>NW_027185720.1:8282499-8318167 GCF_028583685.1 Petaurus breviceps papuanus | reverse complement strand
TCTCTCTCTCTCTCCCTCTCTCTCTCTGTCTCTCCCTCTTTCTGTTTCCATCTCTTTCTGTCTGTCTCTCATCTGCATGTTGTCTTTCCCATCAGAACTATGAGTTCCTTCAGGACTGAGTTGTCTTTTGCCTTCGTCTGTAACCCCAGAGCTTGGAATAGTGCCTGGCAAACAGTAGGTGCTTAATTAATGTGTTCTGACTTGTTGATGACTTGGGGGTGGTGGTGACAAAGACAATGAAAGGGTTATTTTGAGTTGGGAGGGGAGGTGAAGGGGAGGGCAGAAAAAGTGAGAGCAGCAGAAGGTAAAGGGACACAGGAAAACAGGCCGCCTTGGAGTGTTTTGTTTGGATAATATGCATGAAGTGCCATATGCTTATTTACAAAGCAGCTCCGTCTGAAATAGGCATCTGCTTCCAGCTTTCTTGAGCCATTTCCATCAGGGGGCTGACCAGACTGGGGCTTTCCAAGTGATGGTCACTTTCCAGTGTCTCTGGCTCCCAGGCTCTGGCTCCCAGGCTCTGGCTCCCAGGCTCCCCTTCAAGCCCTCCAGTCCAGCTGCCACATCGAACCCCCTGTGGCTTTGAGCACTATACTAACCTCAGGCCCCCAGCACCACCCACTGACCCATCCTGGCTAGAGCCCACCCAGCCCTACCCTGTCCTGCCCAATCTTCAGGAAGCTACTGTGAGCACATTCTCTTTTGTAAAAATAATAATAATATCTTTTCAAATGAATAAGCAATTATTTCCTCTATCACACCCTTTACCAAACATTGGAAAAGAAAAAGACAAAAATTGTAACAAATACACATAGTCAAGGAAAATGTATTTTGTGAAGTTATAAGCATAGACGCTCTTTTAAAAAAAACTTATTTCCATTGATGGAGAGGGATCATGGAACAGAGCTAGCCTACAAGCCAGGATGTCCTGGGTTCGAGTCCTTCCATTGATACTTACTGACTATGCCACTCTGGGTAAATTACTTAACCTCTCTATTAAAGAGTAGAATTTGCAGAAAAGGTGCTAACCTGCATTGGTAGAGGGCATTTCCTCATGTGGGAGTTCCATATACCAATGAAAACATAGATCCTCTCCTTATCTTCTTTGTATTTCTAACTTTTGTTCTTATATCACATGCTTTTTAAAATATATTTCTTGCCCTTCCTCTACCCAGCAAGCCATCTATTGTAACAAAGATTTCCTTAAAAAGAGAAAAAACAATTTGGCAAACAGCTTAGTTAAAACAAGTACATCACCTGTGCCCAACAATATAAAGAATATATGATATAAGATGCTATAAACATATATGTATGTGTATATATTATATTGGCATAGGTGGACATAACATACATGAATATTCATGTATGGATATATTCATATATGCCTATGTAATACATATATGTGTGCCAATATTTTTGTTCAGTTATTTTAGTTGTGTCTAACTTTTTGTGACCCCATTTGGGGTTTTCTTGGTAAAGATAGTGGAGTAGTTTGCTATTTCCAGCTCATTTTACGGGTGAGGAAACTGAGGCAAACAGGGTAAAGTGACTTGACCAGGGTCGCACAGCTACTAAGTGTCTGGGTCCCAATTTGAACTCAGAAAACTAAATCTTCCGGACTCTAGGCCCAGCACTCTATATGCTGCACCGCCTAGCTGCTCCAAATGGTAGCCTTACCCCCACTCTCTGGCAAATGTCCTCATTACTGTCAAGGACACTACCTACCATCTTCCAGGACTCCCAGGTTCCCAATCTTAGTCATTCCCAATTCCCTCTGCTTCCTTACTCCACATTTCCATTGAGCTGCCAAATCTCGATGCTTATACTTATACAAGCTTCTCTACTTCTGAGAGAAGTACCCTTTTCTCCACCTACACAGCCTGCAACCTCCTTCAGGCCCTCAGCCTGTCTTACCTGACTCCTGACTCATACTACCTGCTTCTAGATTGGTTCCAGTGGTTCAATGCACCTGGAGTCAGGAAAATCTGAGTTCAGATCTGGCCTCTGGAACTTCTTACCTATGACCCTGGACAGGTCCACCTAACTACTGCCTGCCTCAGTTCCTCATGTGTAAAGTGAGGATAATAAAAACACCTACCTCCTAGGGTGGTTGTGAAAATCAAATGAGTTAATATTTATAAAGCTCTCTGCAAACCTTAAAGCCCTATATAAATGCTCAGCATTATTATTCTTACTTCATCTCCTTGACTCAATAGTCTCCCCACTCCAATCCATCCTCTTGGTCTGCCTCGCTCCTAACTCCTAAGTCCCCACTCTCTCATTTCCTAAGGCAAGGTCTCTTGTTTTTCTCATCTGTAAAATGGGTACAATAATAATTACATCCCCCCCCTCACATGGACAAAGTAAGCTAGGTATTACAAACCTTCCAGGGCTACAGAATTGTTTTTAGTATCAGTAGCACATTCTTATGAGCTGCAGTGGTCTTTAGCAAGCTGACTTCAGGCTCAGAAAGACCTGGGTTCGAATCTCATCTCAGATCTGTCCTGGTGCTGTGACAAGGTAACAAACACTCCAAGACTAAACGTTTCAGAGATGGTGGCAGGTCTGCAACAATGAAGGGCACTTTCTCACCTGGAAGTCCCTTCTGCTTCTGAAATCACAAATCCAGCCCCTATTCTGATTACAACCATGTCCTCCAGGAGGAAGAAGGAGCAGGGGGCTGCTATCTGTAAGCTGGGAAAATAGCAAGATCCACTGGGTCTTTCTTAAACAGCAATCTATAATCAGGGCTTTGCTATTTCTCTGGGCGCTAATTAAAGTGACCTGGCCCCCAGGGAGCCAACGCCTGCTTCATTTGGTGCGGGATCCCCCCAGCTGGGGCAGGTGGACACACAGGCGAACACCCACCCTCCCTATGCATTATTAATGCTGCCCGACAATCGGTTCCTGCCTCATTTAGGGATGGCTTCTTTAATGGGGATGGGCTGGCTCTTCGTCTGAGCCTTTTGCCTCATTGGTATTCTGGCCCGGTGCAGAGTGGGAGCGCTCAAGGGGAGGGCTGTTCAGCTGAGAGATGAGGGCTGGAGGTGGGGGCTTTGCGTCACTCTCTGACGGCCACGGGCAAACTGGCACGTGGCACCTGCCTAATCTCCAGTCCCTGCCTCACCTCCCTGTCTGCCAAGTGCCCCCTGCTAAGGGATGCCAATGTCCTCATTCAGCCTGACCCAAAAGAAGGCAAGTCCCTTCAGATGCTGGACACGTTCCCATCACCACCACCACTTACAGTGGTCAGGAAAACAGAGTACATAAGGATCAATACACAGCAAAAACCCTCAGAATGGGGCAGCCATTTTTAAAGACACAGACAGGCAGTGTGGTACAATGGAAAGAATCCTGGCATCAGTGAAGGAGCTGGGTTCAAATCTCACCTCAGACATTGGCAACCTATTTGATTTCTCCTCTCTGGGCCCCAGTTTCCTCATCTGTAAAATGAAGAGGTTGCACTAGATGGCCTCTGAGACCCCTTTATACCCTAGAGCTGTGATTCTATGATTTGGGGTCACTTTCCTTCTCTGGGTCTCAGTTTCCTCATCTGTAAAATGAAGAGATTGGACTAGATGACCTTTGAAGTCCCTTCACATTCTACAGCTATAATTCTATGATTCTTAATTTGCTTCCTCAAAGGAGGGAAGAAGCAGGGAGAGAGTTCAGAGCTGAAAATAAAATAAAATAAATGTTTTAAAAATGGATCTATAACTTCATGAAACTCATCATACTGATAAAAACAGGCGCTCGCGCGCGCGCGCGCACACACACACACACACACACACACACACACACACACACACACACACACACACACACTCACTCCCAAACAATCCAGGGGAACCTTGGCAGGTCCCTTCCCTCTCTGTGCTGTTTTCCTTAGCTGTAGAGTCAGGGGATTAGATTGGAACTGAGGCTATGATTTTTGTGTGTCATGGACCCCTTTGGTCAACTGTTGAAGCCCATGGGCCCCTTCTCAGAATCATATCTTTAAATGAGTAAAATAAAACACATAGAATAACAAAGGAAATCGGTTATATTGAAATAGTTATCAAAATATTTTTAATAGTATAGGGACCCCAGGTTAAGAACCCTGGGGCCCAAAGATCTCTGAAGTTCACCAAAAGAGTGCTGGAATTAGGCACCAAATTCATTGAGTTCAAGTCCAAGCTCTGTCACTTATTTCTCGTGGGACATGGGTCTAGCCACCCTCTCTCTGGACCTCAGCTCCCTCCTCTCTAAAATGAGGAGGAGCCAAAATGGCCCCGATGAAGCCTTCCTCCTCCAGATCTGAGGGTGTATGCTGTGAATTCCCTCTCCCAGTACATCACACATATGCCAACACCTCATTACCAAAGCAACCCAATCATTGAGACCCCCTACAATCTATTTTTTATGTAATTATGTAAATCCCACAGAGATCCCCGGGATCTCTGCAAGGAAAATATGGAGGCATGGCAATCTGTCCACTAGACTGAAAGGCTCCAGATAATGGACCTCTGCTCCCTGATGCCTCTCTGGTGGACCACAGGGCAGAGGAGAGCAAGCAGGGGCCAGGTCGTGGCTTTCTGGAACCCATCGAGGGAAGTTTAAGGCATTCCCAAGTGCTGTGTGCCAATGAGTGCTTTCTGCCTGGTGCTAGTTATTCATTGTTCTTTTGTGGATGATTTCATCCTCTTAAGGCCCACAAAGGCATCACAAAAATGTCAACAGGCCCAGGGGAAGGGATGGAAATGGCTGGTGAGGCATCAGATGTGAGACATAGAACATGGGGAGAGGGAGTCCACTTCCCTTTAAAAGGCAGCACGAATAGAGAGAGGATGCTGTTGGCTCAGGAAATGCAGGAAAAGGGGAATGAGTGGATTCCTACCATGACATGATCCATCTACAAAAAGCATGGACTGGAGACAGGATGTTTTTTCTGCTTTAAAAGTTACTTTCTTTCATGGGTCAGCCATGAAGACCTAGGTTCAAATCTCAGCGGCCCTTTTAATAGCTGTGTGACCTTGGAGAAGCTACTTCTCTTGATCTCAGCTTCCTCATCTGTAAAATGGGGATAATAACCGCAATTCCTTCATGGAGAGGTTGGAATATTGTATAAAGTGCTGTGACTGTGAATAATTCCTATTAAAGGCAGCATGGGCCTTGGTTTCCTCATTTCAGGAAACTCTCAACCTGGCCTCATCATGACCTGAGCCAGTCCACCCCGATCAGTCTCAATAACAACCAGAGTGATAGAAGAAGGAACCCTGGTTTTAGCTGACTCAGCCAAGGAATAAGCTGTCTCATCCATCCATCAGGAAAGGATAAGCCAAGAAACGGGCATGACTGAGTAAATGCCTTCCACGAGGTAGGGAGTCAGGGTAGTACCAATCAGCACTCCCCAAGCTGGTATCTATGGCTCCTGAGCATTATTCCTAGAAGACACCAGGAGTCCCAGGGGACTGGAAGCTGACCAGCTGATTCACATCCTCCCCCATATTTCTGGGTGCCGTTTGGAACCCAGAAGTTGTTTTGAAAGACAATTCCTGGCCAGACTGGATTTAATATGCTGTTCAATTACACTGAACAGCCTATGAAGAGAGATAATCCAGTGATGGCCCCAGGAACAGGCCAGATAACACAGAGCTAAGAATTTGTTAGTCTCGAGTACAGAAAGCGATATCCTCATGGGGGCAGGGGGAGGCCCTCAAGTCCTGATGTTTAGAACTTAGAAGAATATGGAAAGTGTTAGCTGTGGAAAAAATGATCTCCACCAGATGGGACAAAGAACGTTATTATAGAATCTGGTTGCCATCTTGCGCTCTCTGCATAAATTCCAAATGATTTGGAGCATTTGAATTTTTCTAAAAGCATCATTCACTTTTAACTTGGGCTTGGGGGCATCTTGGAGGCTCAAGAAGAAGTTTTGGTATATATCTTGAAGGCTTTTATGAATGTGTCACTCTGTAGAGTAGCACCACATTATTGGGCTTTTCCTGGGCTTTCCAACGAATGCCTGCTCGCAGCTGAGACCAAGTGCTTGGGACTTATGTGAGTGTCAGCTTCACAGCCCAGAAATCTGGCCATGTTTTAGGAAAAAGAATACTGTACTAAGCTTGAGTCCCTACTGTGTGTTAAAGTGCAATATGAAACTACTAGACTTCCTGTGTTTGTGTGCCAGAAAATTACGTTCTGAGGTGGATGACTGTATCCACATGCTATATGTGTATGTAGATCCTATGGGAGCAGCATACCAAGCCCTTGGAGTACAGTGGGAAAAGAATGAGACCTGAGCTTGGATCCTGGGAGCATAGTTTTAGAGTAGGAAGGGACTTACAGGTGAATGAATGAGTGGGGAAATCAACGTTTATTTTCATAATAAACTAATAAATTTCACTTCTATGTGCCAGGCACTGGGGCTACAAACAGAAAAATAACATAACATTTAAAGGAGTATTTCAGATTGGACAGCAAAGCCTGGGGGTCATTAGAATGAAGTATCAGGGAAGACAACCATAGAGTCAGACAGGGAAACTGAGGCCCAGAGAGGTGAAGCTACTTGCCCCAAGGTCACAGAGGTAGGATCTGACCCATCTCTGGATTCCTCCAACTCTCATAGGAGAGCTTTCACCATATCTAGCCTAGAACCAGTTTTCCTTCACCCTCATGAACCCCCAAACTTTCCAGATCTCTTACGTGTTGTCTTCCTTTGTTATTAAATAAGTGGGCAAGGTCTTGGTCACCCATATCTGTATCTATAACCTGCACTTAATTGTATGTACTTAATAAAGGTTTATCTATTGGGGCTTCTGCCTGGCCCCAGAGAACAGAACTAAGATAAAGAGATGGAAATTAGAATGAGAGAGAGTTTGGTTCAACATAAGAAAAAGCTTCCTGCCGATGGGAGCTGTCCAAAAGTGAAATCACCTGTCTAGGGGGTGGGAGCACTTAGTTTCCCATCACTGAATCCCCATCATTGTGTGTTCTCCACATCATTCATTGATAGTTCTCCATCATGGTTCACATTATTCAAGGGAAGACACACTTTATTAGGAATTATGTAGCTAGGATTAGTCATTTAGTTTGGGGTTGGATCAGACAACCTCTGAGACCTGTTCAAACTCCAAGAGCCTGGGTTTTGTGAGGGAAGGTAGTGGTGACTGTCCAGGAAGCTGCAAAGAACAGAGATGGAGATGTTCATCCCAGCTCCCCACAGAATCAATCTGTTGCTCCTCTGCCCTCCTGTGGCATAGTAGACTCTGTCCTACAGCTTAAAATGTGGCAGGGGGATCTAGTGGGATACAGGGATTTAGAATTTGCCAGTGATACTTTCCAAAAAGGAAGAACATTTACAAAACTTTTAAAATGCACAGAAGAGAGCAGAAGGATGTTCAAAAGAAGACATACAAGCAAGCCTGTGTTGGGACTACCATCTCAAATTTTAAGTATGCTTTAAAAACGAATGGAAAGTAATAGCTTCACCTACAATCACCTTTCTCTATTTTTTTTAAGCAATTGGGGTTAAGTAACTTGCTCAAGGTTACACAGCCAGTTATTTCTGGGTGTGGTGCTAAGTGTCTGAGCCAGGATTCGATCCTGACACTGGGGCCAGTGCTCTTACTCGCTGAGCCACCTGGCTACCCCAAAGATGAAGGTTTATTTTTTTTGGAGGGCAATTGGGGTTAAGGGACTTTCCCAAGGTCACATGGCTAGTATGTGTTAAGTGTCTCAGGCCAGATTTGAACTCAGGTCCTCCTGACTCCAAGGCCAGTGCTCTATTCACTGTGCCACCTAGCCACCCCTACCTTTCTCCATTCTTTATTTTTTTGTATAAAGAAATGTTCTTTTTTGGCAAATTCATAATGACAAAAAAGATAAAAGAGTATGGGGAAGGTATCCAATCCCTCTCCTTGCTCTCACCAATGTCATTGGTTGGCTGAACCATCACTCAACATTAGGCCGGTCAGGGATGCTTTAACTTTGTTATTAGACCAAGGTTGGCTGGTCTGATGTTTGATCAACAGCTAGCTAGACAGTGACTGGGGGTGTAGTAAAGGAGAAGGATGATGGACTTTTCCTCTCCTTCTCCCCCTTCCCCCAGGTCGACTCAGCTCTGAGAAGAATGGGGTCACAGGCAGTTGCCCAAGGGTACTGCCAAGAATGGAAGGCATTCCCATATCCTCAGTCTGCCATTGAGCATTTCCCTAATAACTATATAAGTAAAAGGAAGATTGAGGATGGGCTGGGAAGATTGATAGCTGGTTCCTGCATCTCCTCAAACATTCCCATCCCCAACCCCTCCCCCAGCCACAGGAACTGAGTCTGAGTCTGAGCTCAGAGCCTGAGGCTAACATTAAAAAAAGAAGCAACAGAATTTTGTCATAACTTGAAGAAAAGGAAAGGACTGGATCTTTGATTTCAATGGTGTAGGAAACTCCCATGCAAGGAAACTCCCTTCACTAATGCAGGTCAGTACTCTCTTTGAAATTTGTGGTCTTACAGTGATGTCTAGAACACTGGGAAGTTAAGAGGCTTGCCCAGGGTTACATAAACAGTAAGTGTCAGAGGAAGAACTTGAACCCATGTCTTTCTGGCTTTGAGGCTGGTTCTCTATGCACTACCCCACTCTGCCCAGTGTGGGGAATAAACAACACTCCATCTGCTATCCCATCACTTTTGTCCTTCAAGTATTTCTTAGTCTAATAGTCCAAGCAGAGAAACCCAAGTGGATAGAGGAAACTCATTGCCCAGATTATGTCACACAGTTGGAAGGATCACCCACTGAATTAGCCCTGAGGGTTGAATACGTTGGGTTGACACAGCCAATGGAAAATGAGCCAGGCCCAGAATTCTAAAGAACAAGAGAACCAGTGGGATTGCATTTGGAAAACTGAGCCGCATTTTCAGTTATACCAACCCATCCCTTCCAACAAAAGCCTGTCTTTTTTAACAATACTCTCCCAGGGATGAGTCCAGCCATGAATCAGTGGGACACAAAGGATGAGAAGGATGATAACTGCATGGGGTCCAGGGAACAATGGAAGGCCTCATGGTAGGAGTACAGTGGCTGCAGAATATCTGCTATTTGCTACCTGTGTGACCTAGGGCAAATCACATGATCACTCGGTGCCTCAGTTTCCTTTTCTGTAAAATGAGATGATTGGACCAGATGGTCCCAGAAGTCCCTTCCATCTCTAAATCTGTGATCTTGTGATATTAGGAACTGGCTAGTGCTTGAGAACTTCACAGGACACACATGACCAAAAAGGAAGGTGGCCTGGTCATGAAGGGAGAGCAAAAGATAACAGATGGACCCCCTCAGGCTTGCAATGGAATCTGTGGACAACTAAAGGACCCAGACAAGGCATGTGGGTGTGAATTCTCACTATCCCTCTTGATCTGCAAAATGGGAGGGGACAAGGTTCTATGACCTCAATGGTCATTTCCAGCTCTAAGTCCAATGACCTATCTTTAGGGGCTTTTTTGGAAAGGACATCATCAATAATCAAGTAACAGGAGAAGGCAGCAGTGGGTGGTGATCTACACAGATGGACGGTCTATCCCACTCATGAGATTTGTATGCCATGACTGGTACAAAAAAGGCAGCAAACTCCTTAACTACATGGATCACATCTTCTTGTTCTCTGGGTTTTCCCAGTGTGTTTAGAGCATTGATGGGCACACAGTTTGCTTAATGACTACAGTGCTTTTATCTAATAGTTTTAACACACAACAGTTGTGTCTCAGTGATTTCCTAGAGCACAGGTCCCATGTCATCTCCTCACTCAACAAACTCCAATGGCTCCCTATTACCTCCAGGATCAAATATAAAATGCTCCACTTGGTTTTCAGAGCCCTTCATATCCCAGACCCCTCCTACCTTTCCAGTTTTCCTATACCTTCCTCCCCAACAGGTCCTCTTTGATCCAGGAACACCAACCTCCTGACTGTTACACAAACAAGCCACTTTATCTCTTGGCTCCTGGCATTCTCTCTCGCTGTCCTCCATTTTTTCTCCCTCCTCACCTCTATGTACTGGATTTTCAGGCTTTCTTTAAATTCCAGCTAAAATCCCATCTTTTACAGAAAGCCTTTCCCAACCTCTCAATTCTAGTGCCTTCCCTCTGCTAATTATTTTCTATTTATCCTACATATCACTTACATTGTGTGTGTGTGTATATATATATATATGTATGTATGTATGTATATATATATACATATATATATATATATATTTCCTGTTGTCTTTCCCATTAGACTATAAACTCCCAGAGGGCAAGCATTGTCTTTTGCCTCTTTTGTATCCCCAGTTCTTAGCTCAGTGCCTGGCACACAGTGGACATTTAATAAATGTTTATTGACTGACTGATCCAATGGAAGACTTACTCCCAAGCATTTATTAAACACTGGGTAGTGGATATGGAGATGGCCTTGGAACTAGGAAGACACTGATTCAAGTCTCACTTCCTTCACATCTTGGCTTTGTGACTCTGGGTAAGCCACATAGGGAACTCTCTAAGATGGTAAATTGCTGAAGAGGTACTGCTCTGCTTTGGGAGAAGGAATTTTCTCCTCCAGGAGTTTCCTATATCAGTGAAGTGCTAAGTCAAGTCCCTTGCCCTCCCCCATTCCTAGTATGGAGATAAAAATACGAAGAATGGAACAAGACCTACTCAGGCTGGGCACATTCAATGTTAACACTAGGAGCTAACTTTGGGAACTCAATTCAACTCATTTATGAAGCACCTACTATGTGCCAGCTCCAGCGCTGAAGAACTCGGATCTGTGCTAGGAACCAGGAAGACAAAGACAGTGCCTGTCCTCAAGAAGCTTATATTCTACCTGAGTTCAAATCCAGCCTCAGATGCTTAACACAAAAACTAGCCGTGTGACCTTGGGCAAGTCACTTAGCTCCAATTGCCCTCCAAAAAGCAAAAAAAAAAAAAAAAAAGAAGCTTATATTCTGTTGTTGGAAACCACATGAATGCAGAGATAAGATATTTATCTAGAGTATAATGGGCAAAGTAATGGAATAAATCAATTCAAAATTTATATTTTATGAAGCACCTACTCTGAGACAGCTCGTGGCATAACAGCACACTGCTAGGTCTAGAGTCAGGAAAATCTGACCTCACGTACTTACTAGATGTGAGACCTTGGGAAAGTCACTTAACTTTTGTTTGCCTCCACTGCAAAATGAGGATAACAATACCGTCTATCTCCCAGGGCTGTTGTGAATATCATTTAAGATATTTGTAAAGCAGGGCGGCCAGGTGGCTCAGCGAGTAAGAGCACCGGCTCCAGTGTCGAGATGACCTGGAGATCGAATCCGGGCTCAGATACTCAGCACCCACCCAGAAACACCTGGCTGTGTAACCTTGAGCAAGTTACTTAATCCCAATTGCTTAGGGGCGGCCAGGTGGCTCAGCGAGTAAGAGCACCGGCTCCAGTGTCGAGATGACCTGGGGATCGAATCCGGGCTCAGATACTCAGCACCACACCCAGAAATAACTGGCCGTGTAACCTTGAGCAAGTCACTTAACCCCGATTGCTTTAAAAAAAAAAAAGATATTTGTAAAGCACTTATGCCCGGCACGTAGTAGGTTCTATAAAACATGCTTATTCTCTTGTTTCTCCCCGCCTTCTCTCGGGCCCTTTTTGAAATGCTATAGAGATAAAGGGAAAAATCCAACAAGAACGCAGCACAATCCCTGTCTTCCAAGAGTCTGCAGTCTGGCGGAAGTTGCAGGGAGTTCGTGAACACAGTGCACACAAAAATAATAATGTAGACAAAGAAGCAGAGACCAGCGAGAGCCGAATGGGTCAACATCAGTCAGCAAGCATGTAGTAAGCACCTACTATGGGTCAGGCCCTGTACTAATCACCAAATTGAGAAGGACCTCAGCGACCACATCGTCCAACCTCCACCAAAACAAGCACCCTCTCCCCCTCATCAGATCTCTGCTGGCTTGGCTTTCAGAGGCTGATTCTTTCCAGCAGAGGAATAAATTCATGGGCAGGAAAAGAAAGAGACTTCTGGAACCTGACACCAAGACTGTATCTGTCTCCACACTTAGAATTGAAACCAAGGAAGGCTGGGAGGGTACGCCCCACAGGACAGGAGGCCTGAAAGATAGAGGCCAGGAATAGCCCTGCTCCGCCTCCGATCAGGCAGCAGCTACCCGTCTGGCTGGACAGGACAGCAGGCAAAGGGAACCCATCATTTGTTGGCAAAGGCAATGAATACAGATTCATTTCACTAGGGCCATTGGAACTGAGGCCTCCTTGGAGACAGGAAGCAAATGATTCTCTGCCAATTCATTTCAAGTGAGTGAAGATGGGGAGTGGGTTAGGGCTCAGCAAAATAGGAACTGGGTAGAGGCCATACTACCCAGGAAATGCAAGGACAGGAGAGTTTTGGTGTATGAACCTGATTAGGGGAAGTCCTAAAGAGGTCCTAGGATCAGACACGGAGAGTTTAACCTTTTTTGTGCTATCGGCCCCTTTGGTGGCAGGCTGGTAAAGTCTATGGACCCCTTCTCAAAATCATGTTTTCAAAGGCATCAAATAAAACCCCTAAGATTACAAAGGAAATTGATTGTACTGAAATACAGTTATCAGATAATTTTAAAAATCAAGCTCATGTGCCCAGGTTAAAAATCCCTGATCTAGAGTAAGAAGGGACCTTAGCAATAGTCTAGCTGAACACTCCTTCAGTTCCCCTATTCTACAGATAAGGAAGCTGAAGAGTGGAGAGATTGAATTACTAGTTTAAGGACACAAAGAAGGGGGATGACGGTGGTGGGGGGTGGGGAGAGGGACTCAAATCTGGGTCATTAGACTACAAATTCATCATCATCATCATGATTCATATCCTATAAGACTTTTGCTATAGCTTCTGCTGTTTGTTCCTCACAATATCCCAATGAGGTTGGTTATCCCTATTTTACAGATGAGGATACTGACTTGCCCAGGTCACATCACAAATAGTATCAGAGGCAGGATTTGCCTCCAATGCACACACACTCTGCCACTATACTGCACCTCTTCAATATACCATAGCACGATTAGGTGTTCTTAAATAGGGAGTCCACCTGTAGATCACATAGTAATGTTTGGTAAATGTGTGTTGATTGGCTGACCAGAGACCACCAATGTAGGGCCCTGGCATTCAAGGCTAAAAGATTTTTCAAAAAGAGAGACAGAGAGAGAGATGGAGACAGAGAGGGGGAGAGAGAGAGACAGAGAGACAGAGACTGAGACAAAGACAGAGAGACAGAGAGAGACAGAGACTGAGACAAAGATGGAGAGACAGAGAGAGACAGAGAGAGGCAGAGACAGAGACTGAGACAAAGACAGAGACAGAGAGGCAGAGAGAGAGAAAGATGTCCTTATTACACCTGAAGATTGATAAGAAAAAAACAAACCCTTCATATTAGTTGTAACAATAAAAAATGCAGCCTGAATGCTTGCAGACATTTTTTCATTGCAGACTTTTTTTTCATTTTAAAACAGATCTGCTGTGCCCCTGGCCACAAGAAGCAGCAGGCTCAGCACATTTATGGGCTGGGTACATTTTCTTTGTCCAGCTTCTTTCCACTGTGCTCTTAGACCTTCCCTCTGGCCCTGGGAGCCCCATGTCCACTTGAAGCCCCACGTGTGTGTGTGTGTTTGAATTATCTAATCTGTGCAAATGTGGGCCCAGTGGTGGTGACTTTGAAATATGATTCGATCATTCCACGGAACAGCCTGGGTAAACATGGGACTCGAGTTCCCAACTCCAAGCCCAGGCCCGGGACGAGCTGGGCACATACACCAACCCTGGGCGTTCCGACCGACATCTGGAGCTGCAGCACCAGCGGAGTTTATTTTTAATGGTAAATTTCTTCTTTTTATTCTACGTCACAGATGCCACTTAAGATGGCTATGACAGATCATTACAATATAATTAAAGACATCCATAATTGCTACCTACCCACTTGGAGGAAAACAAAGCTACCTTCTGGAAAATAAAGATGTCAACTCCAGCTCCACCATGGATGTTATGCAACTGGGGTTGGGAAGAAGATATTGAGTACAGAGAAATATACTAGGGACATGGGGGGGGGGGATGAGGGTCCCTCATTCAGTCTACAAACAGCATAAGCACTTATTGTTCTCCAAGCACTGAGTACAAAGATAAAAGCAGTGCCTGCCTTCCAGTAGCTTACATTCTAACAAGGGAGATCACATGTAAATAGAAACATACAAGATACATAGAGAGTAGATGGAAGGAAATCTCGGAAGGGAAGGCACTAAGTAGCGGTGTGTACTCCCAGGAAAGTCCTCCTGCTGAAGGCTGGATTTGAGCTAAGTCTTGAGGGAGGTGAGTGGTAGAGGGTCTCAGGAATGGGGGAGCAGCTAAAGGAAAGGCATGAGCATGGAAGGAGCAGCAGGAAAGCCAAGTGTAACTGAATGTGTATAATGAGCCCAATAATCAGTATCACCCAGCCTTCTTCAAACTTCAGCTCAAGGCTCGCTCCCTACTTCAAAAAGTGCATTAAAAAAAGCAAAACCTTTGGGGCGGCCAGGTAGCACAGCGAGTAAGAGCACCGGCTCCAGTGTTGAGAAGACCTGGAGATCGAATCCCAGGCTCAGACACTTAGCACCCACCCAGAAACACCTGGCCGTGTAACCTTGAGCAAGTTACTTAACCCCAAGTGCTTAGGGGCGGCCAGGTGGCTCAGCGAGTAAGAGTACCGGCTCCAGTGTTGGGACGACCTGGAGATCGAATCCCACTCAGCACCACACCCAGAAATAACTGGCCGTGTAACCTTGAGCAATTACTTAACCCCGATTTCTTAAAAATATAAAAAAAAAAAAAAGCAAAACCTTTTGGGAAATTTTATGGTCTGGACCTGTGACTTTACTAGTGCAAAGATCTTCCAGTGTGGGAACTCCTTCCACCTATGCAGACTGGCATTTAGGAGTAGTGTATAGTCTTAGAGGACATTGAGAGGCTAAGTGATCTCCTCACTTCAGGCAGAGAGAAGGTGTCAAGGGTAGAACCTGAACTCACAACTTCACAATTCTGTCCATTGTTATCATTGTTGTTGTTTAGTGATGTTTGACTCTTTGTGACACCATTTGGGAGTCTCTTGGCAAAGATACCAGAGCGGTTTGCCATTTCCTTCTCTAGTTCATTTTACAGATAAGGAAACTGAGGTAGAGTTAAGTGACTTGCCCAGGGTCACATAGACAGTAAGTGTCTTGAACTCAGGTCCTCCTGACTCCAAGCCCAACTCTGTATCCACTGCACCACCTGGCTGCCCCCTTTTCATTAAGCCATCAATCAGTTGGTATCAAATTACTGGCAAAAAGTTTTTTTTTTTTAAACTCACTTCACATTGAAAGTTGTTTTATGGTTTACAAAGAAGAGGGTGAGGCAGCCCCTTCTCTGGAAGCATTTATTTGGAAATAGCAGGATGGCTCTAGGGAAAGGACCCTGGGGTTTTGGTTTCCTTTTATTCTTGCTCCCAACACTTAGCACACTGGCACATTTCAGTCCTTAATCAATGCTTGTTGACTAACGAACACAGGGCCAACCTTGTCTCCGACAGACTTGCCATGTGACCTTGGACCTTCACTGAGATCAGTTTCCCCATCTACATAATGGGAATAATAGATACTTGTGAAGACCAAATTAAATAATATGCATAATTCACTATGTGATATAAATCACATAAATCATTACCTGTCAAATGAGGATAAATGAGGATAACACCCGCCCCTGCCTTCCTCACCGGGTGGTTGTGATTAAAGCACTCTGAAAAGAGGGAGTGGGCCAAAATGGAAGAATCAGGGTTGCATTTGGGAGGTAGAGACCCCAGAGAGGAATCCCTGTTGGACTGGTCACACCCTGGGTGACTCTGAGAAAGTCTCTGGGCCTCAGTTTTTATCCATAAAATGGGAAAGTTGGGTTCTTAACCTTTCTTGTGTTGTAGACTACTCTGGCAATCCGGTGAAGCCTACAGACCCCTTCTCAGAATAATGGTCTTAAAATTCATAACATAAAATACATAGGATTACCAAGAAAATGAACTATATTAGAATAATTTATATATTCTGACAATCATAGCTAGTATTTATACAACATTTCAAGGTTTTCAAAATACTTTATAAATATCTCATTAGAACCTCACAACCACCCTGGGAGATAGATGCCATCATTACACTCATTTTACAGATAAGAGAACTGAGGAACATAGAGATTAAGTGACTTGCCCAGGGTCACACAGTTTATACATGTGTGAGACAAGATTTGAACTCAGGTCTTCCTGTTTCTAGGCCCAGGACTCGACACATTGTATCGTGGACCCCCAGATGAAAAACCCCCTGGATTAGATGATTTTTAAGATTTCTTACAACTCTGAGCTGCAAATAGAAATGTAAGGAGTTTGTTATGGGTCAGAAATAAAGTGACTTGCTCAAAGTTTTTGTTGACTGGTGTGTGTGTGTGTGTGTATCCCTATGATGCACCAAATGTGCACCAAATAACACACATTTACTAAATGCTAGTTATTTATTGTGTGGGACTATTTTCCCAGTTCTTGTTCTCTATACACTTAGGACATTATAATCTCCTGGGTTTTAAAAAGGGTCCAAAGAGGTGTGTGTTGGGGGTGAAGAGAGAATGTGTTGGGATTAGAAGAGGATTTTCTGTGTCAGGAGAGGATCATGCAGATGTTTCAGCCCCAGGGGGCAGGAGAAGGGGCCATAAGCAAGTGTTTATGAAGAGCCTACTATGTGCGAGCATGGAAGATGCCAGTACAAAGGGTGGAACAATCATCATGCACAAGAAGTTTATGTTCTAATGGAAGAGATAAGAAGTGCATGTAGAAATACACACCGCAGGAATAATCGTGAACCCACAAGCAACATACAAAGTGGTTTGGAAAGATTCCCACAAGCCAAGCCCCAAGACCAGTGAATGAAGCTTCCAGCCCCCGGATCCCAAGTCCAAAGGAGCCCCCAAAACCCTCAGAAGTGCCCAGCCTTCTCATCTCCCTCAGGCTCCCCATCAGAAGGTCTCTGTTCAGAGCTGCTGTGTCATCAGAAGCATTCAGAAGCCTTGGCCTCTTGGGCTCACGTTCCAGCTAACTCAGCAGGGTATTTTCAATACACTTGTGTCTACACCTCAGAGCTGATGTCCCCATCACTCTTTTGTTACCTGAGCTCAGCTGGCCCTCCTAATAATGACACCAGCTAGTAAATTTGGCCCTTCCAAGGGCTTGGCTCCCCCTCAGCTGGCTGTCCCAATTCCCCAGCTGGTCTGCAGTGGGTTAGACTGAGAGCCCAGCTTTGAGACTCAGCTCAAAGTGGGTTGGACTAGAGGTCCCAGCTGCCCTGCCGATCTCCAGGGTGGCCACCAGCCAGATACACCCCTTATCTCCTTTCAGTTCAATGTCAAGAAGAACTTCCTAATAATTCTAGCTGCACTTGTACTGATCATTTTATACACATAATATGTATGTATATATGTATGTTTTTGTATGTGTATGTATGTGAAAACTCTAATGCACTGAATAAACGCCAGTTATGACAATGACATTCTCTAGCCCCCAAGAGTAGGTTAGCTAGGTGACAGAGTGCTAAGCCTAGAGTCAGGAAAACTCATCTTCCTGAGTTCAAATCCAGTCTTGGACACTTACTAGATGGGTGATCCTGGGCAAGTCACTTGATTCAGTTTGCCTCAGTTTCCTCATCTGTAAAATGAGCTGGAGAAGGAAACAGCAAACCTCTCCAGTATCTTTGCCACGAAAACCCCACATGGGGTCACAGAGAGTCAGAACCAGCTAAAATGACTGAAAAACAACAATACCCCAAATAGAATGGAAACTCCTTGAGGGCACAGTTCCAGGAAAATGTAATAAATATTTATTGATTGAATGAGCAGATTGTCTCCCAATATAATGAGATTTCCCTCACTGGAAGACTCCGATGACCATTTGTCAAGAATGTCAATTTGTCAATCATGTCAAGGGAGATTCCCACACTGGGTAGGACAGGGAACTAGGTAATCTCATTTTCAGATTCTAGGATTCTTTTTCTTGATTTTGGTCTGAAACTGGTGTTTCTCCCAGTATGGAAGCTCCCTCCACTGAAGCATATGACAACTTGTCTGTAGTTTGTTATCATCTTTAGAGAGCTGCATGAGAGATAGAGAAATTAAGTGATTTGCATAGGGTCACACAGCCAGGGTGAGTCACAGGCTAGACTTGGACAAAGGTCTTATTGATTCTGAAAGTAGCTTTCTGTCTGCTACACCACATTGCCTCTCATCTATGCCTTTGCCACACACAAATACATAGCATAATTCCAGGATTGAAAGCTTAAGGATCAACCGAACCATCTACCAGGAACCTAGAACCTACCCTGGCATCTTACCATCTGTTTGGCTACTGGGCATACAATCCACCTTCCTCCCATTCCCTACTCCCTACGCATACCTTGGTTTCCTCTTGGTCTAGGAATGATAATCAAAACAATTCTACTATTGTTTCTGGGTAGGGTGTGCCAATCAACTGCCCTCTGGCTCCATTTGCCATCCCCATGACTTCTTGAACCAAAACTCCCCTTTCTTGGTCCCAACTCCCCTGTTTGCTGCCTGCCCTATTAGAATGTACATTCCTTTGGGTCAAGGGTTATCTTACCTTTAGCCACACAGCCCCCTAACCTAGCTCAGTGCTAGGCACATCATAAACATTTAATAGGTGCTTTTGTCACTCATTCATTCACTCACTCATCTAGTCCAGTCCTCATATTTTACAGATTTGTCCTTATTAGGAAGAAATGAGGAGCAGGATGCAGACCAGAGGTTCAGCCTGAGCCTTCTAGTTCAATGACCATGTTGGCTATTCAAGATTTGTCCCCTTCTAAATCAATTACTTAATGAAATCTATCAGAGAGTTTATATTTTTTTCTGCCTTCACAGTTTTACATCTTGGAAATAGGATTCCGACTGATTGACTGATTTAATTCCATGTCTGATGTTGGCTTCTCCTGATTTCCTCATTCAGAGAAAGGAAAGGAGTTGGAGATAAACATTTAACCTTAAAATAATTGGGACTATACCTTTCTAGCCAGAGGATCACAAACCTGATTTACTACTGGCTTGGTTTGTCAGATATGCATTTGAAAACCAAGAGGCTAATATAATTCACCTCAGCACATTCTGCAATGCTTTGCAGGGAGGGAGATTATTTAAAGAAACCATTTTTGGTTTAAATAATTTGGAGAAGGAGAGGGGAGCATACAAAAAAATTCTGTCCAAATTGCTGACCTTGAAGATTGTCAAAGAAAACCAACCCCCCACCCCAATTACCCCACTTTTCCCCATCCTTCCCATCCCCACACATATCTAATGCAGCTACCCCAGCTGGAACAGATTGCTTTGCTACAGTAGTGTGGCACGGTCAGGGGACCTGAGTTCAAATACTGGCCCTATCACTTACTAGCTATGCAACCTGAAAGCTCCAGTGGGTCATGACCACCTTAGAGAGGCAACACAGCATAATTCTTAACTTTATAGTGTACCAGGCTCCTTCCTTCTTTCCTTCCTTCCTTTCTTGGAGGCAACTGGGGTTAAGTGACTTGCCCAGGGTCACACAGCTAGTACTTATCTGAGGCCAGACTTGACCTCAGGTCCTCCTGACTTCAGGGACAGTGTTCTATCAACTGTACTACCTAGCTTCCCCCCCACCCTGCTCCTTTTTTTTTTTTTGTTTTTTTTAGGAGGGGGAAAGGTAGGGCAATTGGTGTTAAGTGACTAGTTTTTTTATGTTAAGTGTCTGAGGCTGGATTTGAACTCAGGTCCTCCTAACTCCAGGGCCAGTGCTCTAGTCACTGTGCCACCTAGGTGCCCTGCCCCAGGCTCCTTTCTAATACTATCTAAGAATAGTTGAAAGTTTCCTTACCTCATTCCCTACATCAATGAAAACAGAGGATCAAACATGTATATAGATATGTAAACAAAGGCATATATATATACACATAATCCCTAATGTATTACATATTATCCTAATAGAATATATGATGCTGTATTTTATATATACTATATTCCACATATTATCCTTTCTTTTTTCCTTCTTTACCTTCCTCATTTTTGGACTTATCTCCGGGTCATTTTTAATGGACAAGACCACCCCAGCATCCTATGCACAAGTGATGTTGAGTGATGGACAGCTCCGCAGCAAGACAGATGACTGAGCTGATTCTGGGAGGAAAACCCATGCATTGGAAGGGTTGGGAGGAGTGGTGGAACTGGAGAAAAGAAGCCCAGATCATAGCACATTTGCAACATTCTCTGTAGCCTCCGAGTGCTATTTCCTGTTTAAAAAAAACCCCAAAACCTGAGGGTGTCAGGATAAAAGGCAGAGTAAAGTGGAAAGACATTTTTGGACTAAGGAAGATAATGGGTGAAATCCTGTCAGAGCTGTTTGGCTCCTGAGGAAACCAGAGTGGAAATGATTGCCTAGAGTTTTTCCAGAGCAGAGCATTCATTAGGCAGGTGGATGGGGGCAGATGGGCAGAATTGCAGAATTCCAGTGCAGGGCTACTCCCTGGTACTCCCAGGACCTTAGCTTCATAGACTGAGAGCTGGAAGGGCCATCGGAGGCCATCTAGCCCAATCTCCTCATTTTGGAGATGAGGAAACTGAGGCCCAGAGGGGACACAGCCTGTGTCAGAGGCAGAATTCTAACCTTTTTGCAGATGATACAGACTCATATTCTCAGGGTCCAAACCCTCATTTTCCATATGTATTCTGAGGCCCAGCACAAGGTCACATCCCTCGTATGGTAAAATCAGAACCCAAGTCATGTGACTAGGGCTGGCACTAACCCCCTGAGCTGGCAGCCAGGAAGGCAACAGAAATTTACCCTGATAGGGTACATCAGGAGTGCATCCTGGAGGGAGCCTGGAGGCAAGGAAATGCTAAGGACTAGGGCTCCCAATCCGAAAAGAGGAAATAAGTCCCTGGTTTTAAAAATAACCCTTCCGGGCTTTTCTAGTGAGGTCATTCAAAGAAGGACTGCCCTCACCATTCAAGAAGATGAGAAAACCAGGAAGACAAGCTTAATAAACGGGTAAGCTCCTCCAATCCTCACTTTACAAACAACACTTAAGATAGTCATAAAATGTTCCCATGAGGCTCTGAGGTTTACAAACCACTTTGCTTTCCTCATGGGCACTCTATGGTAGGGCAAGGATTATTGCACCCACTTGACAGATGGCAAAACTGAGGCTCAGAGACCTGTATCCCAGGCTTCTCATTTGTAAAGAAGCCGGCAAAAATACTGATTAAACCTGTTTCAATGGCTTGCTTTTAAGTTCAAATAAATGAACATAAAGCCCTTCACAGGGGTGCTATCAAAGTCATACATAGGAGCCTCATATACATGTGATTCCAGAGATAGGAGGCCCAGAGCTATGCTTCACCTCGCCTACCTTCTGGGAGCAGTGCTAACAAGCTGTGCTAACAAGATAACCCATTGCCCATTCTCCCAACAAAGCCCGCCCCACTGAAATCCAATAGCAGGCATGGGCAAGTCCATCTTTTACACTTGGAACAGGTGGCTTACTCTCAGGGGTGCCCCCATCACCTCTTCTGGGTAATACAAAACTTGGTCCTTTATATTCCCAGCTGCTCTCTCAAGCTCCAAGTCCCAGAATCATAAGGAGCTTCAAGAGGTCATTGCCAATCCTTGTTCGTTACATACATCCTCTCTACAAAGATGGCAGGCAGCATGGTACACTGGACCGGCAGTCAGAGAAGCTGGGTTCAAATCCTGGCTTTGTCTCCATGACATTGTCACTTACCTTCCCATTGCTTCAATTCCCTGCCCTGTAAAAAGCAAGGAAGCTGGACCACAGAAGCCCTATGGTCCCTTCCAGACCCAAATCCCACAAACTGGCCTTCCAGCCTTGATTAAGGATATTCGTTCTTCTTAAAAAAATATTTTAATAGTATTTTTTTTTCAATTATATATAGAGACAATTTTTAACATTCGTTTTTTGCAAATTTTGAGAAGACAATAGTTCTAGAACTAGAGACTGCCTCTGACACTGTGGGACTTTGAGCAAAGACTGAGCAGATCTCTGGTGCAGGAGATAAATCACGCAACTGGGAGAATCCAGAAGATCTGAATTAGAATTCTTCCTCACACGCTCATTGTTTGAACTTGGGCAAATTACTGTGTGCCTCAGTTTCCCTCTTTTGTAAAATGAGGTCATAACATCCACAGGAACCAACAGGGCCTTTGGAAATCAACTAGTCATTGGCTTGCAGCTCTAGATTGTAGATCCAGAGCTGAGAGGAGCCAGTACCCACATTTCCAAAGCCCCATTTTAGAGAAAAAGAAATTGAGTCTCAGAAACCTGAGTGACCCAAGGTCACACAGGAAGCGAGGGGACAGTTGGAATTCTATACCAGGTCTTGAGATTCGAAATCCAATGTTCTTTCCTTCAGATAGAGGCTAGAAGACCCATCACTGGAATGGCTCAAGAGTGGTTCTTTCCAGACATAAAATTCTGAATTTCTCATCTAATCTAACTTCATATGGCCATCATAGCTTACTGGGACAAACTTGATCCCACCCTTGACTAACTAGCCTGTAGACCTGGTCTTGACTCACGGCTGACCTTGACGCATGGCCATCTCTCATGCTGACTCTGGAGAGGGTCCCTTATGTAATGTACTTCCAAAACCAGCTGAGATAAGACATACAACGAGGCCAAAGAAGACCAGACATCTACCCATGGCCCGGCTGGCTGCTTCTTCCATTTCTCTGCATTGAGGACACTAAGTCACACAGTCCTAGGTTCTAGAGCAGAAGATACTTTTTTGCTTTTTGCTTTTTTGGACGGGGGAAGGCAAGGCAGTTGGGGTTAAGTGACTTGCCCAAGGTCACAAACCTAGCAAATGTTAATTGTCTGAGGCTGGATTTGAACTCAGGTCCTCCTGACTCCAGGGCTGGTACTCTATTCACTGCATCACCTAGCCACCCCTAGAAGACACTTTTAAACTCATCTTGTCCAACCCCCTCATTTTACAGAAAAGAAGCCAGACATGAAATGCATTGTTCATTCTTTGTTTCCCCAGTACTTGCACAGTACCAAAGTACACAGCAGGTACTTAATAAAGCTGTTGTTGAGTCTTTTCCGTCATGTCTAACCCTTCCTGACCCCATTTGGGGATTTCAGCAGAGATACTGGAGGGCTTTGCCATTTCCTTCTCCAGCTCATTTTACAGATGAGGAAACTGAGGCAAACAGGGCTATGTGACTTACCCAGGGTCACACAGCTAGTAAGAGTCTGAGGTCAGATTTGAACTCAAGAGACTGAGTCTTCCTGACTCCAGGCACACTATGGCACCCCCTAGCTGCCAATGCATGTTTACGGAATTGAATTTTTCAAGGTCATACAGAAAGACACAGGCAGGATTCAAACCTGAATCTTCTACCTCCCCTAGAAAGTGCCCCATCCAAAACACTGCAACCATGTTTAAAAAAGCAAACTCATGAATATAAAAATAATCCTATGCGGTAGAAATACAGATGGAGTTAATGATAGGAATTATGCTAATGATAACTGATAAAGCAGCTGGGGTGCCACAGTGAATAGAGCACCTGGCCCAGAGTCAGGAGTTCAAATCTGGTCTCAAACACTAGTTGTGTGACCTTGAACAAGTCACTTCACCCTGTTCATCTCAGTTTTCTCATCTACAAAACAATCTGGAGAAGGAAATGGCAAACCACTTCAGTATATCTGCAAAGAAAATCTCAAATGGGGTCACAGAGAGTCGGACATAAGTGAAATGACCCAACAGCAAAAATGACACATTTATACAGCACCTTAAAGTTTTGCAAAGTGCTTTCCATACTGGGTCATTTGACTTAGAGTCAAGAGACATGTTTGCAGAATGAGAATTTGAAAGCTTGAAGATCTCAGGGGCCTCTAGACCAACCCATACCCAAAAGGCAGCCCTGTGGAGGGTCCAGGGACCCCAGTGAGTGGCCATCCAGCTTTTGCTTGAAGGTCACCAAGGAGGAAGAACCCACCATTCCCCTTTGGGACAGCTCTAGAGGCTAGCAAGATTTCTGAAATGAAACCTCAATTTGTCTTATTTGTACCTTCCACCCAGTGTACCTGGTTCTGTCATCCAGGAGCCAAACAGCAAAGGTCTAATGCCTTTCCTTCATTTTCCCCTGTCTTCTCTACCCCAATCTAAATATAATAAAGTCTTTCAATGGACCTGGGTTCAAATCCTGCTCAGATACCTACAACCTTTGTGATCAAATGCTAGTTATTGAAAAATTTAGGGTCTGTCTTTTCTTATGGAGGGTCAGCCAAAGGGCCATCAGTAGATGGCAGGTATGAGAAGGCCATAAGACATTGCTAACCATGAACTGTATTGCAAAGACGTCATCAGATAGATTTAAGACCAGAAATGAAAGTGGACCCATCACGCAGCCAGGCAGCCAATGGACATCCCATGTCGTCCACAGGGAATGTCCAGAGCCCTAATGGAAGCCATGTTAAATGGACCCCATTTTGAGGATACATGATATGATCTTGACCTGAGCCAATCTTTCAATCAAGCCAATCAAGCAATGAGCATTTAAGGGTATACAAAGCAATAAGGATACAACAAAAAAAGAAAAAAAGTCCCTCCCCTCAGGAAGCTTGCCTTCTATGGGGGAGAAATTATGCATATAAATGGGTACATACAAGATCTATACAGGGTAGATGGAAGGTGACTGCAGAGTAGGGATTCTTATCCTGGGGATTCATGAACATAATTTTTGAAAACTGTATCCCAGCACCCTGCGTTTCCTTTGAAATCCTATGTATTTTATGCATTTAAAGACATTATTCTAAGAAGAGGTCCACAGGCTGCCCAGGGATCCAGGACACCAAAAATTATTAAGATCCCCCTGTCTTAGAGGGGAAGGCACTAGTCAGATGTGGAGATCAGGAAAAAACCTCTGTCAGAAGATGGCTTTTGGGCTGAGCATCGTGCCTCTGTTTCCCCAGCTGTAAAATGAGGGGCTTAGACACTGAGGTCCCTTTCAATTCAATCCCATGAACCACCACAGGCCTCCGTTTCCTGAGCTGTAAAATGATGAACTATGAGGTGCCTTACGGTGATAGCAGATGGGATACTGGACTTGGGAGTCAGGAAAACCTAGGGTTTAAATTCCACCTTGGATACTTACCAGGTATGAGACCCTGGGCAAGTCACTTTATATCTCTAGTTTCCTCCTCTGTAAAATAAGCAGGTGAGATAGGATGGCCTCTGAGCTCTCTTCCATTTTATGTCTGTGAGTCTATAAACCTCAGCTGCATTGTCTGTAAAATGAGGGGTCAGGGTAGGTGACCTCTGGAGACCCTTCTGTCTGGAATTCTAGGATCCACGCAGGTGGGAGTGCCAGCAGCAATAAGGACCTGGGCAGGAGAGAAGCTATCCCCCTTTTCTCTCCAGCCAGGAGCAGGAAATACCAGAAGTCTCAGGATGTGGCCTCGTCTCAGAGATTTCCAAACTGAGCCCCAAAGGCTTGGGGGGAATTGGGGAAAGTTGACACAGCAGTAATCCTGGCAGTAGTCATGAGCCCAGAAGCTTTTGGGTGGGTCCTGGCAAGGTCAGAGATGGGAGGTGTTTGGAGGAACTCCTGGAGGCCACGGGTCAAGGCACCAGCTGTGAGTCAGAAAGTGCCACGCCTCTCTTGAAGGAAATGGAAAGAAAGGATGAATTCCCTCCTCCCCCATCCCCCAAGCCCATCTCTTCCTTTTGAAAGATGATATTTAAAACCAACATCCCAACACCCTGTGTCCCTGAAAGAACCCGGCAGGTTTTCAGACCCCTGGACAAATTCTAAATGGGCCCTGGCAAGACCCTCCCGCTTTACAGGTACAATGTGACCTTCATAGGGTCATAGATAATAGTGAGAACAGCATTAATAAACTAACACATCACATTTTGAGAGACAGAGAGAGAGCCCTGCTTACTATATTCCAAGTACTGTGATTAAGGCTGGATATAGAAAGAAAAAGTTAAAAAGGTCCCTGTTCTCAAGTTGCTTTCATTCTAGTGGGGGAAAACAGTATATGCAATTGTTATCCCCATTTCATAGATGAGGAAACTGAGGCAGAATTTGAATGCATATCTTTTGACTCTAAAGATACAGTTCTCTTTCCACTGGTCCATGGGGAGCGTTCCCACAGAGCAGTAAGAAGACTGGAGTCAGAGAGATTCAGGCTGGAGTCCCAGTTGAACCAAAAAAACAGCTATAACCTTGGGTGTGCCCCAGAACCAGTCTGATTCTCAGTTTCCAGGGGATTTTGTTGGGGGTGTGAGGCAGGGATGAAGTCTATGCTAGATCTGTGAATTTCATAGCCAGGGGAAAAGAGAATCCCAATGTGGAAACTCCCTCCACAACCTTCAGTGCCCAGGGCATGCAGTGGTAAGTGACTTGGACAGGGTCACACAGTCAGCAATGTGTCACAGACCAGACTTGCAGGACTTGCTTTTTCTTTGTACCCCACCCCTCTCTCAGGCCAATGCCCAGCACATAGTAGGTGTTAGAAAAGGTTTGTTGATTCTTCAATTGTCTGATTGACGGGAAGGTCTCTCTACCTTCTCTCTATCCACCACCCAACCCTGGCCCTAATTAAAAAAAAAAAAAGACAGGGGCAGCTAGGTGGCACAATGAATAGAGCACTGGCCCTGGAGTCAGGAGGATCTGAGTTCAAGTCCAGCTTCAGACACTTAACACAAAAACTAGCCGTGTGACCTTGGGCAAGTCACTTAACTCCAACTGCCCCTCCAAAAAGAAAAAAAAAAGACATTAATTCTGGTACTGCCTGCATCACAGAGTTGTTACGATCAAAAGAAGTAACACAGAGAAGGCCTCTGCAACCATAAAGCCCTGTATATGTGTTTGCTATGTTGATCTTTGCATCCCCACCTGCCTGGCATCATGCCTTCCACATCAATGGCAACTGTTTACTGTTTGTTGAATGAATGTATGATCCCCTGCCAAGCTCAATATCTCCAAACCCCCTAGGAGCCTTCAAAAGGGAAGTCATTAGGCAATCATGAAGCATTGTTGTTATTATCTAATCTGCTTATCACTAATTCTGGGCTACCTAGGGAGAGGCCTTTTCCATAAATCAACCTCGTCCAACAAGCCCAGCCCACCAAGACTTGGCAGTTTCCCAGCCCCTCCATTCCGAGGGTCTCCAAAGAGCCGGCAAGTTCGGCTCATCAGGCCTCAGACCATCTCTGAGAGGCCCAGGGTGGTGGGAATTAGAGACTACAAAGGAAAGAAGGTTGGATATGTAACTGGAAGACCTGGGTTTGAATCTGGGGGCGACCTGGGCTACGCCTAGCCTCGCAGTCCAAATCCAGCCTCAGACACTTACTATCTGTATGACCCTGAGCAAGTTGGTTGCCTCAGTTTCCCCAGGTGTAAAATGGGGATAATAACAGCATCTACCTCACAAGGCTGTCATGAAGATTGAACAAGATACTATTTGTAGAAAGCGCTTAGCACAGGCACCTAGTAGGTGCTTATAAATGCTTCTTCCCTCTCTCCACCTTCACCTATTCAACTAAGCAAGAACTTATTAAGGACCTACTATGGGTCAGTTACTGTGCAGCTGCGCAAAGATAAGTAGAAATAGTCCTGCCTTCAAGGAGCTTACCTTCTACTGGCCAGGGCAGCTAACATTTAAACAGGCTGAAAAGCTGACAAAGAGTTTTGCACATATATTATCTCATTTTAGCCTTATAACAACAGAAACTAGGAAATTATTATTATCATTCCTACTTGACTGATGAGGAAACTGAAAATCTACAGCTGATAAGGGGCAGGATTCGGAAGCCCATCTTTCTGACTCCACGTCAACCCTCTATGAGCCACCACACACTACCTTCCCTTCTACAATCAACAAGCAAAAAAGTCCTACCATGTTCCAGGCACTGGCAAAGTGACTGTCCCCACCCACAAAGAGCTTACATTCTACAGTCCCTAAAATCTCTCCATTCTGGAATTGGGTTGAATTATGAACCCACAGAAATCTATGCTAAACTAACAATGTCTCCTACCGTTTCCAGACCCAGCTGAAGATTCCATCCCGATGCCACAATTCACAGGCACCCATGCAGGGCTCATTTCCATGTGTGGACTTTATCAGGTTTACTAGCTTTAAAAAATACAGACAAGGGAATGGGGCTTCTCCGATAGGAGATAATTATGCAGATGTTTCTGAGAGTAATGAAAACCATAATGTATTTGTTCAGATAATCACTGCCACCTTCCAAAAGCATCAGTGAGGGAAAGCTGAACAGCAAGAAGGTTCCTCTCCTTCATTCCTTTGTAGTGGCTAAAGTGTCCTCTTTAATCTGGAAACACTCGGGTCAGTGCTAAGGATTGGGGGACATTTGTTCCCGGTCTGGTCCTATGAATCTATGAATTCCTGTGGTGGAGGGGGTTCATAGAATTAGGAAGTCAGAAGGGAAACTGGAAATCACATCATCTAATTCTGAGGTCCTTGATATGACATAGGATCACAATTTTAGAGCTAAGGCAAACCTCAGACGCCATCCAGTCAAAGCCCTATTATTTTCCAGATGAGGAAACTGAGTCCAGAGTGGTTAAGAAACTAGCCCCAATTTGCATAGTTAGTAAGTTATCAGAGACAGGATGCTACCATTTTTCAGATGAGAAGCTAATAGGTCATAGGCTAGTGCATTTGGGAGCTGCAAGGGATCTTGGAAATAATTTAGGCTGCCCCCTTCATTTTACAGAGAAAGAAACTGAGGCAAAGAGAAGAAAAGTCACACAGCTAGTAAATGGCAAAGCTAAGATTCAAACTCAGGTCCTTAAACTCCATTCAAACTGCTGGTCCATATTCAGTCGTACATTTTCTCAATGAATGGATCTTAATAGGTATGTAACATTAATAGGTATCTAAGTGGTATAATGCAAAAACCTGGACATAGGGTCAGGAAATCCTAAGTTCAGATCCCACCCCCAAACACTTACTATGTGACCAAGGAGCAGCCACCCAATGCCTCTGAATTTCAATGTCTTCACCTGCAAAAATGGGGATAATAATAATCCTTATGACACTTTACGTTATTAAGGTCAGCTCAAATGAGACAGGGTGTATGAGGTAGGCTGTCCTAGGTTAAAAGTTCACTAAGACCCTCTGTAACTGACACTATTAATAACTATAGCATAAATATTATCAAGAAAGTACCTAGTTTAAAAAATTTCCCCCCGTAGAAATGCTATCCTCCTGCTCAGAAAGTTTGGGAAGAAGAGAAGCTGGGGTTTGGGGCTTGTGGGGAAAAGAGATGAACTTGGAATCAGGGCAGATGGGGAGTCTAATTGTGCCTCCAACCCTTACAGGCTGTGAGACCCTGGGCAAGTCACAATTCCTGAAATATCCTCATCCATACAGTGGAGAAGGCAATTCCTAAAGCATCCTAAACTAACAATATCTCCCCGATCTCTTCTATTCTTTCCAGACCCAGCATCTGTCTCACAGTACTGATGAAAGAACA
This sequence comes from Petaurus breviceps papuanus, assembly GCF_028583685.1. Classification (NCBI taxonomy): domain Eukaryota; kingdom Metazoa; phylum Chordata; class Mammalia; order Diprotodontia; family Petauridae; genus Petaurus; species Petaurus breviceps. The sequence goes on along the minus strand of NW_027185720.1, from coordinate 8,288,568 downwards.
TGTTAGGCACCATTTAAACTTTAGCTATAATTCATCTGACTTACTAATTCACCAATTAGCTGAGCATTTATTAAGCACCCACTATGTTCCAGACCCTACATTAGTGGTTGAGGATACAAAGGCAAGAGTGGAATAGCCCCTGTCCTCCAAGGTGCTTACATTCAAATCAAACAACCCTATTTGACAGATGAGGAAACTGAGACCCAGAAAAGTTCAAGAAAAAAGGAAGATTCCTGGGGGAAGGGGCTGTTTCATTTGTGTTTCTGTCTCAGGCACAGTGGTATCTAGAAGGTAACACAGTCTAATGTATGACTTCTCAATCTCTGAGTCTCAGGACCCCTTTATATGCTCAGCTATTGAGGACTCTTCTCAAAGAGCTTTTGTTTCTGTGGTTTATATCCATCAATATTTACTTTATGTCTCAGTATTATTATGAAACTAGTTTTAACCTCAAAGACCTTCTGAAAGGATCTCAGGGACCCCAGACCCTGCTTTGAGAACCAGTGTTATAGTGGAAGAGCTGTTCCTGGACATGGAGTCAAAGGTTCTGAGTTTGACTCATGGCTCTGCCTCCGACTATCTGTGGGTTTTTGGTCAAGCCCCAGCGCAGGCTCAGAGGGGCTTTAGGAAAAACAAAAATGAAGCCATTTAAGTCAGTGCAATATCAAAGTCAAAAAACAGACTGGGAAAATCAGAGTCCCAAAGCTCAAGGTCTCTGGGTTCTGCCATGGACTCTGTATGACCGTGGATAAGTCTCTTCCTATAGCTGGGCTGTAGTTTCCTCATTGATACATAAAACAAGGTGGTTGGACTAGCTACCTTCTAAGGTTCCTCTTAGCTCTAAATCTAAGTTCTTGGGGTGGCTAGGTGGCACAGTGAATAGAACACCAGCCCTGGAGTCAGGAGGACCTGAGTTCAAATTCAGCCTTAGACACTTGACACACTTACTAGCCATGTGACTTTGGGCAAGGCACTTAACCCCAATTGCCCTCAAAAAAAAAAAAAAGGCAAAAAACCCCCAAAAAACTAAGCTCTCAGCATAAAGTAGGTCTTAGAGACTGAGGAATTGTGAAGAAACAACTGGCCCAAAGACCCACAGTAAGAGAGGAATAGAGTAGATGGGATTCATACTTTGGGGAAGAAATAGATTAGGTTTGGTTCAATTCAAAAGCTTTTTATTAGGCTCCTCCTACTGTATGTCAGGCACTGGGCCAGCGGCTGAGGATACAAAGTAAAAAACAAAACATTGCCTGCCCTCAAAGCATTATATTCTCCTGAAAGAAAAAACTCATATATATATATATATATAATATATATTCATATATATATATGAAATGGGTATGTATGCAAATAAGAAAATACAAAATGTATTTTTGTATATATATATGTGTATATTAAAATATCTATAAGAATGTATATAAATAAGAAATATATAGTATACAAATGTGTATAAATAAAAAATATGAAATAAACGTGTGTGTGTGTGTTTGAACGTGTGTGTGAGACTGCACATAGCAGGTGAGTGTGTGGTGGGTATGAGTGTGTATGTGGTATGTGTGTGTTTATATGAGTGCGTTCATAAGTACATACACATAGTGTCTGTGTGTGAAGTATAAATGTATGTGTGGTATGTGAGAATGAGTGTATGATTGTGTGGTTAATATGTGAGTGCAAATTTGTGTTTAAGTAATATGCGTGGGTTTATGCATGTTTATGTACAAGTGTGTTTATGCATGAGCACAAGCGTGTATAGTGTAAGTTGTGAATGTGTGTGTGTGTGTGTGTGTGTATGTTTGGGGCTGGATCTATAAGGTCATTACATAGGGAAGTCCCAGAGAGGACACTCTCTCCCCCATGCAGATAGGCACCTTCTTTCAGCCTCAGATTGCTGCCTGGGGTGCCTTGCCCAGGGTCACACAGCCAGTCTGTGTCTAAGGCAGGTCTTCCTGACTTCTAGCCTCACTCTCTCCTGAATCATGGAACTTCAGTAAATACAAAATACTTTGGGGGCAAGGGAGGCTGCTGTGTATGATTCCGGCAGCAACAGCAGTCCTGGGATAACTCCCAGTCCAGCACTCTGTCTGGGGGCTGAATTGGAGGAATGTCCCCTCCCCTGGGCGACAGGAGCTGCCATTACAGAGCCAATAAGGCAAGCCTGGCAGGGTGCCTGCAGTCAGCTCCCTGGCTGTGCGGAAGTAACCCAGAGCACCTGCTTTAAATACTCCTGGGAAACTCTAATTACCATCTTCTGGCTGGGCCTGCAGCCAGGCACAAGGCAGGGGCCCTTTGGAAAGGGACTCAGGGAAGATCAGGTCTCCTTTCCAGGCACTGAAAAGGACCCAGAGCCATTGGAGACTTCAGCTTGAATTTGGAAAGGTGATGGGGGAGGGGAGAGGAGGAATGGATAGAGGGAGGGGAGAGGAATAGGTGGGAATGGGGAGAAGAGAGGGATGGATGAGAAGAAGGGAGAAGAACAGATGGGGAGGGAGAGGGACAGATGGGGAAGGGAAATGGAAAAGGGGGAAGGGTGGAGGATGGGTGGAAAGAAGGGAGAACAGTAGATGGGGAGGGAGAGGAAAGGATGGGGGAGGAGAGAGGGATGAATGGAAAGAGGAGAGAGATGGGTGGGGGAGGGGAGAAGGATGGATGGGAAGAAGGGAGAAGAGTAGATGGGGGGGAGGGAGAGGATGGGATAGGGGAAGGGAGAGGGAGGGATGGGAGAGTGGAGAGGGAGAAGGATCTTCTCCAGAAGATCTGTGGAAGCAGGCACAAACAGAAAGGAGAGGTGACTGGAAGCTGAGCTCTCAAAAGAAATCAAGTTCAACAAGTGGGAACCAACCAATCAATCAACAAGCATTTATTAAGTGCCTACTGTCTCTCAGGCACTGTGCTAAGTGCTAGTGATACAGGAAATATGCTTGCCCTCAAGGATCTAACATGCTCCTGGGGAAAGCACCATGCATACATACAAGAGAGGCTGGAATTGGGGGACACTGTAGCTTTGCAAAGGGCCATTTATTTAGTGCAGTGTCAAGATAAGAAAACAGAATTCAAGGGACTGAAATTCAGGGCCTTTCAAACTCTACCATTCTGTGTACCAAAGGTCCCATGTTCTAGGGTCCTTCCCAGTATTCTCTGTTCTCAGGGTCTGCCCAGCTCAAGCAGCCCATGTTCTAAGACTCCTCAAAGCTCTGACACTCTCTGTTCTAAGATTGCTCCCAGCTCTGACATTATACATGGCCCTCTATTTCTATGTTGTATGACAGCAGGCCCCCGAAGATCCAGGAAGCTGAAGAGTTCAATTGCTAACTGGCACTTAAGGGAGTGATGCAGGCAGGAAAGCAATCACCACTGATCCTGGCCTTCCATCCCTGGAGTTTGTGGCTCTAATCACCTCAATTCCAGGAACCATGGCTGCTTGGGAGGATCTTAGGATTGAAACCTGGAAGGGCCCTCAGAGGCCAGCTAGTCCAACTCCCTCATTTGACAGATGAGGAAACAGAGGCCCATAGAAAGTCAGTGTTTTGTCCAAGGTCATACAGGCAATAAATGGCCAAGCCAGGGTTTAAACCCAGACCCTTTGACACCTGATCCAGCCCTGTTTCCTTGGGAAAATGTCAGATGAGAACAAGGGTTCTATGTGGCTGCTATTTCTGCTCCCTCCAGTAGGCATTCCTGCCTCCTGAAGCTCTCATCTGTCCCCAGTATTCAAGGCTTTGTAGCGATCCAAGAAGGTTTAACCAGGCCTCATGGGCCTCAGCCATTAGCTCGAGGATGGGAGTCATAAGCCATGGACTCATCTGGAATCCAGAGCTAAACAGTGGGAAGATAAAATAATTCCCTGTAGGCTAGGGGGGGGATGAAGATGCACATGACCAACTTTAGAAGCTTAAAAATTGGGACTGATAAGCAGAGAAGCAAATTGGGTTTGGCTTCAGTGTCTTCTGCAGGAACTAAGGGAGGCTCACAGTCTTCCTGGGAGGAACTTTCTTACCATACTGAAGCTAAGATTCCCTAGTGAGGCAGAGAAACAGTGAGGAGCCCTCCCAGAAGGCCCTGCCTAAGATTGGAAGCACCTGGGCTGGAAAAGAACAGACAGCAGAGAGCCAAGCCCCACCACCACCCCCACTCCCACCCCCAAGAAAATCAACAACCCCAAATGGCGCAGGATAAGAAAGGCTTGGGTGCAGATGAAGCTGGGAGATTCTTAATACATCTCAGAAGGGGAGGAGAGGATAAAGTGAGGGAGAGAATGGAAGGAGTGACAAGCAGAGAGACACAATGACACAGACAGGCAGAGACAGAGAGAAAAGGAGGGAGGGAAGAGTGAAAGAAGGGGGAGAGAATGGAGTGAGAGACAGAGACACCGTGAAATGGGGAGAAAACGAAGGAACAGACAGAGACAGCGAAACAGACACATAGACAAACACAAAGAGATACACAGATAGAAAGATAGAGAGTGACAGAGAAGAAAGAAGAGAAAGAAAGGGACGGAGAGGGTAGAGAAAGAGGAGAAAGAAAGGAAAGACAGGAAAAGGGGAGAGAAGGGAAAGAGAGGAAGAGATGGATAGTAAGGATAAGGGGAAAAGACAGAAAGAGAAGAGAGGGAAAGAATGGGAAAAGAGGGAGAAAGGAGACAGAGAGAAAGAAGAAGGGAGAAACAGAGAGAAAAAGAATAAAAGAGGGAGGAGGGAGGGAGGGAGAGAGAGAAGAGGCAGAGAGAGAGGAGAGACAGAGAGAGAGGAGGGATAGAAAGAGGGAGGAGGGAGGGAGAGAGGAGGAGACAGAGACAGAGGGAGATGGGGGGAGACAGAGACAGAGAGGGAGGGAGGGGGAGAGAGAGAGGAGGGGGGAGACAGAGAGAGGGAAGAAACAGAGAGGGAGGGAGAGGGAGAGAGGGGAAGGAATGAGGGAAAGAAAGAGAGATGAGAGAGAGAGAGAGAGAGAGAGAGAGAGAGAGAGAGAGAGAGAGAGAGAGAGAGAGAGAGAGAGAGAGAGAGAGCATATATCTTAGCTGCAAGGAACTCTGAACTCACAACTGCAAAGGCAAGGGATAAATTATTTCCAGCCCAGGAAAAACAGACTGAGTAGGCACAGCAGGCAAAGGGAATTTAGGTTAGACATTTAGGACAGTCTCCAAAAGAGAATGACCTACCAGGAGGGGTGCTCTCCTATAAGGTCAGGGGCAGACTCAAGGATGTGTGAAACATGATGGAATTGGGTGACAAAGAGAAGTCTCCAAGGTCTCCAAATCTATCAGAGATTCTTACTGAAGAAAGGGAAAAGAAGAGAGGGAAAGAAGGGAAGAAAAGCCCTTTTCAGAAGAAGACAAGAGAGACTGAGCAGAGGGAGTTGCATCCTGGGCAATGACGTACCAGTGATGTACCATGGGAGCCCAAACCCTGAGCCTCCCTATCCAGCAGGCACAACCTCTCTACACCTTGCTGTGACTCATGATTCCCTCAAAGCATCCCATGGAAAATCCTAAGTAGAGACAGAAGCATTTCTAAGTCTATCCTGAAGTCTCAGAGGGGCCCCCTTGGGGTGGGGGGTGGGGGGTGGGACCCTGGGACATTTGCTCTTCTCTGGTTTGCTGACAGATTTTTCCATTCTTGGCTGACTTTTTGCCCATTTCAAGATGACAAAACTAAACAGGGGAGGAAATCATAGATTTAGAGCTAGAAGGAACCTCAGAGGCCATCTAATCCCACTCCTTCATTTTACAGATGGGGAAACTGAGGCTCAGGGAGGTTCATTTATAGAATCATAGGTCAACAATAGACATTTCTATAATAATAATAATAATAATAATAGCAATGATTTATAAGCCATTTTAAGGCTTACAAAGTGCTTTACACATGTTATCCCATTTGTTCCTCAAACAACATCATCTCTCAGCCTCATGCTTTCTCTGGCTCTCGATTGTGCCTGAAATGTTCTACCTCCTCATCTTCCTCTCCTGGCCTCCCTGGCTTCCTTGAAGACTCTGCAAAAACCCCACCTCCTACAGAGAGCCTGTCCTAGCCCCTCTTCATTCTAGTGCTAAACCTCCTTCTGGCTTATCCTGTC
>NW_027185720.1:8260359-8282489 GCF_028583685.1 Petaurus breviceps papuanus | reverse complement strand
AATGGGAGTACTAACAGCACATACCTCCCGGGGTTGTTGTGAAGATCTGTGAGAAACTTGTAAAGCGTTTTTGCAAACCTCAAAGCTCTATAGAAACATTATTATGATGACTATATTTTCTTTTTTTAAACAGGATTCCACAAGAAATTTTTCTGAGACAATTCTCTATCCTGCAATTATTCTTTTATAGTTAATGTTCTGTATGTAATGTAATGTATGATGATGGTGATTAACAAGCATTTATTAAATGCCTACTGTGTGCCAGGCACTGTACCAGGTGCTGAAGATACAAATATAAAAGTCAAACGGTTCCTTCCCCCCCAAGAGCTTATAGTCGATCAGAGGCATGGAGCACATTGGCAGCCCATAGAACAGGATATTTACACAAGAAAGGAACAGGAAGGGGCCCCTCAAAGGAGGTGATCTTGAAGGATGCTGGGGGGTCCCAACAGCATTCCAGTCAAAGGGAAGCAGCAGGCAGAGGGAAGAAACAAACAGGACAGTCTGGGTGGAATCTTCTTTTTATTAACAAGCATTTATTAAGGACAGAAAGAGAGACTCAGCTCAGGAAGGTAGACTGGAGCCACACTGTGACAGGCTTTAAATGCCGGCCAGAGGCGTCCGTCCCTTATCCTAAAATCCAGGGTCACCCAGCTAAATGGGGGACAGTGTTGAGGCGAGGAACCCCAAGGGGCAGACCAGTTACCCAGACACCACCGTGCAGACCCAGTCATGGGAGACAGGGTTGAAAGAAGAGCTCCAATCATACTTGATCACTCTACTTTACTATGAAAACCGAGCCAACATGCCCAGGACTCCCAGCTGCTAGCCGGGGTTGACTTGGACTGAATAAATGAAGAGTGAGGAAAGAAATAAAGCCCCTGCCACCCCAGGGTTGTGGCTCCTGGCCTGGAATGGGACAAGTGTGCAGGAGCAGTCTCTGGCATTAGCTGCAGTTCATAAACATTTCGGGGAGGCTGGCAGATCTGCAGTCGGTACTAATCACCTGAAATCCCACAGGCATCAATCCTCTGCTCCTCAGGGATCCAGCACTACAGGCAGGGAGCATGATGGGAGATCCATTTTGTGAGCCACGAAGAGACCACCGGAGGGAAAGCCCGACCTGGGATTGTGTCTGCCAGGTAGATGCTTCTCCCATCCCCCAGCACACCTATGGGCTCCAATAGCCTTGGGCCCCAGATTTCAGGCAGAGGGAGCCCCCCCCAGCCCCCTGAAGCCACCTTTCCCCTCTCTGCCTCATGTATCCCTTTTCTCCTCCATGGGGGAGGGGGGTGTGATCCGAGGTCCCCTTCCACCCTAATCCATAGACTTGGAGAGAAAGACAGATTCCCAGGCATTCAACCACAGCTATAGCTCCAGAGATGAATAGACCTTTTCCCAAAGCCAGGATGGCTTGTAACAGATGTGGCACTGTATAGGGCAGGAAATTAAATAGCTTTCATCTCCCAGCATCTAGGAGAAAAATACCAGGCTATTGCAGGCTGGCCGGCACGGTGTAACCCAAGAAGTAATTAACTGCATGTGTTTTGGTGGGGAGGGGTAGGTGGGTGAGGTGAAGGGGGAGAGGCTCTCTATTTGGGTTTCTTTACTAACAAGTAACAGAAGCTTCTGTGTGGTGGCATTTAAAGGTGGGAAGCAGAAGATTTTTTAAAAAGCCAAAACAATAGCTTAGGCTGTAGAAGAGAGGAGAGCAAGGCTTTATCAGGCTGTGCAGCTGCAGCCGGTTTCGGAGCACCCCCAGAGGAGTCTGGGGAAGGTGGGGGCAATGGAATGAGGGCAGCCAGAGCTGAAATGACAAAAGTCCAAAAGGGGGGATGAAAAAGGCAGGCCACGTGCCGTCTCCACAAAGGCCGGCTTGCTGGGCAGAGAGCAGAATGCCAGCTATTTCTGGCAACGCCCCACACCAGGCAGATTCCCGATGGCCCATGGATTCCAGAAACCTGCCTAGGAAGCCTTGGGGCTTAGCTTTGCTCTCTCCAAGCTGGTGGTTTAATCCAGCAGTTTGTAGGTGGTTGGCTTCTGGGGATTTTTAATGGGAAGAAGGAGAGATGAGGGAAAAGGAGGAGACGAATATTATATAAAAAGACAGTAGAAAGACGAGGCAAGAAAAGAGGGAGGTGTTGACCATTATAGCAGTCAAGCAGCATTTCCTGAACGTGATGTGGTCCACTTGGCATCGGGAGGCATGGGTTTGAATCCCAGCTCGGACACTAGCTGTGTGATCACAGACAAACCCTTTAATGCCTTAGCTTCTTCCTCTGCAAGAGAGGGGCTGATTTTTCCTATTGTTGTCCACATGGAGCACTGGGCTGAGAGTCAGGAGGATCTGAATTCAAATCCAGCCTCAGACACTCCCTAGCTGCATGACCCTAGGCAAGTCATTGAACCCTGTTTGCCTCAGTTTCCTCATCTGTAAAATGAGCTGCAAACCATTCCAGTATCTTTGCCAAGAAAACCCCAGAAAGGGTCACAAAGAATCAGACACAGCTGAAAAATTACTGAACAACCAAAGAATCCTTATATTAAGACTTGTCTGTCTCTAATAACCAGTCACTGTTCCCAAACTGGCCAAATGTGAATGAGCCTGACAAGCCTTGTCCACGATCAGCAAGCTTCCTTGCTAATCTCTGAGGGATTGATTCCCAACCCCTGGAATGAAGGGCACATTTTCCCATCCCTGTGGGCCAAGGAATGTGACCCCACTTGGCTGGCACAAAGCTGCAGACCTGAATTGTGGAAGGCAGCCATGGATGAGGGAAAGACATTTGCTACCTAAGTCTAATGTCATCATTGGTCAGTTATCCCTCCTGGGGGACTGACATCTAAGGAATGTTCAGTCTGTCACTGGAAGATTCCCAGTGGAGAGCCAATGGACAGCTGGAATGCTTGGAATGAAGAGGCTGGTGCCTGGGAGTCTTAGGAAGAGCCATCCTGAAGGACCCAGGGCATGCCATTCGATCCATTCGTCCATCCAGAAGGCGACTGAATCTAAAGAGGTGTCAGGGGAGGCTGGAAAGATGACTTAAGTTGGAGTCAGGAGGCCTGGGCAGGAATCCTGCCCCTGCTGCAAGCTAGCTTTGAGACATTATTAAGCAAGGTGTTTCACTTTCCTCCTGATTCTACTCACACCACCCATCTCAGGGAGTAGCTGTGCATTTTGTAAACCAATAATAATAATGATTTTGTTGTTCAGTCATTTCAATCATGTCCAACTCCCTGTGACTCCATTTGGGGTTTTCTTGGCAAAGATCCTGGAATGGTTTGCCATTTCCTTCTCCAGTTCATTTTACAGATGAGGAGACTGAGGCAGACAGGGTTAAGTGACTTGCCCAGGGTCACACTGCTGGTGTCAGAGGCTGGATTTGAACTCAGGAAGATGAATCTTCCTGATTCTCACCCAGCTGCCAGGATGAAGAGGATGGTGACTAGCTTTGGAGATAGTGCCTTCAGGTTTGCATGGGGCTCATTTATGTTACTCACCTGAGCTGAACAATAACCCAGGGAGGGGGGTGCTGTTATCTTAGCATTTTACAGATGGGGAAACTGAAGCTAAGAGAAGAGACTTAGAGCTAATAAGTGTGAGGACAGGCTTCAGACTTTGGCTCCACTGGCAATAAATACTCTCTCCAAGGCACCACCCAGCTGTCATACCCAGCACAGTCTAGAACGGGCAGCGTTGTAGTAGAAAGAGCACAGGACACGCCACTGGAAGCAAGGAACTGAATTCTGTTCCTGTCATTTATTAACTGTATGACCCTGGGCAAGTCATTTCAGTTGTAAATTGAGGAGGATGGGTCTAGATAATCAAAAGGTACACAGCAGCTCTAACCTTCCCTGTTCTCAGGCCCCTCCCAGCCCTGGCCTCCCCTGCTCGAAGGCCCTTTCCAGTTCTGACATTTTATGTTCTAAGGGCCCTCCCAGTTCTGACATCCCCTGTTCTCAGCCCACTCCCAGCTCTGATATCCCCTGTTCTAAGGTCCCTCCCAACTCTGACATTCCCTGTTCTAAGACCTTCCCAGCTGACACCCCCTGTTTTCAGGTCCCTCTAAGCTCTCCCCTGTTCTAAGGGCCCTCCCAGTTCTGACATCCCCTGTTCTGAGGCCCCTCCAGCTCTCACATTCCCAGTTCCAAGGTTCCTCCCATCTCTGATGTACTACGAGTTAGAAAGGGAACTCTTTAACTGACTGCGGGTTTTCATCTGCATTTCAATGCAAGACTGCATTAGCACGGAATTAAAGATATGCTAATAGTTCATGTTTATACCACAGCTATGGGGTGCTTAGGAGTAATCATTTCCCTTATTTATGTAATGATTTCAACAATTTCAGTAATTAGGGCTCTAATGGAGCCTCACAACCACAGGCCAGGTAAGGTGGGGCACACTCTCACAGCTCTACAGCACAAGGGTCTATCCGACCCCACTCCTTCTTTTACAAAGGAGGGAGGAGAGGCCCACAGAGGTTGGGTGACCTTCCCGAGGTGGCAGAGGGAGTGGACAACACAGCCACAATTGGAACTCAAGTCTTTTCCCTTCCAATCTAATGCTCTTTTCAATACAGTCTACTGCACTCTTACTGTCATTCCACAGAAGGGGAAACTGAGACGTGGAGATGTTAATTGGCTTTCCATGAGGGTCCCACAATTAGAAGCGTCTGAGACTGTCTCCAGGTCCACACTCTGTCCTGCCTCTCTAACTCTCGAGGAGGCCGGTCATCACAGTTGAGAGGCTGTAAAGGAGGGAGGACCCAGGGGTGCAGCAGCAGATGGGCAAGGGCATGTTATGACTCAGCAGGGAGCTTAGTCCCACTGGCCACCAGAAGTGATGAATCTGTGATGGTCGTGACCAGCGTCAGAGGCTCTCCAGATACCAGACATGCAATGACCCCGACTCTGCTAGAGAAGATTGTTGTAGCCGGAGAATTCTGTATGATTCTATAGTGAGGAAACTGATGCAAGACACTGTATGTTGACCAGTCACACCCTCATGTTGTCTCATGTGTTTATCCATGATGGGTCTTTTGAGTGAGTCTGTGTGAGGCCCTGAGCTTCTCCTCCCTCAGTCACTCAGAACTCTGGTGCATCCCTCATCTATTCAAGAGGTTTCCATACCTCCCTGTGTCCTTTGGGCAATGGCTCTCTTTTTGCTAAGGAGCCCCTCACAAACATTTAAAGAGGCCCATTAGAAGAGTCATTGAGACCACAGTTGGCAACCAGTAAAGCCAGCTTTGGTACCTGAAGGAAGGGGAATTTGCCCTTATCCATGTGGTACTATTACAACATAATTAAAAAGCACTAATGAGGGACTGTTCAGACTAGTCAAGGCCCCATAACAGTCTCAATGGGCTGGCAGAACAGCCTTTCTGCCTGACTCCGGGTACAGCTGGTCTTACCTGGCACTCCAATGCCAAATGGCCCTCAATTCATTGACCTTGCATCTGAGCTGCAGGAACAAACAGCTGTTACTAAAGCATCTGGGGTGGGGGTGAGGGGGAGGGCAGGCAACCAGCAAACAGACCTAACTGAAAGACACATGGCCAGAATGGTCAGTGTGGAATGACTGAAATGGGGGAAAGCAATTGAATTCATAAATAACTTCAACCACCAACCTTCATCTCTCTAGCCTTGGTTTCCTCATCTGTAAAACAGATCCTAAGATTTAGAGTACTTCCCAAGGTGGTGGATAAAAATAATGGCTGGCATTTACAGAACACCTTAAAGTACTAGAAAAACTCTTTTACATACATTATTTCTGCAGAGCCTTATAACAACCTGGGGAGAGGGAAGTACCAATTTATACTCTGTTTACAGGATGGGGAAACAGAGCTCATGACTCACCCAAGTTCACATAACTATTATGTATCTGAGGCAGGATTTGTTCCCTCTGCCAGGAATGACAACCTCACCTTTCTTGGCTAGCTACATTTGCTTATTGAGTGGGTTAGTATTGGAACCATCCTAATCAATGGCTCCAACCGGGGGCTGAGTTTGGCAATGTCCTGAATATTCCTTTAGCCCAGTCAGGGCTGGCCTCAGCCATAGTCTGGAAGGCCTACTCCCAGCCCTCCCCTCACTAATACATGGAATTCTGCCCTTAGACAATCATTTGATTTGATTAAGCATTGCTTTCTTCGGGCATTTCATAGGCACTGGAGAGACAACCACAGGAAGGTGAGTGTGAATTAGCTTATTCAATCAGTCTCCCAGGGGCGGGAGGGGTCCCCAGTAACCAAAAAGCACTTGGATAAAGAGGGTGCAAAACGGGGGCGAGGGGGGGGATGGATTAATGGATAAAAGGAAAACAACCCTCCTACTTTCCTATCCAGCCTGTGGCCGCCCTCAGTCTCGTAAACGGTGATAGCAATTCAGCCTTGTTTCTTCTATTGGATTTAACTATTGGCTTTCTCCTCCAATGATCCCAAGTTGTAGAAATGTATTCAAAAGTACACTCAATAACACAGTCTTCAATATACTGTAAAACAAATCACTTAAGAAAGAACAATTTGACAAAAAATAAAAAAATGTTGGGAAACCAGAAAGCAGCCTGGCAGAAATTAAGTTTAGACCACTTCAATGACTTCAATATTAATATTAAAGAAGCCAGGTGTCACAGTGGATAGAGCATTGGGCCTAGAGTCAGGAGACCTGAGTTCAAATCTAGCCTCAGACTCGAGCTGTGTGATTCTGGGCAAATTACATCATCTGCCTCAGTTTCCTCATCTATAAACCGGGGTTAATAATCGCACCTACTTCCCAGGGTTGCTGTGAGGATTGGATGACATAATAAATGTCAAACGATTAGCACAGTGCCTGAAACGTAGCAAGGGCTATGTAAATGTCAGCTAATTACTATTATTAATGATCATTCCACCAAAAACCACTAGAATTCAAACGGATCATATACCTTCACAGGTATAGGTAAGCAACATATTCTTAACCAAATAAGGGAAAGAGATGATTACAAAGTATTACATGAAATTGAAAACCTTTTTTGCACAAACAAAATCAATGTATCTAGGTTAAGAAGGGAAGTAGTCAGAGAGGAAAAAAATCTTTATATTAAAATTTTCACACAAGGTTTTGACATTCTAGATATAGAGACTACTCACATACACACAAAAACAAACATGTTTTGGATGTATCTGTGTGTATGTATCTATGTGTGTGTGTGTATCTATATATGCTGTCTATATTTCTAGGATACCAAAACTTTGAAAAATTTGATACAAAGATTTGTGACAAATATATGTGTGTAAACACATACAAACATGTGTCTGTGCATATATACATATTTATGTAGTAAATATGTATATAGTAAAATGGTTTTGGTTGCATCTATTCATATATATACATATATGTGTATATATTTGTACATATATACACTATATATATGTGCATATGTGACCAAAAGCCACTTCAGAATAGATAAATTGTCAAAGGATATGAATAGTTCTCAAAAGAACTGCAAATTATTGATAACTATATTAAAGAATATTCCAAATCACTAACAACTAAGAAAAATGCAAATCAAAACCCTTCCCCTCAAACCCAGCAAACGGATAGAGAAGACAAAAGATGAGAATAGCCCATGTTGGAGAGGTTATGTGAAGCTAGATGACCTAGTGTACTGTCAATGGAGCTATGAATCAGCACAACCATTTTGGAAAGCAATTTGGAATTATGTAAACAAAATAGCTAAAATATCTATACCCTTTGACCCAGAGATTCTAATACTAGGCATATACTCCGGAGGAGGTCATTATAATTAGAAAGTCTATATAAGATATTTAAACCAACATTTTTTGTAGTTACAAAGGACTGAAAACAAACTAGACTGCTGTCAGTTAGGGAAAGGGTAAATAAATTATGGTTCATGGATGTAACAGAATATTACCATACATAAGGAAATATAAATATGATAAATATCAGAGAAGCCTGGGAAGATTTACATCAACCAATGCAGAGTGAAGTAAGCAGAGGCAAGAAATATACACAATAGCTACAACAATGTAAATTAGAAAAATGCAACTACAAAATCATTGAAAGTGAAGGCTACACAATTACAAAGAATAATTAAGCATGGCCCCAAAGATAGACATGAGAAAATAACTCCCTCAATCCACTTTTGCAGAGGTGAAAGGTCCATGGTTTGTATGTTTGCAGACTTTTTTGATGTATTATTGATTTTGCCTAATTTTTTTCCTCTTGTTTTTAAATTATTTTTATTACATAGAATGACTTTCTGGGAAGGGGAAGAAGAGTGATAAAGAAGAGAAATTTAGGCTTTTTCAAAACAAAAGGCATCAATGACTCTCTGGGCTCTGCTCCTTACTCTCTGAACTTCTTTCTTCACCATTTCCCAAGGCTTAGCACAGTGTTTGGCACATAGTAAGCACTTAATAAATGCTGACTGATTGATTGATCGATCTATAAAATGAAAGGGTGGGACCACATAACTTCTAAGGACCCTTCCAAGTTTATAATCTATGATCCAAAGAAATGCCCAAATCGTTTAAATCACTTGATTTTAAAACAACAACAAAAAACAAACCCTTGCATATATCAGTATAATCAGTGAAACTGAAAATGTTGCTAAAATGGAATTAGCTTTTACATAAATGCTGACATTTGGGGCTTTCTCATAGGAAAACCACTCGACCCCAGAGTCAGTTTCACTTTCTCTTGTTTCTTCTGCAGAGCAAAAATGTTTGTTTCCTTTTATCCCACCAAGGACAAACATACAACTCAAAATAAAACCTTCCAACCAAAAAAACACAACAAAAACAAAAAACCACCTAAAAATGATCCTGTAATTTCTTTTCATCTTTGGTCAAGTACTTTGGCATCAAATTTGTCCCATTATTGTAAAGCTCAGGCTACGTTACTGCCAGTCAGCCCTTCTCCAGCCCCAATCCCCACAAAACCATTAGAAGGGATACAAAACATAAGTTCTTGTTCTAGAAAGAGCTTTGAAGTAACAGCACTTGTAAAAAACCCTCTCTGCCTCGTGTAGTCCTCCTTAATCACAGCTCACATTAATTTAGGAGAGCTCATTAAGTGGTTTCTTTTCAAAGCCAATTAAGGTAGCTCAGACAAATGATTTCTGGCCACCAGGGCTATTGCAAATTCAGGAACAGCTTGGGTAGGACTATCCATCAAGAGCTAGAAGGGGTTTCAGAAGTCTTCTAATTTAACTCCCTCATTTTACAAAGGAAGAAACTGAGGCTCAGAGAAAATTTAAGTGACTGGCCCAACATCACACAGGTCTAAGTGGCAGATCCATAATTCAAACCCAGGTCTAAAATTCTCTGTTCTAAGCTTCCTCCCAGTTCTGATATTCTCTGTTCTAAGCCCCCTACCAGCTCTGACATCCCCTGTTCTAAGCCTCTGTTCTCAAGTCCCTCTCAGATCTAACATCTTCTTTTCTAATGACCCTCTTAACTCAGACATTCTCTTTCCAGGTCTCTCTTCCAGATTCAACATTCTATCACTCTACAAAGCACTGTATCAGGTACTGTAGGAAGACATAAAGAGTTAAAAGATGAGAGAAAACAAAGACACATATAAGTAAAAAATAAAAAAGGTAGCAAGACAAGGTTATAGAATGATCGAGGCAGTAAATGATCTTTGAGGGAGGGTCAGGAATGGCCTCCCAGAGGAAGCAGGGTTTTTGTTTTCCACTGTGGGTACCACCATGGCAGGCTAAAAGTCATTTGGAGGAAATTATCTAAAATTGGGAAGGAGCATGACATTATTGTTGCTGTTTGTCCTTCATTCTTGAAGAGGACCATGACATCAGGGAGGTGATGCCATGACATGCAAGCAAATTGGATTTAGAGTAGGGCTGTGCAAGGTCGCCAGCCTCACTTTCTCCTCCAGCTCCATCTGGGTCTAGTGGCAAGATATAAATCAGGATGACTGGAGATGGCGTAGCATCATAGACTCAGATTGGAGATAGGCACTAGAATTCAATGAATCTAACCCATTCATTCTTCACAAGACCCAGAGAAGCTGACTGACTTTCCTATAGACACATAGGCTGTAAGAAAATGAACCAGAGATCTGAACCCAAGTCTCTGACTCCAAACCAATTGTTCTCTCCATCACACTGAGCTATGCGTGGTTGAAGGAATTAGGGGTGGTTCACCTAAATAAGAAAATACCTGGAGGTTGTGTGGAAGGTAGAGTTTGATGGCTATCTTCCAGTATTTGAAAGCCTGTCCCAGGGAAGACATTCTGTGTAACTACAGAAGAAGAACCAAGACCAAGACACAAAAGTCCTAAGATGAAACAGAGGGAATAAGGTCCCACTCACTGGTTACACAAACTAAGTGCACAGTGGTTGGCCCTGTGCTTGATAAATGTTTGTTGACAGACTAATTGACTGAATGATCTCTGGTGTCAGGGTTGACATAGAGGGGCTTTGTGTATCCAGGAAGGAGTTGTACTGGATATCTTTAGGAGCCCATGATGGGACCAGAAGGACCAATAGCTCATTTAGTTGGAGGAACCTGCATTTTCACAAATCAGCTACTGTTTGATGCCCTTTGAGCCCAAAGGCTTCATGGTGAAGAAAAACCTGTTCGTGAGTCACTAAAATTGTAAATAAATCTAAAAGCTTTAAATGGCAGTAATATTAGTGGCAGAATTCTTGGCTCCTGTTTCTTATAATGGTGATGATTCCAGTGACATGGAAAGTTTGGAAGAAATGAAGTGGACTGAAGGAAGGGAGCTGTGGAACTAATGAAGCAGACTATGCTGGGAAGTTGAACATTCAGGTGTGATGGTAAGAGCTGTGACCTGGCAGTCAAGAAGCCTGGGCATTTCCTCATCTGTAAAATGGTGAATCTGTACAATTGTTAGGTTGACCTTGAATTTCTCTTCCAGCCCTAAACTGATTTTCCTATAATCTTGTGGCAACTCAGAAATTATTAAACTGCTGTGTGACCTTGGGTGGCATACTCAACCTCTCTGAGATTCAATTTCCTGACTTTTAAAATGGGAATCATGAACTCTGCCCAACTTGGCTCAAAGGACTAAAGTAGATATGAAATGTTCAGGCTTTAATATCATCTGAAAAGTTTAAAGCATTACATGACCTTGGGGCAAGTTACTGGACCTCCCTGGTTCTCCATTTTTCCGTCTGTAAAATGAAGGGGGGTTGGGCAAAATGTCCTCTCAGGTTCTTTCCACTTCTTATTTCTATGAGGTTGTGAAGTCACTTTACCTTTAGGGGCCTCAGTTTCCTCATATGTAAAATAAGGAAGCTGTACTAAATAAAAGCCTCTCAAGTCCTTTTCAGCTCTGCATCAATGAAGAGAGGAGAAGGGAAAGGAAGGAGAGGAGAAGAGAGGAGAATGGGATGGGTTGGGTGAGAAGGGCCAGATAATGGGCAATTTTTTTTTCTCCTGAAAGAGTGAGCTGCTGATTACTCTTGGCTTTCTGTTTGTGGTTTTCTAACCCAGAGGAAGCCCTTCAATGATACCCCCTTCGACACTGAAACTATAATTAAGAAAAGACCCTAAGGAAACTGGTTGACTTGCTGCTAATCAAAAAATGGGCAGCTAGGTGGTATAGTGGATAGAGTGCCAGGCCTGGAGTCAGGAAGACTCATATACCTAAGTTCAAATCTGTCCTCAGACACTTATTAGCTGTGTGACCTTGAGCAAGTCACTTCACCCTATTTGCCTTAGTGTCCTCATCTGTAAAATGAACTGGAGAAGGAAATGGCAAACCAGTTCAGTATTTTTGCCAAGAAAACCCCAAATGGAAGGTCAGACATGACTGAAAATAACTCAATGACGACAACAACAAAGAAAGATGAAGCACGCACTTTGAAATGTCAGTTGATGATTGGGGCAGCTAAGTGGTGCAGTGAATAAGTACTGGCCCTGGAGTCAGGAGGATCTGAGTTCAAATCCAGCCTCAGACACTTAACACTTAGTAGCTGTGTGACCTTGGGCAAGTCACTTAACCCCAATTGCCCTGCCTTCCCCCCTCCAAAAAGACCAAAACAAAAACAAACAAAAAAAGAAATGTGAGTTGATGGAAACAAAGGAGATGTCTATCAACTGACAAGTTAGGGAACGTGAATGTAACGAAATATGACTGTGCTGTGGGAAACAATGAAAGTGGTGAATATAAAGAAACACAGAAAAGCTTACATGAACTGATGGATAGTGAAGTCAGCACCTACAGGAGGATGATAACAGTGCAAAAGGAAAGAAGAACAGCAAAATCATCAAAAACAAATGTGGCCAAATTAGTCCAACCACCTTGGCCTCAAAGAACAGAGACAAGAAGATGCCTTATACATTGTCAGATGGATTAATCAGGATTTTTTTCTTCTTTAAAAAAATTTTTTGCTACATCAAATGATTCTCTGGGAAGTAGGTTGTGAAGGATACAGGGGGAAATTTAAGCAACATAAAACCATAAAGATCTCAATAAAATTATTTTTTTAGAAATCCTTATTGAATCAGCGATATAAAAACTCAATAAAGGCAGTATGGTAGGAGTAGAAGGACTAAAGGTAGAGTCAGGAGACACATAGGTTCAAATCCTGCACCTCTTACTAATTAGCTGTGAAATTCTGGATACACCACCACTTCCCAGGGGATCTCAGCCTCCTCCTCTATAAAATGGGGGCAAGATTGTCTGTATAGTAACTGATCAACCTCCCAGTACTGCTGAGAGGTCCAAATGAGATGATAGATATGAAGAATCACATAAATGTAAGCATATTATAACTATAATAAAGGAAGAGAGTTTTTGTAAGCTTTCTTTTTCCTTTTTTCCCCTTTTTTCTTTGCCCCTCTCCTCCCCCCCCCCCAGTCTGAGTGGCTCCCATTGGGACAGAGGAGAACATGGAATGATTCCACTGGGATCCAGATGAAGAATGGGAGAATGATGCCCAGAAATAGAAGAGGCTCAACAGGCTTCACCACGTCTCACGGTCTCAGACTCCTCCTCGGCATTTCAATGGAATCCACCCCAGGAGAAAGGGCTTCTTGGACAAGTGGCATGCCAAAGTCCTGACTTCACCACGAGCCCTTTTGTCAGACTTCGGTCACTTGTCTCAGAGCGTTCAGAGAACACAAGACCAAGACAATGTTCATCCATACCCGCTTCAGAAACATAATGAACTGTCTCTTAGGAATCGCAGTCTGGGAGGGACAGGGGGGAATGGATGGGTGTCCCAAATCACCCTAAGGTCACAAAGGGAAAGGGGAGGAACTGAGTTTTCTAAATCATCTCTATTAAGAATGCTACTGCTGTCTCAGAACAAGTTATCACTGAACTTTACTACTATTGGTCTGTAAAATAACCAAACTCAAGAGTCCTGTGCCCGGATTCACAATTTACCAGTCTTTCTTTCCTCCCTTTATCGTTCTCTTCTTTCCATGTCTTTCCCTTTCTTCCCTTCTCTCCTTCCCTTGCCTTTTCCTTCCTACTTCCTGATTCCTTCTTCTCTCCCTCTCTCCTTCCTTTTCTCCCTCCCTTCTATCATTCTGTTCATCTTTCCTTCCTTCTCTCCATGCCAACCATCTGTCAATTCTCCCCTTTCTCTTTACTTCCTTCTTTCCTAGGCTGAAGAACCCTAAAGTTAGAATGGGCCACTGGTCTTTATGTAGCTCTGTCTAAAATTAACCACTGGATTCTGATCCCCTTCTGATGAAAGCAGGTCAGTTAGAAAGGGTGTGGTCATTTTTTAAAAGGAGTAGAGACACTGAAAGCAGTTGGGTCATATAAAGACAAGAAACAGATGGTGCCCTCGAGGAGAATCCTGGAGCCTTTGGTGTGGGATTCACATCATTTGGCCAATGGCTCCACATGCACTTAGGGACCGTACAGGAACAGCATCCACAAACCTCTAAACAGGCACAACACCCTACAACCATTGACGATGCTGCCGCCGCCACTCCTACAATAAATGGAAAACTGATTATCACATGTATCTTCAAAATTGGCCATGAAAATGCAATAAACCATAAGCTCCATGAGGGTAAGGTCTATTTTATTTTGTCTTTAGAAAGAATAATAACAATAAAAATGAAAATTTGTTTTAATAAATGCTTCCTGACAGTATGATATTCTTCTCTCCCTATACAAGGACTTTTCCTTTTGAGTAAAGATTGCTTCATTCTTTATATCTACATTCTCAGTATCTAGCACAGTACCCGGTAAACAGTGGCACTTAATAAATGCTTGTTGCTTGATTGCTATGAATTCCCAAATAGAATATGAACTCCTTGAGAGCATGAGATGTTTCACTTTTGTTTTTATACCCCCAGCAACCTGACACAGTGTCTGGAACACTCTAGGGACTTAATAACTGATCACCTGAGCCTAATACAGTGCTGAGTACACTATAAGTACTTAATAAATGCTTGTGCATGGATGGATTGGTTTTTTATTTTATTTTTCAATTGAATCCAAAATTCAACTTAGCTATTTGGAAAAAATACAGCCTTCAGCAAGTCAGTGCGAATTAAACCACCTTCACTCTGGAGCCATATCCTTGCTGATTGTGACAAGGCTCTCTCAGAAACCACCTGCTTCAACAGAGCCCCTCCCTTTGCAGCTGGTGGGCCAGTACTGGAGGCTTAAGCCTTAAGTGAAAGAGACACTTGGTGTCCATTTCCATTCAGTGAGAGGAACTTCAATTCTGTGCCCCTTATTAAGACCCTGTACAGTGCCTGAGAATTTTAGCCCATCCTCTGGAGACCCAGAACAATGGATTATTAGCATTTCATTGGAGAAATGAGCTTTCCCCCAAAAGTCCCTGAACAATGGTGATTTGGGAGTATATGGATGGAGGAAGGACATGGATTGGGTTCATTTCATTTTTAAATGATTTGTGGACAATCAGTCAAAGTCATGGCTCTTTGTTTCCTGTGCTTAAAAAAAAAAAAAGTCACTGTTCTGTAAGGGGGGAAGGAAATTGAGCCCATCATCCAGTACGTCTTGGAGAAGCCAACAGAAACCCATCAGTCTCACTTAGAGTGCTGACATTTTGTGCTAGTGAAATGTGAACTCAATGGGGCTAGGGGGCAGGTTGTAGGGGAGGGAAGAAGAGGGGAATCTGCAAGGTCTCCTGAAGGCCTCGAATTAGCGTGGTTGAGTTTATTATCTTTCCATTCTTAATGGTGTGGCAGTAACTCAGAGAAATGCACCAAATTAATTGCTCAGTGAGCCGGGAAGCCTGTTCCAGCACATGCCGTCCAGTATCAATGCCCTCACTTTTTGGATGATCGCATTCCTTCATTATTAGTAAATTTCCTTCTGGTAATGACTCCGTCCCTTGATGGACACCGAGCTTCTCCGTCAACAAGGACAGCAGGAGCAAGGGCTTTCTCCATAAAGGAAAATAAATATTCCAATGCCAGGGACAGTGAAAAGAGCCTGGCCCTTCACCAAAGAGAAGGGAGGGACAAGTTTTTGGAACTGGGCACAGCTATGTGGCTTCTTCTAGACTTGGCACTGCTGCCGGTCCTGGCGGGGAAGCCAGGTTCTCCCTCCCTTCCCCTACATAATTCATTGGGTTATAATGATTTAAATTCATTCCAAATACTGAGGCTAAGTAGAAAGGGCGCTGATACTAGAAGCCAGGAAATCTGAATTCTATTCCTCCTCCATCCACAAACTCAAAACCTTAGGGAAGTCACAACCCCTCTGGATCTCAGTTTCCCCTGAGTGTTAAATGAGGCAGCTGGGTTAGATCCTCTAAAGGACCCTCAGTGAATTCGAAAGAACATTAAACCTTCAGTCAAAAAGTCTTACTTCTTACTCCATTATTAATTCACTGTGACCTGGGCAAATGAACTACCTTCTCTGAACTTTACTTTAGTCAAATGAAAAATGAGAAGGTTGGGACCAGATCAAGAGTTCTTAACCTAGAGTCCATGAAACTGACTTCTGAATATTCTGAAAACCTTATTTCAGTAGAATTGGTTTCCTTGGTAATCCTAATGCATTTTATGCATTTAAAAATGTGATTCTGAAAAGGGGAGGTCAGTAGGTTTCACCAGATGACACTGGCTTCTTTGCTCCTGCCTTTTAATTGGTAATCTCTCCCACCTCACCACTGCCCCCTGGCTTTACTCTCAGCTCAAATCCTTACCTCCTTTGAGAAGACTTTCTCACTATCCCTTAATGGTGGTCCCTTTGAGATTACATCCTCTGAGATTACTTCCAGTTTCTCCTCTCTCTATTTTATTTGTAGGGAGTTGTTTGCATGCTGTCTCCCCCACTGGACCAAGAGCTCCCCCAAGTCAGGTATTGTCTTTTGCCTTTTTGTCCCCTGGGCACTTAGGATAGTGTCCAGAATATAGTAGGTGCTTAATAAATGTGTATTGGTTTGATTGGGAGGCCAAAAGCGTCTATGACCCCAAAAGGTTAAGAATTGCTAGACCACATCATCTCTAAGGTCACTGTTAATAAACCTGCTTTGGTCACTTGCCCCCAAGTGACCCTGGGAAGCCCTTCATTTCCCTGTGCCTTAGTTTCCTCACCTGTAAAATAAGAGGTTTGATCTAGAGATGGCCTAAGAGTGATGAAACCCTTGACGTTCTAGGCTTCTATAAGGGGAAGCAACTTATTCAAGGTCGCAAGGTCAATGGTACACTTGACTTGCAATACCAGTTGAAAGGATGCCTGGTTTCCAATCTGAAGATTGGGGTTTGGAGTCCATCTTTGCTATCTCTGTGACCCTGGGGGGGGGGGGCAAGTTATTCAGCCTCCTGGAGGCCTCAGAGTTCACATCTGGAAAACAAGGAGGGGGTCTAAAGTCCCTTCCTGCCCTAGATCCAGCCCCCTGTGATTCTTCCAAGAGCTACATTCTGAGCCTTCCAGCTGAGAAGAGAGAGACAGAGAGATAAGCAGAGAGAGACAGAGATAAATAAATAGGCTGAGATAAATTAATAATGAAGGACAATAAATAAATGAATTAATAAATATATAAAGAATATATAAAGAAATATATAAAGAAGAACTTATGATTCTGTGATATATGATAAGCAACTGGGCAGATACCTTCATGGAGCATATGAGTTGTAAAATAAATAGGGAACAGCCCTCTTTCCTACTTCCCCGGGGCTAGAGTAACATATAGGGAGCTAAACCAAAGGCTTTCACATTTTTTCACTAAACACCGCCCTTTCCCAGGGAAAGATGGAGCCCAAGCCTCCCACCCTCCTACTTCACATCAAACTTTTGAAGCTGACAGTTTAGTTTATTCCCTTTCAGAAAAGCCACAAATCTGAAAGTCTGGAAGGAGCAGTAGAGATGGGGATTGTGGGGAAAGCCCAGGACAGGAAGAGAGTCAGCTCATGTGCATTCCCCTTCACCCTCAATTTGCAGCTGCTGCCACCAAACAGCTGGTTAGGCCTGGGAGTGGGGGTAGCCCTGGCTCTCCTGTTTCTCCCTTGTCTTTTCTGCTGCCATTTCTTCTTTTCTCCATCCCTCTTAAACATGGGTATGCTTACTGAGGCTCTGACATCTTCCTTCTGCTTTTTTTTCCCCTCAGAGATCTCTCTTCCCACAGCTTCAAACTAGAACTCCAAGTCAGTTAGGAAGTACAGTGTATAGAATGTCAGGCCTGAAATCAGGAAGTTCTGAGTTCAAATCCAGCTTCACACACTTACTGGCTGTGTAATTCTGGGCAAGTCACTTTACCTCTATTTACCTCAGTTTTCTCATCTGTAAAATGGGCAAAAATAATAGTAACTACTTCTCAGGGTTGTTACCAAAATCAAACGAGATAATATTTGTAAAGCTCTTAGCCCAGTGCCTAACTATACAAAGCCCTATATGAACGTTAGTTATTATTATCCCAAATCAACATCTCTAGCCAAGACTACAAGAATAGGAGTCTCTGGAGTCAGAGGGCCTGAGTTCAAATCCTACCTTTGACGCTTACTGCCTGTGTGACTTTGGGCATATCAGTGAAACCTCCCAGAGTCTCTATTTCCACATTTCCAAAGTGAGAACATTAGATCAAATGACCTTTGAGATCCCTCCCTAGATTTGGAATCCTATGACCCAAGTCACTTCCCCAGACTGTTTTCTCATTTGGCTGAGATAACCTTGGAAGTCCCTCCAGCTCTGGACCAGAGGTCGTCCTATGATCCAGGGCTTCAGATCAGAAATTCCTCCCATTCTCTAACACCATGCCTGGCACATAGTAGGTGCTTGATACATGTTTGGTGATAGATTTATTTTCAAAATGGAGGGGGGAAAGTGATGGTTTCTGAAAATTACATACTAGTGAAATTGATTTAAACTCCTGGCAGAATTCTGGAATCGGTTTATTAACGGATGAATTGAAAGCACTTAGAAAGGGAAATTGTGATCATTAGGAGCCAGCATGGGTTCATTAAGAATAAGTCATGCTGAATTAACCTCATTTCCTTTTTGGTTAGGGTTACTTGACTGGTGAAACAGGGAAATGGTGCAGATGTGGCCTAGCCGCATTCTAGCCAGACTCATAGATTTCAAGTTCAGAGGGATCTCGGTAAGTATGGCCTCCCTGATTTTTACAAATTAAGTGCTCATTAGAACTTTTCATGAGATCCTTCAGGGTAAGATAGAGAGACGTGGCATAATGCCCCGTCGACTCAGAGCTGGCTGACAATGTCTACCTGAGGAACACTGGTTAATGGATAGATGTAAAACAAGAGGCTGGGGGGCGGGGGAGTTTTAATCTTGTCTAATTGTTTATTAATGACTTAGATGAAAACACATATGACAGACTTCTCAAAGAATACAGTGGCACAAAGCTGAGGTGGATGGCTAACCCACTGGATGACAGGTTTAGGAATCCAAAGATCTACACCCTTGCACCAACAGAACACAAAAAAAATCATTGGACAAAATTAAACAAGCATGAAGAGAAAGTTTTCCAAGAGGCAGCATGGATTAGTGGACAGAATGCCAGTCTTGAAGTCAAGAAGATCTGCAATCAAGCACTGTCTACAGAAAGTTTTTTTTTCCTGATATCTCTCCCTGGACTCACCATCCCCCTCCCCAATTTACTGTTTAATTACTTTTTGTATATTATATGGAAAGTAAGCTCCATGAGGGCAGGAGCTGTTTCCATTTTTTCTGAATCCTCAGCTCAGTGTCTGACACACAGCTGTCACTTAATAAATGCTTACTGATCCCTGGGCCACTGATCAAAAATACACATTTATTAATAAATGAATAAAGCATTTATTTAGCACTTGCTGTGTGCCAAGCACTTTTCTAAGTCCTGGGAATACAGAGAATTGAGAGAGTCTCTGCTCTCAAGAATCTCACATTCTAATGGGAAAGACAGCTCCACTAAATTATAAGTTTCTTGAGGGTAGGGACTGTCTTTAGCCTCTTTTTGTATCCCCAGTGCTCGGCATAAATGCCTGGCACATAGTAAGCCCTTAATAAATAAATGAATGAACAAATAATAGATAGATAGATAGATAGACAGACAGATAGATAGATAGATAGATAGATAGATAGATAGATAGATAGATAGACAGACAGACAGACAGACAGATAGATAGACAGACAGACAGACAGACAGACAGACAGATAGATAGATAGACAGACAGACAGACAGACAGACAGATAGATAGACAGACAGACAGACAGACAGACAGACAGACAGACAGACAGATAGATAGATAGACAGACAGACAGACAGACAGACAGATAGATAGACAGACAGACAGACAGACAGACAGACAGACAGACAGACAGATAGATAGATAGACAGACAGACAGACAGACAGACAGATAGATAGACAGACAGACAGACAGACAGACAGACAGACAGACAGACAGATAGATAGATAGATAGATAGATAGATAGAGAGACAGATAGATAGATAGATAGATAGATAGATAGATAGATAGATAGATAGATAGATAGATAGATAGATGATAGATAGGATAAGGGAGATTTCAACTGCAAGTCATATAGAAAGGGGCCATGATGCTAGAGTACACCTACTATATATGACAGGCATGGTTCTAGGCCTTATCCTTATATCCTAAGCACTTAGCATAGTTCGCTGCACATAGCAGGTCCTTAGTAAATGGAGGAGGAGGAAGAATAGAAGGGCAGAATATACTTTAACTTGAGAAACCCTGAGCTAATAAGAAATGATGAACAGGTGGATTTCAGAAAAACCTGAAAAGATTTATATGAACTGATACTGAACAATGTGAGCAGAACCAGAAAGAACATTGTACACAGTAACTGAAACTGGGATGATTAACTATGATAGACTTAGCTTTTCTCAGCAATACAATGATCCAAGACAATTCCAAAAGACTGAATAGAAAATGCTGTCCAGGGCGGCCAGGTGGCTCTGTTAGTAAGAGCACCGGCTCCAGTGTCGGGATGACCTGGGGATCGAATCCGGGCTCAGATACTCAGCACCACATCCAGAAATAACTGGCTGTGTAACCTTGGGCAAGTTACTTAACCCCGATTGCTTTAAAAAAAAAAAGAAAGAAAGAAAAGAAAATGCTGTCCACAGCCAGAGAAAGAGCTATGGAATCTGAATACAAATCAAAACACATTATTTTCACTTTTGGCTTTGTTTTTGTGGGTTTTCCATTTTGTTCTGATTCTTCTTTCTCAACATGACTAATATAGAAATATGTTTAACATAATTGCACATGTATAACCTATATCTGATTGCTTGCTGTCTTAGGGAGGGAGGAGTGGAGGGGAGGAGAGGGAGAAAAATTTGGAATTCAAAATTTTACAAAAATGAATGTTGAAAACTATCTTTACATGTAATTGGAAAAATAAAATACTATTAAGTGGGGGAGGGATGGGGGACCCTGAGCTAGAATGAATGCCAGTTGTGATGTTCTGATGTTTTCCACATTATCAGAGAGAAAATTTCTGAAGGGATAAATATGGCAGCTTTATGCCTTATCACACAATTTCATGGGTCCTAGATTTAAAGCTTGAAAGGACTTTGGTGGTCAGCTAGTTTAACCTCTCTTTTATGAAGCAGGATACAGAGGCTCAGAGATGTTAGTTGTGACTTTCCCAGGTCCTACAGTTAGTAAACATCCAAGACAGGATTTGAACTCAGGTCTTCCTGATTCCAAGTCCAACCCTCTATTCACTCTACTATGCTGCCTCTATTAAAGTCAAAACAAACCTAGCAATTACTGGAGAGAAGAATGGATTTGGAGGTCAAATCCAAGCTATGCCATTCATAAGCTATGTGACTATGGACATGTTACTTAGTCTCAGTTTGCTTATCTATAAAATGGGGGTACTACCTAACTCACACGAGGATTTTCATGAAGGAAACCACTCAGCCGAGCTAGATGTAAAGCATTCCGGCAATGTGAGCTCTCCTGCTCTTGGGAAGAACAAACAGGAGATTTATAGTGTGAGCCATGCTTTGCCAAAGGAAATATATTGTAAGCGTAAAATGAAACTGTTATTACCCCCAGTAACTTTTAGGAGCACTGAAGATTACAACAATTACCATAAAAACCTGATCTAGAATGCCATCCTTTCTGATCCTGGAATCGGGAAGCTGTGATCCTCTTTATTCCTTCTGAGGACCAAACTACTGAGAAGCATTGTGCCAGACACAGTGCTAGTCATTAGGGATGGTTCTTACTCCCACTCTCCCAAGGGCTACTATGTGGACACAGATAAGTCGATACAAATTAAGCAATTAATCAGCAAGTGTTTATTAACTGGTTACTATGTGCCAGGCATTGTGTCTTGTAGAGGAGATACAAAGACAAACAGGAAATAGTCTCTGCCCTCAAGGAGATTACAAGACAACATGCACATCTATACATGATAACAAAATAAATACAAGTTAACTGGAGGGTGTGGGTGGGTAGGGGAGACCCTATGACTTCTAGGGAACCAAGCAAGGCTTCAAGTAGATGCTGGCACTTCAGCTGAGCTTTCCAGAAAACCTGGGATTCCAACAATACATATGGCCCCATGGGCTACTTTTGATTGAAAGCCATACATAGACACATAGAAATCCATTCTAGGGCTCCAGAGTCTCTCTACAGGAAAATCTCATTAATTCTTCAAGGTGATTTGCAGCTAATTGTAGGGGACCTCTTGGGGGCAGGGG
>NW_027185720.1:8235402-8255359 GCF_028583685.1 Petaurus breviceps papuanus | reverse complement strand
CTCTCTCTCTCTCTCTCTCTCTCTCTCTCTCTCTCTCTCTCTCTCATTTTACTACCTCTCCTCTGATCCCAGACAGCCTTGACTGGGGAATATTTGACAATATTTTGCTCAGCTTCTAAGGGCAGATTCTGTGAAATCTCTGCTTTCTCTTTTATAATGACATCTGTCTCTCCCTCCCAGCACACTGCCTTACATCACCAAGTGCCAAGAGAATCATAATATCATAACTTTAGAGCTGGAAGGAACAGTCGAGGCCACCTAGTCCAACCCATGCATTTGACAGTTGGGTAAACTGAGCCTAGAAGTTGAAGTGACTTTACCAAAGTCACGTGAGTAAGGAAGTAGTAGAGACAGAATTAAAACCCAAGACCTCTGACTCCAAACCCAGCACAATTTCCTCTGTACCACGCAGTCGGGTCCAGAGGGGAGCATTCTTTAAGTTCTTGAGGCAGGCGTCAGCAAGAGAACTGCTTAGTACCATTACCATGCCCCACATCTCGAATCTCAAAAACAAGGAGTAAACATAAGAGTGGAATTTATGAAAAAGAAATGCAGGACACATCCTAGTTGCCAAGCAAGACCACCCTGGGAACCTTCTCAAGGCTTGAGAGAATTAGGAGGAAATGATGGGTTTAAGCCCTGCTTCAGATCCATACCCATACCAGCTGTGGCACTCTCACATACATCATGACTTTTCCAGTTCTCTGGTTCCTCATCTATAAAACTAGGGGGTTTAATGTGGTGACTTCTAAGGTCTCTCTCTGCCCTAACTCTATGCTCCCATGGCCCACACTAATATAGGACAGATCCTTGTTCTTTGTCCTCCAGGGTCTTCTGATTCGACCTCTGGGGTACCCTTTCAGCTCTCGCTCAATAAGAGACAAGGAAGCATATTTTTTTGGAAGCACATATCTTTAAGGAAAAAAATGACTCTTATTGCTGCCCAGGGGTAAAACTGACTGCTTCTGGGCTAGGTAGTGAGGTGTCTGTCACTGGGAATATTCAAGGATAATCTGGGCATCCACACCATGGAGATTGCCAAGGGGATTCATGCACTGGGGAGTGGGCTACGTGGCCTCTTCCAGCTTGAGGGTACTCAACTTTCCTTCTTTTCCCTTCAGTTTTCCCTCCCTTTCCCATCCACCACTCCCTAGGAGCCTAGTGTTTTCTTTCCTGAAAGAACAAAAAGGTACCTCTTTGTTAGCTCTGTGCCCCTTGCCTGTGACAGTCCCAAGTATCACCTGGGTATGTAGAGTGCCAGAAATAGTCCAGAAGTCCTCCTCTTAGCCCAAATGCTCCTGGAGGAAGTCTGGGAGTCGCACTGGGCTATCATTGCTTCTGGTTCAACCTTTCATTCTTTCTTCCCTGACTCTCCATCACAATTCTATTCTCTTTTCCCCATTTACAATTCAGATCTTCACCCAGCCTCATCTTGACCATTATTAGAACCTCTTGACTTGTCTCCCTACCTCAACCGTCTCCCCTCCCCAGTCTATCCCACACACAGCAGCCAAAGTGATTTTCCTAAAGTACAGGTCTGGTTATTCATAGCTCAAGAAGCTTCAATGTCTTCCTATTACCTCCAGGATCAAATAAGTACTTCATTGCTGGGCATTTAAAGCCCTTCAAAGCCTAGGTCAGACTGATTGCCCATCGTGCACACTGGCTTGCTTGCTGATGCCTAGACACAACATTTTTTCTCTCCCCTCCACACCCACTCCTCCAAGACTGTTCTTCATCACCTCCACCTCTTGGGACCTCTAGCTCCTTTGGTCATTCAGGTCTCCTTTAAAAAGACCTTTTCTGATTCTCCCCAATTGTGAGCCCATCCTGGCCTCAAAATTACTTTTCATTTATTTTAATATGTTTTATTTTAGTGACATAAAGCCCACCTTACATCCAGAAAGTCCTGGGTTCAATTTCTGATTTTGACATATGTTGATTCTGTCACCTTGACTAAGTCATTTCCCCTCTTAAGAGCTCTAGTTAACTCAAGAACTATAAAATACCGAGATGTCAACATTCATGGCAATGGGACTCCCCCCACCCAATGAAATGATAAATCTCTTATTCTGGTGATGACTCTCACAAAATCCCTTACCACTGTTTGCTCTGCTGGGACTAAGGAATCGCTGCCAGCCACACCCAAGCCCAACCCTCCCCCACCCTGGCACTGCTGATCACCCGGCTGTTGGGGCATGTGACACAGGGCTTAAAGCAACATTTCTGGGAAACAGTTGGTAGGGAGGGGAAGCTCAGTATCCTATGGAGGAGAAACTCATACATGAGAAACTTAAGCCTTAAGCTACCCTTGTACCCATTCCCCCAAATCCTGACTGAGGAGATGCTAATTTCATCAGCTTCCAGAGAGAAACTGAACAAATTTTACTTTTACTTTTTAGGCTAATTTCATAGTATTTTACCTCTGGGATATATGACAGTAGAAAGAATACTGACTTTGAAGTCAGAGGACCTGAGTTCGAATTCTGTCTTTGTCACTGACTACCCATGTAACCCCAGGCAAGTCACTTCAAGTCAACAAAGCAGTAAGGAAATAAGCATTTATTAATCACATTTATTAAATTTATTAATTTATTAATCACATGCTGTGTGCATTTTGTAAGCTAAGTAAGGGAAGAATAAGAAGTCACTGCTCTGAAGGAGCTCACACCTTGCTGGGCCTCAGTTTCCTCATCTGTAAAATGATGGCGGTGACCCAAAGCTCCTCTAAAGTCCCTCCCAGCCCTTAATCTATGATGCTTCCTGTAAAATGGGGAAAGTAAACATTTGTCCACCTGAAAGGCAGCATGGCATATTGGATAAAAATGATGCCTTAGAAGTCAGGAAGCCTTGCATTTGAACCTTGCCTCTGACTGGTGCTTGGAAGCTGTATGATGACTCCCTTCTCTGACATTCCATTTCTTCACCTGTCAAATGAGGGGCTGGATTAGCTGGCCTAGAAGGTCCCTGTCAGTTTGACATCTGTGATCCCATGACCCCCCAAGGCTCGCTGGAAATCTCCACCCCACTGAATGGTAAGCAGAGAACCCATAGCTCACACACAAAATGGCTTTCTCTTCTAGATTTCCAGATGCCTAAGCCCAAATTGCATGGA
Organism: Petaurus breviceps papuanus; assembly: GCF_028583685.1. Lineage (NCBI taxonomy): Eukaryota > Metazoa > Chordata > Mammalia > Diprotodontia > Petauridae > Petaurus > Petaurus breviceps. Next base: position 8,252,244 of record NW_027185720.1, on the reverse strand, counting down.
ACAAAAATGCATGCCTCCCATGTGCAGCCAATACAATGAACCACCCAGAAGGCATGGGGTGAAGAAGAAAGTCCATGACAAACTTGAATTTTGTGAGTCGTCTTTTCTTAAAAGATGGATGGATTTATTCCTAACAAGTCGAATTGCTAACATGGGGTTGAACCAGAGCATGAGAGTCCGATCGTCTGAGGAAGCACATTGGAAATTGTACTGGAGTCAGAGGCATTGGACACTTCCCACATAAGTGACCTCTGATGAGCCCTCACATTTCTGAGCCTCAGTTTCCTCTTCTGTGAAATAAGAGGATTGCGCTAAATTGCCTTTGGGGGTCCCTTCTAGCCCTAAGATCCTATGTGTCCAAATGAGAGCCACATGCCTCTTCTTTTTGGAGGTCCACCAAATGATGATCCCATTGACAGATTGGGGAAAAAATAGATTGGATGTTTCAGTTGTAACAAAGACCATCAAAGGCAGCTCAATTTCATGGGGGTTCTCCCCCTCCACAAAACTCCTTGAGCAGAGAAACAAATCACCTGCAATGGAGCCAGCAATCAGACGTCCCTTGGATGGGGACCCAGGGGACAGTGATAGAATCAGATTTCTGGCCTGCTGGCCACCCACCACCTCCTGGGGCCAGAGGGAAGAGTTATCTGGATGCAGCTGTCCCATTGCAGCTGCCAGGGAATGGAAGGACCAGTGACAATCCGTTTTCCCATCCCGCCTCTCCCTGCTCCCCTCTCTCTGCCTGGCGAGCATCCAAAGCTTCATCAGAAAGCACACTCGACAACCAGCAGCCTTTCAGCTGCCCCTCCTCCCCTTCCCTCCATCCTGAGCCATGGCCAAGCCCAATGCTGACATTTCCACTGTCTAGCTTCCCCCTCCCTTACATCTTGGCAGGCACCCAGAAACTTTTAAGTCCCACCTTGGGAGGCGGGTCAAATTTCTAGATCCTGCTCAATTCAAGATCCAGTTTTCTCAAATAAAAGCCTGGGTCACACTGAATGATCAGAGTATAGACATAAGAATTCAAAGGGATTAGCTTCAGAAAGAGACTGAACCACAGGGCATCTCAGTACAGTTACAGAGAGAACAAGGGTCCCCAATCAGGCAGGGGGTTTCAATCGAAAGCACACCAGCTTAGGAGTCAGAGGACCAGGATTCAAACCCCAATTCTAATGCATAATACCTGAGTGACCTTATATGTATAAAATTACTTGGGCCTCAGTTTCCTCTCTTGTCAAATTCGGTCACTGGACTCAATGTTCCCTAAGATCATTTCTAGTTCCAAATCTATGATGCTTATAACCTCCCTAAAACCTCAGTTTCCAAATCTGTAAAATAAGGCCATTGAGTTGAATGGCCTTGGAAATGCCTTTCAGCTCTATTCACTCCCACCCCCTCCTAAATTTCGCCCCCAAAATTCCTTCCTTTTGAGATTACCTTCCCTTTACAAAGGCTGTATCTTGTACTTAAAAGGTTTGCTCATCTCCCCTCCCCCATTGGAATGTAAACTCCTGGAGGTCAAGGACCATGTTATTGTCTTTCTTTTTACCCCCAATGCTTAGCATGGAGCCCAGCACATAGTAAATACTTAACAGATGCTTAGTGACTGATTCTGCAGCCATGGTCCCATAAACCTCCCCAGGATTGAGTGTCTTCCTTTGTAAAATGAGTGGATAGCACAAGTTGACCTCCCAGGTCCCTTCTGCTTCTAGACCTATGATCCTGGTCCCAAGTCACTTGACCTCCATGGGCCTCAGTTTCCTCATCTGTAGAATGGAGTTGGACTAAATGATGTCTGAGGCTCCTTCTAGTTCTGAGATTCAGGAATTAATTCAAAGATAGAAAAGTCAGAGCAGAGGTAGCTGCTGCTGTCACCATCACTAAAGACAACTCTCTCCTTATTGGGCACCATCCCTCCATGTAATTGCATTCATATCATTCTCCGCACAGAGACAGCGGGTCAGCACATGCTGGGAGCTGACATTTCCAAAAGTCCAAAGTCACATAGACAGAGAATGGGCCCAAAACAGACATGCAAATCCAGGCTCAGAACAGGAATAGCTCAGGAGATAATCACCAGGCATGATAGCAATGGAGACTTTGCAGTTTATGCAGAGGGAGGCAGTTCTGGGGCATTGGAAAGATGAACAAATCAAGTTTCAGGAAAACTGAATTCTAGCCTGAGCTTGTTTGCCGGATGCCTGTGTGACCTCGAGGAAATCGATTCTTCTTTGGGGAGCTCAAGTTTTTCCCATGTGTACAATGAGGTGACTGGTTGGATTAATCTAGTAATAGAATCATAGTTCTAGACCTGGAAGGGACCTTAGAAGTCATCTAGTCCAACTCCCTCATTTTACAGATAGGGAAACTGAGGCCTAGTGTCTTCACAGGTCCATTCATCTAGAGCTGGAAGGGACTTTAGAAGCCATCTTTTACAGATAGGGAAACTGAGACCTGATATCACAGAAACATAAGATTATAAGTCTAGCTCTAGAAGAGACTTTAGAGGCCAACTAATTCAATTGCCCCATTTTAAAATGAGGAAACTGAGGCCCAAGAAGGTCAAGTGACTTCAAAGAATCAAAGATCTAAAGCTGGATGGAATCTTAGCAGCTTAGTCTGATTCCCCTCATTTTTACAAATGATGAAATTCCACCAGAGAAAAGAAACGGCTTGCCAAGGTCAAATATACAAGAAAATGGCAGAAGCAGGATTGGAACCCAGGTCTTCTGATGCCACATTCCATGAACCATTGCCTGGTCCCTTCCAGAGTCTCTGAATCCAAGACCTGGGGTCTGAATTCTCAGAAGGGTTTTCCAATGGGAAATCATCTCAGGGTAGTCTATTCTGGTCTAGTGAAGGAAATCATTAATCTTTGCCAAGGGAGTATGGTCGGATGGCAGGCTATTACACAAATAGGGACCCAATTCTCCCTCTAAGCCAAGGAAAGTCCAGTTTCCTTCCATCAGAAATGCTTCTGAGTACAGTGGGATGTCACCCCTACAAACACTGACGCCTCTATCTGTACCCCTATGCGTGAGCAATAGATAATAAGACCAGGATTGATCTGAGCTTAGGATAATAGCAGGGTGGGATCATAAGTATTGATCTGTGAGGGTCCTCAGGGACCTTTGAGTCACCTAACTTGCTCAAGGTCATCCAGCCTAGGAGAGGGAGCCCCAAGCCTCAGCTCCAGGTCTCCTGATTCCCCTCTGCATCAACCTCAACGCTGCCTGCAAAGAATTGAGAAACAGAAGCTGCATTTTCCTTATTCTCACTCTTTCTTTTTATTACTCAACTGGTGGGTCAAGACAAATGAAGTTTCTTCGAGCATGCAGGAATGACACTGAAGTTCTATCTAAACAAGGCTGAATCAATCCAGCAAGAAAATATCTGCCCATTGGTGAAATGTCAATCAAGGGAGTGGAAGAAATCCATCAGACTAGCTGGTTGGTGTTGTATTGACCCCCCCCCCCAAATTGCCATAACTGAAATAGCCTTTTGCTTGGGAACCACATACAGAATGTAAACTCCTTGAAGGGAGGAAAGGGAAAAAGTACTTATTAATCACCTACTATGTGCCAAACACAGTCAAGTGCTTTACAAATATTATCTCCTTTGATTCTCCTAACAACTCTGGGAGGTAGGTGATGCTATAATTCCATTTTACAGTTGAGGAAACTGAGGCATACAGAGATTAAATGACTTTCCAAGTGGTCCGATAGCTAAGTAAGTATCTGAGGCTAGACTTAGGCCTTCCTAACTCCCTATCCACTGTACTGCCCAGTGTCCAGAGACCATTTATTATCTTTGTCCATCCCCCTTTCTCCTAGTACAGAGACAATGATAAATATGTATCCAGGAGACACACCACGGGAATACTGGGCAAAGGGACAACCTAGAGTTGGGGAGATCTGGGTTCAAATCCAGACACTAACATATACTGCTTATGTGACTTTGCACAAATCACTCAGCCAGTGAGGACCTGAGGCAATTGGCTAAGACTGAAGGTTGTGGAACATTACTGACCTGCCTTGGTAGAGAGAGGTTCCTCACAGGGAAAACCTTACACTGAAGAAACCACAGGATGGCATTTAACACAACAAATAATGCTTATGGAATGGAATAAAACAGAGCTGAAAGAAGATTTCTGGATGGAAGGAGACCTAGACTCTCCTCTCTATCATTTCCTAAATAGGTGACCTGGGCAAATCACTTCCCTCAGTTTACTCATCTGTGAAATGGGCAATAATACTTTGCCTCCCTGATGGCATTGGTTAGACCTCTGGAGGTCACTCCCTCTTTCTAAGATCTACAGTCCCAAGCAGACATAAATTTAGAATTAAAACAAATAATTAGTCCAAGGCTGCTATTTCTAGTGTGCCCTTCAAAGAGAAGGGAGGGGTTTTTTGGGGTGGGGGAAAAGTATCTGCTATCAGACTATAACTAACAATATCATTACCTGAGCTGAGCAGAGGAAGGGTCAAGAGGCTCACTTGGCTCTGGCCTGAAGGTGAGAGAAGCATATTTACACACACAGAGAAGTTCCTACCATGCTGAAAGTCTGGTCTCCAAGAGAAACAAGTATATTTCTACTTCAGAGGAAGGGGAAGAGGAGGACAAGGCTAGAAATTGTGTGGGGAAGGAGAGGAAGCACCCTCAAGAAGGAACTGTGCTCTCTCAATTTAAAGCCCTGATCCAAAGTCCCCACTGACCCACCCTAGTTACAGCTCTGTTCGCTAGGACTGAGGAGTCAGGAGGGTCTATCATCACCTTAGTCATTGATTTGCTGGCTTATCCCTGGTTTAATGACTTGTGAAATTGGTGCATTAATACCTTACTCATATAGCTCCTGGCATTCTAATAGAGTTTTATTGATTCACATTTGCAAAATGGTTTTTAGAGCCATTGGATGGAAGTAAATATGTGTGTGTATTACATGTTACCACAAACAAAGGTCTTATATAACAGCAAAAGAGAGAAGACTGTAGTCCAAGACCAGGCTCTGCTATACACTTCCTTGGTGACCGCTAGCAAGTCTCTTTTCCATCTCTGGACCTCAGTTTCCTAATCTGTAAAACTCATGTGGGACCATAGCATGTCTGAGATCCTTTCCAACTCCCAATCCTATGATCCTAATAATCCACATATCCCGGAGTCACACTCTATCTGGATGGCTAGAGATAAGGAGGAGGCTCATTTCCTCAGGGAATGAGGTGGGAACATCTGATCCTTACCTAAGGTCCTTATTAGCTCTGAACCTTATTATCCTAAGCATCAAAATATGTCAGAGCCACCCTCTGCTAGGACAGATAGAAACAAGAACACTGCTCAGGAATTCAGGACCACAGAGAGTTGATGCTCCCCACTCTAATTGGGGTGTTTCTTTATTCACATAAAATTGATTCTGGCCAAGGAGTTCACATTTCATCAGGTATAGAAGGAAGGGAGAGTCTGAGCATCTGCTCTTCTTGGCCCATGGGGGAATAAACTGACTTAGGCCAAATTAAAGGGAGTATGCTTGGTATGAGCCCCTGGGAGGGTCTGTTGGCTCCCTGGGTCTGAACCAATTGTCTTTTCTGTTACAGGATGATGGCTGAGAACATGGTTTCCCTAGAGTCAGAAATACCGCCTTGGACATGAGGCATCACCGTAAAGGAGTTTACTTCTAGGCTTCATTTCATTCATGGACATTTAATTAGACACAGGCACTCGATAAATATAGACTGACTAGACAAATAAAAATCTGACATATTTAAGCATTGACTTTTTGGACCCTGAATCTCACAAATCCCAGAAACACAGAATCTCTAAGTTATCAGGGACCTCCGAGTTTCTCCAGTTCAACAGGGCACTAGCCTTGGAGTCAGAAGACCTGAGTTCAGATCCTATTTCAGACATTCTCTAGCCGTGCAGCCTGGGCTGTCTCTCAATAGCTAGGTGGTGATGAGCCAGTAGTAGAATCCAGGGCAAGAAGGTTACAGTGGGGAAAAAAAAACAAACAGAAAGCAGAAGGACTGGACTAGAATCCTGACCCTGATGCTACCTGTGTGACCTTGGGTAAGTCACAAGTTCTGGGCCTCAGTTTCCTTATCTGTGACACAAGAAGGTTGGATTTGCAGAGCTCCCTTCCAGTCCAAAATCTATGATTTAGATACATGCCTAGTGGTTCCTTCCCCTTTTCCAGTGGAGTTGTATTTCTTTTTCCCCCCTCTTCCTAACTCACTGTTTGGGACCATGTTGAGTCTTAAAGATTGGCTGTTGTTCCCACAGAAGCTCCCCTGAGACAACACCATCACTGAAACCAAACCAAGTCCTGGGAGTCTGAGGCAGACTGTAGAGAAGAAAGAATGGAACACTTGAGGACCTGGGTTCAAATCCTGACTTACCACCTATCGGACCTTGGGCAATTCATGTCTGCAGTCTTCAGCTCCTTCATCTGTGAAATGAAAGAGCTGGACTAGATCACCTTAAACTCCCTTCCAGGCCAAAATCGATGATCCCATGACTCCTTCCTGTCCCATGGTGGTCAAGGCGGAGGATTGCAGCTAATGACCTCTAAAGCTCTGCTCCTTACACATGCACACACTCACACACAAGCAATGTACAAACACACATACACACTCACACAGTCACATACACTCACACACATATGCACATACACACATAAACACACACTCATGTGCGTGTGCACATACACACACTCACACACACGCACATACACAAACACACTCATTAACACACAGTCACACACTCACACACACATGCACACACACATAAACACACACTCATATGTGCACGCGCACATACACACACACACATACACACACACACACACACACACACCCTCTCTATCCCAACCTGGACCCAGTCCCTACAGCGGCCTGGCCCCACTTCTCTCCTTCCCTGGTCCCTTTACCCAACACTTAGGGGTCTGTATTGTCTCAGCTATTATTGGTTATGAGAATGAAGACTCTCATCCAGGAGTGAGATGTAATTAGATGACAAATAAAGACTCCTTGACACTAAGTGTGAGGTTACTGGGGCTTATAAAGATGTAGTGTTTCTCCTTGTCCTGCCTCCTCCATTAAACAGATAAGAGATCACAACTTCTTTCTTTCATAGAATCAGAAGACCAGGAAATTCTATAGTTAGAAAAGTCCATAAAGGTCATCAAGTCCCAGACCTCCCCAAGGCATGAACCCTCTGAGAAGAAATTGGTGTGTGTGTATGTATGTATATAGATAGGCAGACGGACGGATGGATGGATGGATGGATGGGTGGGTAGATATAAATAGAGATGGAAAGAAATACATATAGACAGATAGATATTAGTAGATATAGATAGATGATATAGATAGAAAAATAGAAACAGATAGAAATATAGGTAGGTAGATAGTAGATAGATGGGTGGATAGACAGAAATACATGGATAAGATGGATGGATGGATGGAGAGAAAGGTAAGATAGAAATAAAGACAAACATAAATAAGATAGATGGGTGAATAGAAAGAAACAGAGATATAGACAGATAGATATTATTAGATATAGAATTACAAATAGAGATAGAAATATATAGACAAAGAGAAAGATAGAAATATACGTAGGTGGATATATAATATATGTGTGTGTGTGTGTGTGTGTGTGTATGGTGCTTTAAGGTCTGCAAAGAACTACAAATCTCCTTTGGTGCTCATAATAACCTGGGATATGGGGGCTATTTTTACACCCATTTTACAGATGAGGAAACTGAGGCAGTCAGCGATGAAGTGGCTTGCCCAGGGTCACCCAGACAGTAAGCGTCTGAGGCCAGCCTTGGGCTGTGACCTCCCCGATCCAGGGTCCAATGCTCTGTCCTTTCAACACTAGCTCTGTATGACAATCCTGAGAGGGGGAGTTGGAGAGACTCTCAGCAGGCATCTCATCTAGAACATTTTCCTAAAAAAGAACCCTCATGTCAATGTGCCCACCAGGCGGCTGTCTGGCTTCTTCCTGAAGCCCTCCAATGAGGAGAACTCAAGCCCTTCCTTCTGAGGGAGCCCCCTCATCCCACTCTGACACATACACACTTCAGGATACCTTGGATTGTTCTCAAATGTTTCCTGACCTCAGACCTAGATACCCCCCATGGCTCCCTAGTTCTGTCCTTTCAGACCAGGCAGAACAAGCCGAATCTTCTCCATGCTCACCCTCCGCAGCTTGGCCATTAAAGCTCTCCACCTTCCCAGATGGATTCCACATTAGTCCCTTCAGGAACTCCCAGCTCCAGCCAAACTGACCCACTTCCCCAGACTCCACACTCCATTAGCCCACCGCCATGCCTTTGCACAGGCCATCCTATGCTGAATACACACTCACTTCTCACTTACACTCACTTCTCAGACTCCATGGCTTCCTTCAAGGTTCAGCTCACATGAAGCCTTTCCTGATTCTCCCGCTGTCAGTTCTCTCTCCTGCCTCAGATGATCATGTATGAACTTGCCTGTTTACATGTTTTGAGGAAACTGCTTCAGGGGCTAGGGCTCTTTTCCCCTTTGTCTTTACAACCTCGCACCTGGTAATAATGTTAAGGACTGGACTGGAGTTGCCCGCCTTCCACCAGAACATCCATGCTGACAACAGTAACAACAATAATATTAATAATTATAATAATAGCTAACGTTTAGATGGTACTTACTTTAGGCCAGGCACTATGCTATGTGTTTTACAATCATTACAACAACCCTGGGAGGTAGGCACTATTATTATCCCCATTTTACAGATAAAGAAACTGAGGCAAACAGGGGCTTCACAGCCTCCCAAGGCAGCACACCCCACCCCTAAGCAGAAGGAAGTTTTTCCTAGCCTTACACAGAGCTGAAATTCTTACAGTTTCCATGCCTGGTTCCTAATTCTGACTCCCCTGAACACAGAGGAAAAAGGACAGCACATCTGGCCGCCACGAGGCTTCTCTTGTCTGGACCTACTAGCCCTGGTTTCTTCAGCTGCTCCTCACATGACATGGACTCCAAGCCCTTCACCACCCTGGCTTACCTCCTCTGGACATTCCCCAGTTTATCAATTGTTGAATCATTTCAGTCACGTGTGACGTTTCATGGCCCCATTTGGGATTTTCCTGGCAAAGATGCTGAAGTGCCTTGCCATTGCCTTCTCCAGACCATTTTACAGATGAGGAAACTGAGGCCAACATGGTGAAGTGACTTGCCCAGGGTCACGCAGCTAGGAAGTGTCTGAGGCTGGGTTTGAACTGGGGAACACTCATCTTCCCGCTCTCTATAACCTGTGCCACTCATCAGCCTCAGTTTATCAATATCGTTCCTAACATGTCCAAAGCAGACTAAGACTTGAAGATACAAATCACGTCTCCCTTAGACTTCTCTTTTCCAGGCCATGGGATCCCCCAGGCCCTCCTGCCTTTCCATCAGAATGCAAGCTCTCAGAGGACAGAGGCCGTGTAACCCTAGCACTTAGCAGCATCTAGTTAAGGGAGGAAAGCATGCTGATCCTCCATGTGCCAAGTGCCCCAGCTGCCATATTGAAGACCCGCTCTGCCACTCTGCCTGGCATCCCCTGTTTGGCTCCACATAAAGGGGACCTTCAAACCGAGCTCCTGACTGGCTTGGCCTTTATGTCTGAGCCAGTCTGCCTTCTGGATTCCTCTTCAGGGAGTCATGTGGCTATCTCTTGGTCTCATGGTCTCTTCCCTGGGTCCTCTGCGTTCGCAGAATTAAAAGCACTTCAGAGACCTCTTATTCCAATGCCTTTATTTTACAGATAAGGAGGGAGGCCCTAAGACGGACCAAAGTCACTGTCCCAGGCCACATAGGGAGCAAATAGCTAAACCAGGCTTCTCTGAATTAAACCCAAATCCCATTACGCTTCCAACTCCCTGCCTCCCTGGCTTCATCACAGCCTCCAAGATCACATTCCCCAAAATTACAGCTCCCCTACTGGTCTTTTTGAGTCCCCCGAGGGCAACTAGGTGATGCAGTGGATAGAGCCCCAAATCGGAGTTTAAATGTGGCCTCAAACACTAACTGTGTGACCCTGGGCAAGTCATTTCACCCTGTTGCCTTGGTTTCCTTATCTGTAAGAGGAGCTGGAAAAGGAAATAGCAAACTGCTTCAGTACTTTGCAAAGAAAGTTATCTCACATGGGAAAACAAGCAGCCAATTCTCATTTTGTTCATTGAACCCACAGCTCACCTAGATCCTGACAGGAAAAGGGGTGGGGGTGGAGAACAGCAAAATCAGGAGCATCTGTACCCTGGGATGAGGAGGGATGGGAGAGGCAATGGAGGGACACACCTGGGCACCTCAGCACAAGGCCCCGGGCCCTCTGCCAGCAGCATGCCCAGGTAGAAACCCATTATCTAGGCCTGAATTTGCAGCTTCAGTCTGGAATAAGCAGGAGGAAGAGATGGAGGGGGATTTTTGTAGAGAAAAAGAAAGAGATGATGAATCAAGAGAAGCCAAGCCAGGGAGATATCTCTACTCGGTGTTCCTGCTACTCACACAAGTTTTCTCATTGTGCAAAGGACTCCTCCTCTCTTTCCGCTGCCTCTCTCTGCCTGCCCCTCACTCCCACTCTGTTTCTCCGTCTCTCACTTTCTCTCTGTCTCTTCTTCTCCCCTTTCTCTCAGTCTGTTTCTTCCCCTCTCTAAATCTTCCTGCTTCTCCTTTTCTCTTCCCCTTTCCTCTTCTCTCTGCCTCTCAGTCTCCCTCTGTTTCTGTCTCTTCCTCTCCCCTGTCTCTGTCTCCCATTCTTGTTCTCCTCCTCTATCTCTCAGTCCTGCTTTCCAATTTCCTCTATCTTCCTGTCTTTTTCTCTCTTTCCTCTCCCATCTCTGTCCTTCACCCTCTCTCTACCTCCCTGCCTCTCCTCTTTTTTCCTTCTCACTAACTCCTCAGACTCTGGCTCTAAGTATCTCCCTCGCTCCTCTTCTCTCAGTTTCTCAGTCTCTGCCTCTCCACCTCTCCTTACCTCTCTCCCTGTCTCTGCCTTTCTCTTCTCTTTCCTCTTCTCTCTGCCTCCCTGTCTCGTCTTCTCTTCACTCTCTCTGTCCATCGCCATATCCCTTTGCCTCTGTTTCTATCTTTGTCTGTCTCTTTCTCTTTTTGTCTCTCTCTCTCTCTCTCTCTCTCTCTCTGTCTCTCTATGTCTCTCTCTGTCTCTGTCTCTCTGTCTCTCTCTGTGTCTCTCTCTGTCTCTCTGTCTCTGTCTCTGTCTCTCTCTGTCCCCTTTCCCTTTTCTCCCTACTTCTCTTCCTCCTACAGCCTCTGTGTGTTGAGTAACATAACAAAGAATACTAAACCAGTACTGAGGGGCCATCTCAGAGAGAAGCTTTGGCCCAGGCAGGGGCCTGGCAGGCTCTGAATCGAACCCGGACCAACAGTGAAGCCCTCATCCCCCTGGCTGCTCCTGCTGGAGCTGGCTATTAATCCAGCCATTTGACTTGAGAAAAGTGATTCTTCACACCATTCCCAGGCACCTCCATACCAAGTTGGTGGCACAGAGATCCCATATCTACCCAAATATTCATAGCAAAACCAGGAAACAGAAAGAGTGTCTGTTGGCTGAACAGTGTGATCAAGATGAATGCTACTATGCTATAGAAGAAACAATGGAGGTGATGAATTCAGAGAGACAGGGAAAGGCTTCAGTGAAAGGACACGGAACAAAAGAATGTAGAACCAAGAAAACAAGAGACAAGGTGACGACGAGAACAAAATGGAAAACAACTCAAAGGCCATCACACTCTGATTAATTGCAATGAACAAACTCGTCTTAGAGAAGCAAAAATGAAACATATCTCCCTCTTCTTAGCAGAAAGGTGGGGGACCAATGGTGTGGAATATGGTATACGTTGTCAAAAATAATAATTGTATCAGTTCGTTTTACTCAAAGAGGTTTGGCTTTTTTTTTTTTTTTCATTTTCACAAGTGATGATTCAATGATGGAGGGAGAGGTTCTGGTAAAGAGAAATAACATAGAAACAAGAAACAAAAGGCAACAATAAAACTTTCTAGAAACATGCATTTAATGGTGCAACAGTTGACTCCCATCTAGGCTCAATCCCGTAAGACAGGAGTGGAGAACCTGTGACTTTGAGGCCACCTGTGGCCCTTGAGGTCCTTGACTGAATCCAAATTTAACAGAACAAGATCTAGGTTCTCAAGTGCAGCCCTTTGACTGAATCCAAACTTCACAGAACAAATCCCCTTAATAAAAGGATTTGTTCTATAAAACTTGGACTCAGTCAAAAGACCACACCCAAAGACCTATAAGGCCACACCTGAGGACCTAGAAGGCCACATATGGCCTTGAGGTCTTAGGTTCCCTAGGACTCCCCAGGAAAATATGTGAAAGCTTTCTTCCATGCATTGTTCTATGACCTTCAGAAAGTCACTCTTTGGTCCTTCCTATAACGGAGTGGGAATAGGGAGGTCCACTCAATGACCTCAAAAGTCCATTACAATGCTAGAGCCATGGTCTGGTGGTAGACTGGTGCCCCTAAAGTCAAGGAAATGGGTTTATTAGGGATTTGGAAGAGGAAAACCCATTTCTTAATGACATTAGGAGAAAAAGAAGCATTGGGTTTTTTTTCACCTATCTTTTTTTTTTTTAATTGTGAAAATGACTCCCCTGTTCCTGGCATGCCTATAGGACATCAACATGTGCAGAGCGCTTTCCATACATTATCTCACTTGAATGAACAGCCAAAACAATTCCTCAAAGGCCTATAACCTCTAAATCCTGCCCTTTCTTTCTCTCTAAAGGTTTGAGTTGCCTTTGTTCTTCCCTGTTTCTGGGGTCCAACTTCTCGATCTGTCCTTTGGGAAAAGCTCAATAGATTCTGTCCTTGGCACACCTGAATTTCACACTTTATTTCTTCACTGGCTGGATCCACCATCATATAATGGATGCCTCCTTTCCTGCCAAGGTAGTATTTATTTGGATGAGAGGTGTATGTATCATAAAAGCCATGCTGTTAGAGCAAGGCCACCCATCCATAACCAAACTGCTCCTGACAAGTTACCCATTCCATTACCCAGCCCTTTTTACCCAAAGTCATCAGGCTGGGACAAATGGAACAGCTCTTATCATGTTACTTACTATCATGCTGGGGTAGTCAGTGACACAAAGATTCTTAAGAAAGTCTTTAAGTCAGTCATTGCTATTAAAAGTGTCTGTCAGGGCGGCTAGGTGGCGAAGTGAGTAGAGCACTGGCCTTGGAGTCAGGAAGACCTGGGTTTGGATCCAGCCTCAGACACTTCACACACACACACACACACACACACACACACACACACACAAGCTAGCTGTGTGGTCTTGGGCAAGTCACTTAACCCCAATTGCCCTACTCTATCCCCTCGAAAAAGCAAAACAAAAAAAGTGTCTGTGTACCTTAGGGGGCTGGGTTCAGGATGCCAAGATACACCTGACCTTAGAAGCCACCTTGTCCTATCCTCCCCCCCACTTTCATTTTACAGATAAGAAAACAAAGACCGAGAGATGGGAAGTGATTTGTTCCAAATTGCATGATTTATAAGCATCTGAGGCAAGATTTGAATACAGGCTTTCTGACTTTAATGTTCACATACTACCTCTCTGACTGCACAGATGAGGAGGAGAGGGGAAGGGAGGGGAGAGAGAGAGAGAGAGAGGAAGAAGAAGAAGAAAAATGAGGAGGAGGAGGAGGAGGAGAGAAGGGAGGAGAAGGGAAGGGAAGTTGGACATCTAAGATTCCTTTCTGTTCTATATTCAATAACAGCTGATATTCAGAAGCCACTTTGCAAATTTTTATTCAAGTAGGGAGAAGGGAAGGGAAGAAAATAAGCATTTACAAAGTGATACTGATGTAAGGGCTTTTTATAAATATTATCTCATTTGATCCTTGAATGGGAAGATGGTAGATGCTAGATGTAGGTATAAACTGATCATTTTATAGGTGAGGAAACTGAAGCAAACCCAGGTTAAGTGACTTGCCCAGGGTCACACAGCCAGTAAGTGCCTAAGGCAGGATTTGAACTCAAGTCTTCCAGACTCCAGGCTACCACTCTCTACTCTTGGCACCACCTGTACTACCTCAGACAGACTCACACAGACAGGCTGTGTGATTCTAGGCAAGTGACTAAGCCTCTTACTGATTTGATCCCCCTCCCCAGGGGTTGAAGCAGAGACCAAGCCACAAGCACCTGCAAAACTCCCCAGTGCTACCAGACCCAGACTAAAATATAGTTGGGGAAAAAAATATAATTGAGTCTATGTCCCTGTTCTAGGCAATTCTCTAAAATGTGTCAAAGAGGGAGGCTGATCAGCTTTGGCAGGGAGAGTGTCCTCACCTGGGAGCTGCCCATGCCAATGAAATCATAGCTTCCTTTCAGATAGAAACTTCTGTCAGGAGTCCGGTCACCATCCTACTCTGCTTACATTTAGTGGACTATTACACAAGTGGATAAAATGTTTGCTTTTTGTAACTGAATAAAAGTGTTGGCATGTAAACTCATCTTCTGCAGATTCACTGAAAGCATTGTCAGCACAACCCCCAGAGGAGACAGGAGGGCAAGAACAATGCACCTTATCCTGCCCCCACCTGGTTTTGATTTTTTCCCATTAGGCCTCTAGAATTTAAAAGCTTTTCCTTCCAAATACGCTGGAAGTTATGAGTATTAGGTCCAGCATCACCTATTAAAAATGGTGCTGGGGGAGCCAGTTTAGATGCAAATTAGAATGCATCAAGTGGGATGAGGCTGGGGCCAGATTGTGAAAGGCCTTAGAGGCCACACAGATGAGTCAGTACTTTATCCTGGGAGCAACAGGGAGCTACTGAAGATGCTTTGAGAAGGCAGAACAGTGATCAGGCTTCTACTTTAGGAGTAAAGTGACACTTTCTTTGGGAGTTTCTTCTCAGTTTCACTTTTGTTTTTGTATTCTCAGCACCCAGTACGGTGCCCAGCACAGACAGACAGACAGACAGACAGACAGACAGATAGATAGATAGATAGATGGATGGATGGATGGATGGATAGATAGATAGATGGATGGATGGACGGACGGACAGATGGACAGACAGAAAGATGGACAGATAGACACAAACATATTGATGAATAGATAGATAGACAGACAGACAGACACAGACAGACAGACAGACAGACAGATAGATAGATGGATGGGTGGATGGACAGACAGACAGACAGAAAGAGGGACAGATAGACACAGACAGATTGATGAATAGATATATAGACAGACAGATAGATAGATATGGATAATAGGAATAGATAATTGATATGGATAGCTAATAGATCTAAATGGATGGATGGAGGGATAAATGGATGGAGAAAGAGATAAATGAAGAAGGGGGGAATAAGTAGACAAAATGTTTCTCTTACTCAAAATACAATATTTACCCAACCATTTACTTAAGATTCTTGACATCTTGTACACCTAAAAGGATTGTGGGATAAAGGGTTCTGAATGACTGAACATTACAGTTAACAGAGAATGGCCACGTACATTTGCCACTCATAGATCACAGATTCTTAGAAAATTAGACTGCAATAAAATATGATGCAGTGAAAATTTTAAATCAAATTAAAATATTGCCCTGAAATGCGTTGTTGTTACTGTTGTCATTATCATTCTATGCCCCTCGAGCTGCATGTTGTCATTTTGTGACTTTGTTTCCCCTTGAGTTTCCCTTCCTATTCACTTCAATCTTTTTTTTTCCCCTCCTTAAGCATGCCAGGGCAGGTAGATGGCCACATAGTCTGATTCAGCTAAGGACAGCCCTGGGCCCCACACAGAATGGGGGCCAATGATTATTATTTACATCATTATTTCATACTTGTCACTAACCCAGGTGCTTTGTGCCCAATAATTAACTTAATCTAGCCAGAATCCCTTGTCAGGGAGATGACATGTTGTCCTTACAATCACCTCTATAGAGGAATTAAGTGACTGGCCCAAGGTCAAACAGGCAGACAATAGAAAACTCACAATTAGGATCCTCTCACCTCTTATCCCAAGGCCATCAGGCTGCTAGGGCCTCTCTGCTGCTTGATTTCCATCAGGCATCATAATTATATTTGTTGGGCCTTCCAAATGACACAGGTGTTCACAAATTCCTAGGAACCCTCTCCTGACCCAGATGCAAAGTTTTAATTTTTACCCAGCAATTTAATTTTAAAATGTACTCCTGGAAAGGAGTAACCACAGAGGCCCTGATCTGGAGACAGGAGGGTGTGGGCACCTAGGTGTTTAAGAAAATGAGCTTGTAACATTCGGCCTGGCCTGACTACTCTGCACAATAGTCCAGACAGCAAGCTGGAAGAAAGACAACTGTCAAGCACGCTTTTAGGCAGAGAGGGAACATGGTTGGGCAGGCATGAGGAAAAGAAAAAGCTGTCTGAGAGAAGAGGAGGGATGATGAGAGCTCCAGCTAATTAACGTTCCAAAAGTGATTTAATATTCTGAGACTGTAAAGAGACCATTAAAAAAAACTAGAGCATTACTTCTCTTCACTTACAGAGCAGACCTTTTAAAATCAAGTCTGGATGAGTAACACAAATCCATACATCACCAAAAAATGAGGTAGTGAGCTGCTCATCACTTCAAGGAGTTCAAAGCAGAGTCTACACAACTAGGGATGCTGAAAGAGAGCTTCATGCTTCAGGCAGAGAGGTTGAACCAGATGACCTGGGAAAACCCTCCTGATTCTAAGACTAGGACTTAAGGAAAGGAGAGTAGGGAAGGAGAAAGGGAAGGAAAGAAGGGAGGGAGGAAGGAAGGAAGGAAGGAAGGAAGGAAGGAAGGAAGAAAGGAAGGAAGGAAGGAAGG
>NW_027185720.1:8226596-8235302 GCF_028583685.1 Petaurus breviceps papuanus | reverse complement strand
GGAAGGAAGGAAGGAAGGAAGGAAGGGAGGGAGGGAGGGAGGGAGTATTCCTTCCAACAATACAATTTACAACCTACTCAATCCTTCCTATCCCATAGGACCCTTGTCCATGTACTCCCAAAGTTTGATACAGGGCATCCAACCCTTTCAAAGCTGATCACACATTTTCCCTCATGCACTCTGTTCTAGGTAACAACAGCAACAATAATAAGCATTTATATGGAGCTTTAAGGTTCACAAAGCACTTTACAAATCTCATTTCATCCTTACAAATTACTGATGAGGTGGGTGATAGAATTAGCCCCATTTCACAGATGAAGAAACTGAGACTGTGTGGTGTTAACTGGCCACAGCTAGTGTCTGAGCAGGATTTGAATTTAGCTCTTCCTAACTCCACATTCAGTGCTCTATTTTCTATGCCATTTAGCTGCCATTCCTACACAACCTTCCATCTCCCATGCTGTGGCCTTTGCTTGGGTTCCATCCCAAACCTGGAGGGCATCTCCTCACCTCTAGCTCTTAGAAACTCTAGGTCCCTCTCAAGTGCCGGCTTCCCAGAAAGATCCTTCCCAGATTTTCCCAGGAGTCAATTCTTTCTTCCTGCAAATGACTTCATGCATATTTCACCTTTACTGATCTGTGTTCACATCATCTCCCCTAAGCTAAATGTAAACCCTCTGAGGGCAACCTGTTTCATTTCTGCCTTTGGACTTCCTATGTGCTCGAAGAGAGCAGCAAAGCCCTGTATCTGAGGGTCAGAAGAGTTGAGTTGAGTCTCCCACTTACTCCATCAGTGACCTGGAGTGATCCGCTCACTTTTCTAGACCCTAGTGATGAATGCAGTTAATTGGACAAGGTCATAATAACAAATTTACAAAGTACCTCACATCCATTGAATTTTTTGAGCTCTGAAAAGGTTGCCTCAGATTAAACTAGCTAATAAGCTAGCAAGAGTCGGAATTTAAACCCACATCTTTCTGACTCCAAGGCCATCTCTTTATCTAATATGGCACAATATGATGGTACAAGATGATTCTGTGAAATAATTTCAATGTGCTACTTTATGTTCCCATCCAGTCTATAATTCTAAGAACAAAGGAAATAGAAACTTTGACAAATTTGAAGCATAAAGAAAGCCTTCACATGGTAGTGCTTCACTTATACAGAGGTTTTCTTCTGGATATTTCAACTATTAAGTAAAGAAATTTTTTTAATGGCCTCTGAGCATCTAGAAGAGAGTTCACAAAGCGTGTGTCCTTTACTCATAGGGTCCCCCTCAGGCTTCATTCAGAGCCTATTTATTGTTATTTTAGAAACAGTTATAACCAGTTTGATTAGCTGGTCAATGAAAAAGCAAGAGGAGGTACAGGTGGTGCTAGGGGCAGACACACAGTGGAGATGATAAGTGAAAGAAAGCTACCAGCTTTAGAGGTATCGAAGAGAAAGAAAAACTATAAAAATCAGGAACAGACATGGAAAAAATATGCAATCTGTGGTCAGTGAGTGTAGGCTCCAAGCACCCTAGACACTTCAGTAGAGCCTGACAGTGTGCAATATTGGATGGGTACAATGATGAGACTCTATCAGCAACAAACAGTTAAGGTGCATTCATCATACTCTGTTTAATAAGTCAGGGAAGTGGCTAATGTTTCCCACTTGTGTGGAAACCCTTATTCCCCAAAGATGTTAGATAAATGGGGCTGTTGCCTTAATAAAGCCAAGGAAACAAGTTGGGGTGGGAGTGGGGAGAGAGGTGAAATTAAGGCAAAGTTTATGTCCTCGATGCTAAATGGGATTTCAAAATGAACACACTAGAACTTCATGTGAAAATACACTGTAATGGGAACCGAGCAGGAAACAATGCCAACTCAAACAGGCCTAACCAACTCTATGGTCTTCCTTCTCCTTAAATTATAACCATTCTTTAAAAAAATAAACACAAAAACTGTTTTAAAAAGAAGTGGATTATAAAAGTGAAACCCATTAAAGAGAAAGAAGAAAGAGTCTAGGAAAAGAATTTTAGAGCCAGGAAGGGGCCTTAGGAGATCGTCCAGTCCAGTCTTACCGCCTGTGTAGAGATGGGGAAACTGAGGCCTGGAGAGGCATAATGGCTTTCCCAATGGCACATACCTAGGGAGTTGCAGATCCAGGACTAGACCACAAGTCTTCTGACTGCCAGGGCAGTGGTCTTTCCATTACAACGAGCTGCTTCCCTGAGAAGGTATTGCCTTTGACGTTCAGCATCTCACTCCCTCAGCCTTTTATTAAACAAAGCCCATCAAAACAGAGGTGAACCCAGCCTGACAAGGCCACCTGTGGTCAAATAATCTGTCCAGCATAGCCAAGCTAGAGGAGCCAAGAGTGGCTTTTTAACCAGCTCCTTATGGTCTAATGGTCAGCATATTCTTATCTCTTTTCTCTGTGCCTTTATGTTAGACAGTATTGTAACTAGATGGCTGCAAATTTAGGGATGGAGAAATGGACCTTTCTTTTTAAAAAAAATGGTCAGATGACATAGGGAGCTCCCAGGGAAGAAACTCCCTGCACCAAAGCAGGTCAGCACCTTCTTGAAGATGTTCAGCCTTAAAGACTTGCCTGGACCAATGAGTCACATGTACCCAGGGTCACACTGACAGTCTGTGACTCCCAGGTCATCACTCAAACTCGGGTCTTCCTGTCTTCAAAGTCAGCTCTCTAGCAACTTATACAGAGGTTTTCTTCTGGATATTTCAACTATTAAGTAAAGAAAACTTTTAAAATGACCTCTGAACATCTAGAAGAGAGTTCACAAAGTGAGCTGCTGTTTCTCATCAGTCCTGGTCCTGTCTCTAGAACTAACCAGCTGACACTGACTTAGGAAGGGTAGCCTCCCCCCTCCCCCCAAGCCTCCATTTCTTCATTTATAACATTTTCATCTAGGAAATTCTAATATCCCATCTAGCTGTGGGATGCTGGGAAAATAAATCTCTGGGCCTTTTCTTATCTCTAAAATGAGAGTTGTCTCTAAAAATCTCTTCCTGGTCCCTCTCCCAGAAATTCACTAATTGGTTGGGATTTTCCAGGGCAGAGTACATGAGGATGGGAAAGGAAGGGGGGATACATGTACTGGGCAAGCCAATATTAGGCTAGATTCTCTGTCCCTTAGAGAGTATGCCTTCCGCTGACCAAGGAGGGGGAGAGGCAGGATTGGGGGGAGTCTAGGCAGCCTACGAGTCCTGGTTCTGCTACCAAACAGCTTCCAAGACTTGGTCCTGCTCTCTCCTGCCAAGCCCTGGTAGCTCCTGGGAGTAAAGACTGGCTTTGTTTTTCTTGGTATCTTTAGAGCTTAGAACCATTCCTGGCACAGAATTAAAGCTTAACAAATGCTCACTGACTGACTCTCTAAAGCTTCCGTTTTCTCACCTGCAAATGAGGAAGAGGTTATGTACAGTACTCTCAATGAAATGTAAGCTTCCTGAGGGCAAGGATTGTGAGTTTGCCCTTCTATGTCACTTTCCCCAGTCCTCCCCTGGAACCCAGCAAAGTGCCTGGCATATAGTAAGCTTGTATATACAGTTGAACAGAAGAGTCTGGAAATGTCCCCTCTCCCTAGAGCAAGAAGCATTGTGGAGTCCTGGAGGCCCCTCCTCCCTTGCTGGACACCAACACTTTCAGGCTCTCTCACACGGGAATATGGGCTGGGGGGTGGGGGGGGGAGTGGGTTCTGCAGCATTAGGACCCAACATTGTGGCAGCCTCCAGAGTGAACATGCAGCAACATGAATGAAATCTGTCCAGAAAGACAGCATTTCAGTCCCCACCAGGCAACCTCTGGCCAAACCACGGAATATGTAACAAAGTTTTCTTTCGTTAGGGGCGTCTCTGGTTACGCTTATACCATTTCCTGTGGAAAATTGAAGCTTTGAAGTATCTAGCTCAGGCTTTCTAAGAGGGGCAGGACGTCTGAGAGCTCTCTTTCTCTCTGTCTGTCTCTCTTCGTCTCTCTGTCTCTCTCCGTCTCTCTATCTCTACCTGTCTCTGTCTATATGTCAGTCTGTCTGTCTCTCTTTCACTCACTCACTCAAGGTACCGTTTGCCCCTCATCCCCATCTTCACACTTAATCTTCGTCACCCCCCCCCCCCCCAGGTTTGCAGTGCCAGTATAGGTCCTGCTTCTGGTTAGTCTTAAAAATAGAGGAGGTCAGGAGAGAACAGTTTCAGAACCTGCTGGAAAGACTGGCTGGAGATGCCCTAGCCCAGCCACATCTCTCCCCTCTCCCCATTCCATCTTCTCTCTTCCTTCGACTCTTCCCACCCCAGGGTCTTGGGGAAACAGAATCCTTTCACCAGAATGGGCACAGCTGGAGCTGCAGCCCCGGGACTGAAGACGCTCGGGGTAGCACCTAGGGTGCTCTCACTTTCCCAGAGGTAATCCTATAAATATCCCCCCAAATAAGGGGGAACAGTGCGAACCTAGAAGTCCCTCGCATACACTGTGCGGCTGGCTTCCTCTCCCCTCTGGCTCTGACTCCGCCCTGCTTGAAATCCTGACTGTCGTCCCTATCCTCTCCCAGCTCGGTGCCCAGAGAGAGAGACAGAGTTAAGGGGTAAGCAGGGCAACGATGCCACCTCCCTCATTCGTAATCAGCCTCCTTCTCCAGAGCCCCCAAATCTTCCAGCTTCAAGGTCAAAACGTCGCTTTGGGCACAAGGGTGGCGAGGCAGGGGAGGCGATGGAGAAAAAAATATCTGCCGCAAAATCCCAAACCTGTCAAAATATGTGGCAGGCCCCGCCCCCTCTGGGCAGCGGCCCGGAGTCAAGAGGCCGGAGGCCCGGGAGCTCTACTGCCCGCCTGCTGGGGCTCCACCGAGGTTCCCGAGGGGGCGTGACCGTACTCCCTGGGATCTAGGCGCTCCGACCCCGAAAGGCGCGCAACTTATGCAGATGTACACCTCGAGAAAGGGAGGGGAAGAGACCCGTTCGAAAGCCTCTTTTCCTTTCTCAGCCAAGGTGCCTAAGACTCCTGCAGGGACCCGGCTGTCCAGAGGAGGGGAAGGGGGATGACAGGGTTGCCCCTGGGCACTCACCGTGGGCGTTCTTCCCGCAGATGAGATGCTGGTAGGGCTGCAGCAGCCCCCAGAGTTCCGAGTCGTTGTTGACTGTCTGCTCCAAGGATTCCACGGTGAACTTGGGAGGCTCCTGGGGGGCATGGTGATGGTGCTGCGGCTGGTGGTAGTAGTGGTGGTGATGGTGGTGGACGTGGTGGTGGCCGGCGGCGGCGGCCGCCGCGGCAGCCTGGGCAGCGGCGCCAGCTGCGGGGGGCGCGCAGCAGCTGCTGCTGCCCCCGCTAGTGCTGCTCCCGGCACTGCAGCCCCCTCCCGCCCCGGGCCCTGCCCCTGCTCCTGCTCCGGCCTCGCGCTCCCGCTCCGCCGGGACACGGGGCGGCGGCGGGGGCAGCGGGGGTGGCGGAGGGGGTGGGGGCGGGGGCGGCGGGGGCAGCGCCCCGGGGGGCGGCGGCGGCGGCGGCGGCTGGACTGGGGGCGGGCCCGGGGCCAGGGCGAGGGGGGGCTGCAGCGGCCCGGCGGCCAGCACCCGGCCGTAGATGTCCCGGAAGAGGCTCTCCATGCAGGCGGTCAGGTAGATGGCTGCGTGCTCGTGGATGCGCAGCGCCACGCGGCTGTCCACCATCCAGCGGTACACCTTGCCCACAGAGAAGGTGAGCCCGCAGCGGGCCGACTTGCCGCGGCCGAAGCGGTCGCCGCCGGCACTGCTCATGTTGTAGAGGGAGAGCGCGGCGAGCGCGGCCGCGGTGCAGTGCGCCGCCAGGCTCCAGGACAGCACGATCTCCATGGCGCTCTGGACCTCGTGTTTGGTGCACTTGGCGAAGCGCAGGCTCAGCCGCTGCGCCTCCTTGGCGATCCGCACCAGCGCCCGGCTCACCAGCGTGGAGAGGCGGGCCAGGGCATCCTTGGGCAGGCCCGGGCCCGCCGCGGGCGCCGGAAGGCAGGCGGACGCCAAGCCGGCCCGCGGCTCCCGGGGGCGCAGCAGCAGCAGCGCCTCCAGCTCGGGCAGGGTCCAAGGCACGTCCTCGAGGTCGGGCAGCAGCCTGGAGCAGTGCTGGCCCGCGCAGTCCAGCACCTCGGAGTCCTCCACCAGGGCAGTGTTGACGGTGTCAAAGCTGTTGTGTCTGCTGTGCATGGAGTCAGCTAGATGCGGCCAGCAGCTCCCTCCATAAGGGTACGAGGACGACGCCGGGTGTGAATCAGAGCAGCACAGGGACAAGTTGGAAGAGCGGACCGAGTCCGCCGCGCCACCATAACCCGAGTCCAGCGTCAGATCTTCCAACGTCCTGACCACGCTCTTACCTCTCCTGGCCATCGCGGCTGCACTTCATGCTGCTCCGACGAGAAACCAACCGGGGCAGGGAAAGCCAGAAAAAGAAAGACAGTGCTTGAGGAGGGCAGCGAGAGAAGCGGAAGGGGGAGGGGGGAGGCACGGGAGCCCGGCCCGCAGCCACCGAGGTCTCTGAGGCTCACTTTTCCCCCACTGCAGAACTACAAAGTGTTACTACTTTCCGCCTTCCTGGGCCACCGCCTCCTTTTGCGCACGCAGAGAAGACCCCCAAATCATCTTCCGCGGGCCTCGGAGCCAGAGCGAGATCAGAGGCGCATGAGAAATGGGAGGAGAAAGCGGGCGGCCAGAACAGACAGGGGTGGGGGGTAGGAATCACACGCAGTTACTTCCCACCTTCCAAAGAAAAAAAAAGAAGAAAGGGAAAAGTCTTTTGCGCGTTCCTCCCTGGGCCGGGGGCTGGGCTCGACTCAGCCGATTGAGCCTCGGGAAGCCAGGCGGCGGCCCCAAACAGACCACGACAGCAGGAGTAGCGGCCAGACGCCACGGCCACCTCTGCAGCACCTCGGGCCGGCACGCCTGCCTACCAGCCCGGCGTAGTCTCGCAACCCGAGCCCTGCACTGCACAGGAGCGGGGAGAGCAGCAGCAGCAGCCAGCCACCCTCTCTCTACAGCACCCGCAAAAGCGAGCCAGCCAGCTGGGGAAGGACGTATGTAAAGGAGGGCGGCGGAAACAGCCAATGGGATGGGAGTATGCTAATGAGCTACCTCTCTTCCTTTCTCCCTTTTCTCCCCCCCCCCTTTTTGTCAATTTCTTCGCCACCATCAGCACCTACCACCACCACCCGTCTCTTCTTCCTCCCCTACCCCTCCATCCACGCAGGAAGAAGGGAGCTTAGGGATAGGTGGTATTAGGTACCAGAACCGTGGTCCTGCATGGACAGTGGCTGCTGCTGCCCAGAGTCTGAGGCTGATTGACACGCCATCCTCCGGTTAGCGTAGGCACAGAGCAGAGCACGCAGACACTCCAGCCTTCATCGTTTGCCTGTCTGGTTTGCGGGTCTCTTCTCTGTCTGCCTGTCTGCTCCTCAACCTGGCCCTGCCTCTGCCTCTGTCTCCGCCTCGGCTGTTTTGGTTTTGAACTTTGCCTCTCACCAGCTAGGAGGTTCCTTTCTCTTCTCCCCTCCTTTGGCCCTCCCGGGGACCCAAGACAAACAACTGCGTTCCAGGAATAGGGAGGCTAATTCAGGTGCAGGTCTTAGCCCATCGGGGAAAAGAAATCGGAAACCCGGGCAAACTGAGTTAGGTCTGCAAGAACGGCAGCTGCCAAGGAATCTCTTCGTATTCCCAGTCCAGGAGCATCCCAGCGATTGTTTTCAGGCACCTTTCAGGTTGTTGTCACAGGAGGGGAGGCTGCTGCCCATCTCTCCCATTGCAACATTGGCCATGCTTTGGTGTGTGGCACCTTCTCGGAGCTGTGCAGGAAGCAGTGGGCCCAAATCAGCTTGTTAAGCTCACTCCCGAGGGCCCTCACTTTTCTTCACATTCACTTTGCAGCTTAAAAGAAATTCATCCTTTAAAAATAAAAACTCTTACCATACGTTCATACATGCTCTCATGTGCTACCGTTGATTTAAAAAAAAAAAAGCAACAGGCTAACTTTCGACATCAACATGACAACGTTTTTAAAAATGCTATTTGGCGGGGGACAGGGAGTGGTGAGCAGTAACAGAAACCATCTAACCTACTTGCCCTGTTTTACAAACGAGAAAACTGGGACCCAGAGAAATTAAACAGCTTGCCCAATAAGTATCAGAAGGGAAATCAGAACACAGGTACTCTATCACACTTTGCCCTGGTATTGTTCTTTTGAAAAATCTCTTCATAGATTAAGGTTAACCACACTTCCTTAACTATATAAGTCATCTTAGAAAGTTGCCACCAGTGATGGACCCATATTAGCATGAGTATGATAGAGAGGTTTTTCTGACTCCTGGGCTCATTGTTGTGGTTTTAGTCGGTTCCAACTCTTTGGGACCCCATTTGGAATTTTCTTTGAAAAGATACTAGAGTGATTTGCCATATCCTTCTCCAGCTCATCTTACAGATGGGGAAACTGAGGTGAAGTGACTTGACCAGGGTCACACTTAAATTTGAACTCAGGAAGCTGTCTTCCTGACTCCAGGGCTGGTGCTTCATGCATTATAGTGCCACCTAGCTGCTCGATACTTCCTTGTTCAGTCGGCCTGACTATGACAGTTCACAGGGTTTTCTGGTCAAGGATACTGGAATGGTTTGCCATTTCCTTCTCTCTCCCTCTCCCTCTCCCTCTCCCTCTCTTCCTCTCTTCCTCTCTCTCTCTCTCTCTCTCTCTCTC
>NW_027185720.1:8211965-8226496 GCF_028583685.1 Petaurus breviceps papuanus | reverse complement strand
TCTCTCTCTCTCTCTCTCTCTCTCTCTCTCTCTCTCTCTCTCTCCCCTGCATATATACGTAATATATGTATACACACATACACATATACATAAAACACAGCACCTTCATAAATACCCATTTTTAAAACTTTATCTGGCCTGATTGGTTAATTGATATCATCTGATAATAATAAGGGAAGCACATTGGTGGGGGGCTCATGAGTTGTAATATTAGAAAGAAATTCTACAATCTCTAATGATTTACCTCTAGAATCCTGAATAGAGCTGTAGTAGTCTCCTTTACTGGGAACCAGACTTTCTGGCTAGAGTAGGAATTAGGAAACTTCTTAAGTTGGAAGTACCCTCTACCCCTTCAGCTTTTCCCTCTGATTGACAGGTTCCTCTCAGAAAATCCATTTTAAGAAGGAAGGGAAGTCCAGGCCAGCAAATCTCCATTCTTCTCCAGGCTATACTCTTGATCCTCAGAAACTTTCTCTACCACCTGCCTGGCACCTTCATTTCTCTCCCCACCCTCCCTTCCTTTTCAGCTTTCCTTTATGTGATTATCTCCCTCCATTAGAATGTAAACTCCTTGAGGGTAGGGATTGTCTTTCCTTCTGTTTATAGTGCTATCCCCAGTTCTTAGCACAGTGCCTGGCACAAAGTAAGTTCTTACTTATTGACTTGTTTTGATGTTGAAGTAGCCCCACAACATTTGATACACGAGTAACGTGTGTTCGTGTGTGTGTGTGTGTGTGTGTGTGTGTGTGTTGTCTGAAGAAGAAAGATTGTTATTCACTAAGGAAATAAAAAGTCTTCAGTCATTTGGTCCCAGTTTCTATAAAGTGAGTGGGTTGGACTTCAAAATCTGTGCTTCTATGAATTCAACAGTGTTGGGGAAAAGAGAATGCAATCCAGGAATCTAGAACATCTGGGACAAATGCATGTAGATGGGAAATACAAGGCATGAAGGTTAGAAGGCTCCCAGATTTGGGCCAGCGTCCAAGGCCAAAAGGAGATAGGTGAGTAGGAATAGACTTAAAGAGAGCATGCATGTCACCTTTATCTGGTTTGCTTGCTCAGAACTCATCCATGGGCCCTTCATTCTCTGTGCCCCTGCCTAGCTCTTCTTGTGGAAACTCCCAGCAGGAACATGCAAATTCTCCTGCCAATCTATTTCTCCTTGTTTGTCTTGGCCTCAAAATTGGTTTTCAGGAGCTGGAAAAAAAAAAAAGCTAACAACTGCAATTTGGATTCATTACCATCACCCTTGCATGCTGAATTCTCCTTCCTTCCTGGTAGTAGGCTAAGACTTGAAGGGAAGGTGGTCTTTAGGAGGGAGGGGAGAGGAGACGGAGTCCAGAATCATCCATAGCCCATAGTGCTCTCCTCCGACAAAGGCTCCTAAATCTAAAGCTAGAAAGGACCTCAGGGGCCATCCAGTCTTTTCTTTTACAGTTAAGGAAACTGAATCAACAGGAAAATAGATTATAGGATCATAGATTTAGGAAGTGAAGGAGGAAGAAGGGGAGAGACAAAATAGGTTTCATCACAAAAATTGCCCAGAATAGCCGAATCCCAAGAGATAGAGAGGTCACCTAATCCAACCTGTGTGACAACAGAAATCCCCTTCACAACACCCCTGACAAACCTCCACTTGAAGACCTCCTAGAGTGAGGAGAAACCTACTGCTCCCCAAGGCAGCCTGTTCCCCTTTGAAATTGCTGTCACTGTTGCAGCAAAATCTGCCTCTCTGATATTTCCACCCATGACTCCCAGTTTTCCCTTCTGGGATCAAGCAGAAAAAAAAGTCTAAACTTCTCCATGACAGAGCCTTTCAATGATCACATCAAGTCAAAAAGCATCTCTTGAGCCCTTATTAAGAAGCAGGCACTGTGTTAAGAGCTGTGGATGCAAAGAAACACAAAAGACAATTCCTGCCCTCAAGGAGTTCACATTTTATTGTCAGTAATATCCCTCCATTTTACAGGTGAGTAAAACTAAGGTTCAAAAGAGTCAGTCAGTAGACAATCATTTATTGAAGCTTACTCTGTGTCAGGCAAAGGGATAAGAAGCTAGAGATATAAAATAGTCATCTCTTTCTTTGTCCTGCCCTCAAGGAGCTTACATTCTAATAGGAGACAACATCTACAAAATCTGTAGATGCCAGAGAAGGCACTCTGAGAGGAGAAGGCACTCACAGCTGGTAGTGGGGTGAGGGTGGGGGAGCAGAACAGACCCCCTGGTTATCCCAGGTGAGATTTAAATTGAACCTTAGGGAAATTCAAAACTTAACTTGAGGAGGTGACTGGCCAGGCATTCTAGGTGTGGAGAACTGCTCTAGACAAGGAGATGTTACAGGATTTTATACCTGAAAGTGCCTAAGAGACCCTCCAGCCAACCCCATTCATTTTATCCATCAGACAATGAATGTTATTTGCCTGGTCACACACACGGGGAGCAGAGCTTGGTGTCACACCCCAAATCTAGTTTTGTCAAATTCCAGATGAGGAAACAGAAACCCAGAGATGTTAAGGGACTTGCCCAAAAGTCACATACTTCATAAGTGACAGAGGCAGGGCTTAAACCCAGGGCATCTGCCTCCAAATCCAGGGCTCTCTCTCTCCATACCAAGCCTCTTCTTCTTGGATCTCATCCCATTCCAAATCAAATTCTGATAGATTTCCACACTTTTCACAAGTGAGGTGCCCATTTTTTTCTTGCATTTCCTTTTGACATAGAAGATTAAACATGAGATGTGTAAGACAAAATTAAGACAAAAACATCATTTCGTGTCCTTTCCTAGGGAAGCCAAGGGGATGGGGGAATCTGTGGCGGAAAATTCAGTCTGAGAATTCATTTCAATGTGAAAGACCTTTTCAAAGCTTTATGTGCTCCAGTGGCCCTTTAAGGATTTTAAATGCAATCCCAGCTAAGTATTACAGGCCCATTTTCAATACCCCTCATGTCCCCTTCCCCCAAGGACATTCCTTCCCTTCTGGCTTGATTGTGGGTTTCAGCCAGCCTCTGATTGTCTCTTTCCAGGCTCCATTCTATACTGTCTTTGCTGTTGCCCAAATATTGTGGCTGAAGCAATTACTCACAAAACCAAGCAATTAGTTAAATCTCCAAATGTGGCACAGGAGAAGGGGTATGGGTCTGGGGGGAAGGGATACAGGTCATGCTGCTGCTCAAAGCAGCCTCCGCAAAGCAAAAGAGCTGATTAGAGATGGGGGAAGGTAGTCTTTCTCCTATAAAGTTTATCCTTAACAAAAGACAAGTGACATTCTCTCTTGGCTGTTCTGCTCTTGGTTTGACAAGGGGATAGGCCCTGGGCCTTCTTCCCGCTGAGGCCAACGTATGTCTCTGTGAAATGGGTCTGGGTACAGACGTCATTCTTTTCCAGATTTGGAAACTCAGACTTGGTGTGTTTTGCAGCCAGCCTGGAACAAAAAGAGAAGTTGGGGACTCTGGTAGCTGAGACAAGGCAGTCATGAGGCATCTGGTGGGGCTAATGCTAGGTAGAAATGGGGCGATGTCTGAACCCATTTGCCCTAGAGACTGAGGTGGGATAGGTAAGGAGGTACTCTGAGTTATTGGAGAAAAGTTTCATGGTTTTGTCCTTGCTTATTTCTTTGAGGTAAAAACTGTGTAAGAAGTTTTTTAAAAAATTTGTAAGGGAAGAGAACATTGAGTAAAAGAAGTTTCCTCCTCTCAAGGGAAAAGTCGGGGCGGGGGGGGGGGGGGCTATGAATGTGACCTACGACATAGACCCTCCGACACAGGGAATATACTCCTCCCTTTTACTTCGCTGTTTTTATTATTTCATCTTCCCTCCCCACCCCCTTCCTTATGAGGAAGGAAAAGGCAGAGACTTTGAGTGTACTATTAAAACAGAATTCATCAGTACAATCTCTTTTGGAAAGGCGAGGGGGCTCTTTCTGAAGTTTTTGCTGGCAGACCCAAAGGATACATCTACTGCTTGGATTCAGGAGCCAGCCCTGGACAAAGCCAGAATTTCAGAATGTCAGAGTTACAGGAGACTTCAAAAGCCCCCTGGATGATCTGAGAAAGGATCCCTTCTATGACAGACCTTCCTGACAAGAGACATCTGCTTAAAGGCCTGCAAGTGGGGGCGGGGGATATATGGCCCTCTGTGGCTTTTGGACAGCTCTAATTGTTAGGAAAGGTACAGCTAGGTGGTGCCATAGTTCGTAGCACCTGGAGTCAGGAAAACCCAAGTTCAAATTCAGCCTCAGACATTTACTAGCTGTGTGACCTTGGGCAAGTCATTTTACCCTGTTTGCCTCCGTTTCCTCATTTGTAAAATGAGCTGGAGAAGGAAATGGCAAACCAATCCAATATCTCTGCCAAGAAAACCCCAAATGGGATCACTTGGGGAGTCAGAAACCACTGAAATGGCTCAACAGGAACAATTGTTAGAAAAGCTTCCCTCCACCCCCCCCCCCCCCCCCCGTATCAAGCCTAAATTGGTCTCTTTGAAACTTCCCCTTCTGTTCCTAGTTCTGCCCCTTGGGCTCAAGCAGAACAAAACCAAGCCTTCATCTATTTGGCTGCTTTTCAAATTGTTAAAAGCATCTCTAGAGTCCTGTCCCAAGCCCATCCCCAAGTCTGCTTCTCTCCAGAATAAAAACTCCTTCAAGTGATATTCAGAGAAGACTGTCCCTGGACTCTTAAGATCACAGCATCCTAGATTAGAACTGGCTCAGGGGCCATCTAGTCCAACTCCCTCATTTTACAGATGAGGAAACTGAGGCCCAGGGAGGAAACTATCACCATCAGATGGAATAGTTGTAAAGCACTTATCACGTGTCTGGTACATAGTAGGTGCTTAATAAACACTTGCTCTCTTCCCACCCACTGCCATCATAGGATCTGACATGTAGAACTGGGAGGGGCCCCAGAGTCCATCTAGGTCCCACTGTCTCATTTTCCAGATAAGGAAACTGAGTCTCCAAGAGAAGGCAGATGGTTTGCCCAAGGTCAAACAAGTACCGTGACCCTTCCCTCTTGCACCACATGATCTTGAAGTCCCTGTCCAGCTGTCAATCTAACATCCTATATTCCTGGTCACCTTCCTCAGGAGTCTCTCTCTGCCTTATCAAGGTCAACTAGGTTGAAGCAAGTATTATCATTCTGTTTCACCACACAAACCCACATTCTTGGAAAAGCCAATTCAACAGGCAACTTTAAAAATGTCTTCTATGTGCCTGGCTAGGCATTACAAAATACAAAAGCAACAAGAAAAAATAAGCTATCCCTGCCCTCAAGGAGTTTATATTCCATTGTGGAGCCAATTCAATACAGCGAAAGTTTAATTTTGTTCTAGAAGCCCTGGGAGATCACAGAATCTCAGAAATGAAAGGGCCTGCAATCACCTAGTTGTGATTTTGGTCTGGTCTGGTCTACCAATCAGGAGACATGGGTTTGTTCTAACTCAGTTTCTGCCCACAAGCCCCTTTGGTACAATGCAGGGTCTTTCCAGTTCGGTCAGAGACTGGAATGGAATTGAGGCAACTCCTATCCTCAGTAAACTCATGGTCTCAATGGAGAAGCAACACAGATACAACTTCCTCAACTGTAAAATGGGGGCAATAATAGAGCCTACCTCACAGGGCTGTTGTGAGTCTCAGATGATGTAATAGTTGCTAAGCATGTTCCTGGCATGTAGTAGGAACTTAATAAATGCTTCTTCCTTTTATAAAGATATCAGATACTCATTCTGTACCTGGTTCAGGAATAATGGATGTGTTACTACATCAGGACAATCTATGAACCTGTAGAAAATGGGTCTATTCTACTTTTAGACTTGGTGTCAAGAAAAAATAAATAGAGCTATTCTAAAGTGGAATTGGTGGCCTCGGGAGGTCCTGGGTTCCCTCTCCTTGGAAGGGAAAGTAACCACTTATAGAGAGAATTGTTGGTCAGATCCTAGTAGGACTGGGTGGGCTCTTAAGAACCTGCCACTGTTGAGATTCTTTGAGTCAGTGCATCCTTCTTCATGGTCAAAGTTGATGCTATTCAAGAGGATGAATCTCATTGAGTTGTCACTCAGATACTTCCTAGCTGTAAGACTCTGGGGCAGGTCACTTGGCCTCTCAACCTCAGTCTCCTAATCTGTAAAATGAGAATGATAATAATAGCACCTGACTCAAAGGGTTGTTTTGAGCATCAAATTAGATTACATATGGAAGGCTTCATTATTTTTAATGAAGTTTTTCCAACCAAGTGGGGATAATAGTTTTAGAGTTGGGAATATGGCTTATCAAATCCAATTGCTTCATTTTACAGATGAGGAAACTGAGGTCCAGAGAGTTGAGTAACATCATAAGAATCATTGATTTTGAACTGAAAGGGTCTTGAGGCCACCGAGTCCAACACCCTCATTTTTAAGATGAGAATACTGAGATGAGGGACAGAAGCATCAAGTAACTCAGTCAAGATCACAGTTTTCCCCTCCACTGACATAACCTTAAAGGGACCTAGGGTCACTTCCACACCAGAATGAGACATCAGAGGTAGAATTTATCAAATAGAGATAACCATTATGAAGCACATTTGAGTACCATGGGCATTACCCCAGGCAACAGGCAACTTGAAAGCTAGTATGTTTTGTTTGCTTGTTTGCTCTTTTCGCATTTATTTATTTATCTAAATCCAGACTGGATCAAAAGAACATTAATCAAAGAAGTGGGTACCCAAAGCAATGGCCAGGATGGGGAGAGAAGTACACGCCTTAGATAAGTCAGGGAGTTTCATTATCACCTCATTTCAAAGTAAATAACTGCAGAGAAAATAAAGTACTCTCATTTCTTTTTTATTGATGTTCTCTTTGTTAAACTGGTACTCATATCTTTTGTTGTGATATCACCTGAATTTCCTCTAGCATCTCTCCCCTCATCCCATCCCAGAGATCCGTCTCCTGGATGCTCTTTTAAAAAATATATTTCTGCCTCCTCCCAGTGACTTCCCTATGATTTCCCATCCTATTCCCATGGAATACTAACTTGTAATGAGGAAATCAAGAAAAAATAAATCAATACACTGGCTATGTCTGACAGAGAAGAGTCATGTGTAGAGAGCATTGAACTTGGTGATAGGAAGACCCTGGTTCAAATGCTACCTCAGACTCTTACTAGCTGTGCAACTATGAACAAGTCACTTACCTACTCTGCAAAACCAGGAGACTAGCCTCTGAAGTCCCCTTCTAGATCGAAAGCTGTGGTCCTATGACATTATCAGTCCACAGCTACAGGCCAGTGCCCTCTGCTGGGCATTGAAAGGAGGGACCCTCCCTCCCAGATTAGGCACTATATTCATCAGAGTGGAGAAACAGCATGGTGCATTGGATAGGGCACGGAACATAGATTTGAGAACACTAGGAGTGAAATCACACCTTAGATCCTTATTAGTTGTGCGACTCTGGGTAAATCACCTGATCTTTCTTGGCCTCAGTTTCCTCATTTGGATGAAGGCCTTCTATCTGTGTGTGTATGTGAGAGGGAGAGAGAGAAAGAGAAAGAGAGAGTGAGAAAGGAAGGAAGGAAAAGAGGAACAGAGATACACAGAGATATACAGATATTCAAGATAGGTCTAGGGCTACTGATTGAGGGGTTTTTTTCCCCTTCTGCCTTGAATGGTACAAAAACCATAGCTTTTTTTTTAATAGTAAATGACCACTCAGAGTGCACTGTTTATCTTTACCCAGACACAAAAACCATTAGAAAAATATAGTCAACAAATAAGTAAGATATAAACAGGACAGAAAATTTCCTAATATGAATGCCAGCTTGCCAGCCATCAGTAGGACAGAGGAAAGGGAAGAAGGGAAGAGAGAATAAATCCATCAAGATCCATTGAGGAAGCAATTTCCGTGCCAGCAGATCACCTGCTTAGTGGTTCAATGAGCTAGCCAAAGCTTCAGCCTCTCATGATTATATCCAGTTGGGGGTAACAGTGCCCATCTTTTACTGTACACTGCCTGGTATGCATGTACATCATGGGGCTCCATAGTTCCCAGGATTTCTTTTATTTTCTTTTTTAATTAATCAATTAATTTAGTTTTCAACATTCATTTCCACAAGATTTTGAGTTGCAAATTTTCTCCCCACCCCAAAGACAGCAAGGGTGCTGAATACCTTTTCTCCCAATCTGCTGTCTGTTATATCCTCTCCCATCCCCCGCCCCTTACTTTCTTGTAGAGCAAGATGGATTTCTATACTCCATTGGTCCCCAGGTTTTCTTTCTCCCTCCCACTGGAATCTGCCTCCCATGATCCTTTAGACCCTTCTTCTGGATGGGAAAAGCTCTGCTTCTCTTTAGTACCCTTGCTGATAGGGGGCCATATATATAAAATGAGGGAAGTGGACAACACTCATCTTTCTAGCTCTAAGTGTTTGATCCTCACACTGAAGAGTTCTGATGTCTTCAAATGTTTTCCTTTCCATTGCATAAATGAAGGTGGTTTTGTCAATCATTTTCCTTGTTCTACTGATATTGTTCAATATTAGTTCATACATCAAGATCAGGGGCTCTCAAAGGTTGTACCCAAATACAGCACAATGCCTAGAGTTTCCATCAGAGCTGTAGCATCACAAAATTACAGAGCCAGAGGGGCAGCTAGGTGGTGCAGTGAATAGAGCACTGGCCCTGGAGTCAGGAGGACCTGAGTTCAAATCCATCCTCACACACTTGACACACTTACTAGCATTGGGACTTTGGGCAAGTCACTTAACCCCAATTGCCCTCCCCCCAAAAAAAGGCAAAAAAAAATTACAGAGCCAGAAGGGAAGTTGGCAACTGTGGAATTCAACCCATTCACTTTCCACATGAGAGAATTGATCCCAAAATCATATGTATCTTCCATCGGAACTCTAGTGCATGTACGAATCTGGTAGTGCTGGGGCTTGTTATGGAACCTAATTCTATGCTATGAGAAAAAACCAAGTAGCTTTCAGAATTGTTGGTCTGGTTTTTACTCCTCCAACAATGCAGCAGCTACTAGAAGGACCACACCAGAGAACCATACTCTCAATTTTGTAATATGGGAAGTAGTCACTGCCACTGACAATTTTGTTAAGCTCAGGTAATGATCAGTAATTCTCTCTAGGAGTACACAACTGAAAAATAAAAGAAAGATGCCTACAGGATGCAAAACAGACTCAGTCCTTGTTAAAAAAAAAATAGACATAGACTCAGACAGCCAATAGTGGGGGCATCGCAACTATATGATATAGACAGATCCTGGCTTAACAATTCACACAATAAAGACAAAGAGGATGAAGAATGCACATTGCTCAGAATGTGACAGATAGATAATGAGGTGGTCCATTGTGTTCATCCATCAGTGCATGTATGGTGGACAAGTCCTGTAGCAGATCAACAAGTCAGCACCAGATATCAAAAAGAAGGTAGAGATTAAATTGGATCCCATTTTTGAAATTGTTCCCATGCTACCTCAAATTCATTTGAATATATTTTGGTTTTACTTATTTGAATATATCATTATAACCCTTCAATTGAATATAAGCTCCCTGAAGGCAAGAAACATTTCATTTTTGTCTTTGTATCTTTAGCACTGAGCACAATGCCTAGGACGTGCTACGTGCTGAATAAATGCCTGTTGAACTGAACTGAATTGGTCTTAAGTTGCTCATTGTTATAAAAGTCCATCCCTTTAACACCAGTATCTATAGTACAGTATAATATGGGATGGGATGGGATGGCGTGGCATGGCATGGTTATAGCATGGCACAGTGTAGTGTAGCATAGTATAGCACAGTATATGGCTCTGAACCAATGAACACCAAATCTTAAAGAACCACTTTTACTGAAAGCCAATGGAGAAATGCATAGTGGGCATAAATATTATATAGAATATTACCCACAATGCCTTGAATACCCAGGGTAGAGTCAAAGACTAGCACAGTAAAGCTAGCCAGCTCCAGACCTTTACATCTCATCTAGCCACCCAACCAGGTCAGCTTTCCAGGGGCCCTGGCGCAGCACATAATTCATCCCTTACTCTCTAGGTACAGTAACTAGATCAATATCACTAGTGCTTTGGTAACTGCCCTATGGATCAGCCATCCCTGAGACTCCCTACACCAAAACTTCTTTCTGCGGCCATTGCTCCCCTATGTGTTATCTCCCCCAAGTTAGCTTCTTGATAGCAAGGATTGTCCTGTTTCTTTTGTAGACCTAACACTTAGCACAACATCGAGCATACAGTAAGTGCTTAATAAAGAATTTTTCATTCAGTCAGTCACTCACTTATTCATCCAGATCAGAAAAGGAGGTAGGCAAATTGGCAAAACAGTGAGCTATATATAAGAAAAAAAGAAGCCGAGGTGTTTCTTAGGGGTCCCTGAAATACTTTAAAAACCAGAGGAAGGCCTCCAGGCTGCTGGATGGATCATCTGGGCAGGGTTTAGAGAAGGCATTCCTTTGGGGATGCATCCCCAACTCATATTAGGCTTGGTAAGGTGGGTCCCTCAAAGGTAGTTTATTCTTTCTCCCCTGAAGGTTCTAGAGACAACTCTAAGTGACTCAGAGTTTTCTAATAAAAGGGCTTCTTATCCTTGATCTGGTGTGTTTCCCACTGATTAGTTAGCCAGACTTAAATGAGTATTTGAGGACAGGTAGGTGGTGAAGTAGAGTCAGGAAGCCTGGATTCAGGAAGACTCATCTCCCTGAGTTTTGTCCTTGTACACTTACTAGTTGTGGGACCCTGGACAAGTCACTTAACCATGTTTGCCTCAGTTTACTCATCCATAAAATGAGGTGGAGAAGGAATGTGGTTTACTCCAGTATCTTTGCCAAGAAAACCCCAAATGGGGTCATGAAGAGTCAGGCATGACCAAAATGACTGAATGACAACAAATGAATATTTGATAAGCCAGCATAGCCAAGGTAGTTGTTGTAGAAACATCCCCCCAAACCGGGGGTATACCACCCCCCTTTGCATATGAAGGTCCCTGGGGGGAACAGGCTCAGTCTTAGAAAGTTCATATCACCAAAGGGCAAACTCACAATGTCTTGATATTGACTGTTCATTTCTCCCTTTGGTGAGTCTTCACATTCTTCTCTCTGTTGGGCTCGGAGGTTTGTTTCCTTTGTAGAGTCCTGAAGCTGCCTTTCCTTGGGGTTTAATTTATTCTTGGTGTGTCTTTCAGCTTCTGATATAGACACTTCTCTCAGAGGAGATTCTTACCAATGGTAAATACAACTCTTCCTAACTTTGAAAGTTTACCAAGTTGTCCTCTGGTCAACAGGGAGATGGGAAGATACTCAATACTTCTCCTGCAAAGACATTTTCCTTGATCGCCACTAGATTGGCTTATTGCTGCAATATGGCACACAGAATAGAACAAGTCCCCCTTTATTTATTTGATCAAAATGTCATTTCCTCTTTCTTCAATCAGGCAGAATGGAATGAACGCTGGTCTGGTTCACCAATCAGGAGACCTGGGTTTGTTCTAACTCAGTCTCTGCCCACAAGCAGCTACATGACTTTGGGCAAATCCACTGATCTCTCTAGGCCTCAAATAATTTAGAGATTGTGCCCTCTTTAAAAAAAACCCATACCAACAATTACCATCATGCAATTTATACAAATCACAATTAAAAATGTTTAAGTCCCACTTTCAATAATGCTGTGCTGGCAGCACCAAGAAGTTTTACTCTTATAGTAAAAGTCAGCAATGATCCCAGAACCACCTATCCCTGTGGACCTCCCTGCCTCATTTTGACCCTGAGGGTGTTTCAAAAGTTTCTCTCTCCTTCTAGCTAAGAAAATCAAAGCAAATAAGTGAAAAATCTGCAAATCGTATAAAATGTTTCATAAGCCTATGTATCCTCAGAAAAAAAAATCCAACATGCTAGCAACCAGAATGATTTCCTTCATAAACCACAGCTCCTGCATAATTAATGATAATAACTTACATTCCTATTCAAGAGCATGGTGAAGTGTTTGATCTACAGGGATGGAGGGGGAATTTTAAATGGGTAAAATGTAGAGGGTTTTTTTTTTTAATATCGTGCCATTTCATTTTTTTAAGTGGTATAAAATATCTCATCCAAAAGATATTTGATTGGAAAAGGTAGTCCAACCCTACCTTGTCCTGAGAAGAAAGGAGAATAATAAATGTGCCATCCAAGTATTGTAATAGTCTCCATGCCATGGCAAAGGGTACTTAATAATTGTTCCTTGATCAACTGACCTAAAAGAAAGCTTCCAAAGAATTGGGTAGATTCCCCAGCAGGAAAGCAGCAAGGAGGTAAAGTGGGTAATGCATTGCACTTGCAGTCAGGAAGAGCTGAATTCAAATCCAGCTTCAGAAATTTATTGACTGTGTGACCCTGAGCAAGTCACCTAAGTTTTTCTCAGTCTCATTTTCCTCATGTGTAAAATGAGGGAGTTGGATTCTGTGACCTCTATTGTCCCTTCCAGGTCTAAAGCTGTAATCTCGTGATTTATGAAAGGATTTGTGGAAGGATATGAATAAGAGTCACATGGATGATTCTCATGAATAGGAAATGAATAGGTAGTGGTGGGCTCTGGTGGAAAGAAAGCTCAAATCCTTAGGGTCAAGCATCTATCGACATATTAAAATAACACATAATTAAGCAGATTAGAATGGACTGAGGGCAGCAAGGTGAGTTAACAGTCAGCATGGCATAATGCAGAGAGTTCTAAATTTGGAGTCTGAGGACCCAGGTTGGTATCTTTACTCTGTCACTTCCTCCCTTAGTGACCTTGGGTAAATGGGAATTCAGTGTCCTAATGTGTAAAAGGATGCAGTTGGACTACAGAAAAACTAAGATCTCTTCTGGCTTCAAATTTGCAATCCTATGAATTCCTGTAAAATAAAACACACACACACAACAGAAATTTAAAAGTTCCTCACTAATTCTCAATCCTGAATAATGTTCAGAGACTAAGACCAGAAAGGACAAGACATTAATTCATCACCTTCTGGTTTGGGTTACCCAAGGTCCCACTTCCCAACCCAGGATCTCGGAATGTTGAATCCCTAAGGAGCCTTGGAGGTCATCAAATCCAACATGTACCTCAACCGGCTTCCCATCCTGATAAGAGTTGGTCTTTGATTTTGCATCAAGATTCCTAGTCATGGAGTTCAAAACCACAATTTCCTGAGGTGGTTCTCAGCATTCAGAGGCATTTTGCCCTATTGAACCAAAATCTGCCTCCCCAAAATTTGTACTCATTGTTCTTAGTTCCAAACCACGAGACTAAGCGAAACAAGTGTAATCCCTCTTCCACGTGATCAGTCTTCAAATTCCTGAAAACAGTTTTCCCTCTAAGACTTCCCTTTTACAGTTTAAACAAACCCAGTTCCTTCATCTACAACATTTGTTCTTTTCACCATTGGTTTGTCAATGTCCTTCCTAAAAAATGGAACCCAGGCTTGAACGGAAATCGGCTTTATGCTTTTTTCAACTATTTTCACATTCATTATCACAAGAAGTGTGTTTCCAGACTATTTTCCTCTTTCTTTCTACGTCTAACACTTAGCATAGTGCTCAGCATATAGTAGGTGCTTAATAAATGTTTATGAACTTGATGACTTTCATGAATGAAATGAAATTTGGTTGAAAATCTTGATCCGTTATTATTCATTTGGAAGCGTCATAGGAGAAGGGCCAGAAAATGAGGAGTTTTCTTTTTCTTTTATATTGGTCATGGCTTGGTCCTGAGTCACTTTTCAGATAACAGAAGGAGACAATTAGCAGCTGGAATTCCATCAAGCAAAAAGTTCAGAAAGGGTCCGCTGGACAAGGCAAAGCAGGCATTTGTCCAGGGGCTCCACATCTGGCTGCTGCAATGGTCTAAAAGAATCTTTGACTGTCAGATACTGTCCAGACACAGACCTAATGTTTCTAAATATGTCAGAGATATAATGACCAAGGTCATAAATAGGTAGCCAACTCCTATATAGTAGAAGGACTGGTGAATAAGATTTCAAGGAAACTACACAGCAGAATCGTAGAATTGAGTAGATGAAAGAGGCTTTAGACACTATCTGACTCTAGAACTGGGTGCAACCTCAGAAGCCATGAAGTTCAACCCCCACATTTTATAGATTAGTGCTATCATTATCTTCATTTTACAGTTGAGGAAACTGAGTCAGACAGAGGCTAAGTGACTTGCCCAAAGTCATAATCTAGTAAGTATCTGAGGTCAGATTTGAACTCAGGAAGACTCTCACAATCGGTCCACTCTACCACCAAGCTACCTTTATTTGCTCTCCAGTTTATTGATGTCCTTCCTAAAATGTGGGACCTAACACTCAATAAATGTATCAATCAACAAGCATTTATTAATTATTTATGGTGTGCCAGGCACTGCGCTAGGGATAGAAAGACAAAAATTAAGCAAACCATGCCTTCATGTTCTTTTATAGAGGAAATCAACACATATGCATGCATAGAAGGATAGACAGACAGACAGACAGACAGACAGATAGATAGATAGATAGATAGATAGATAGATAGATAGATAGATAGAT
>NW_027185720.1:8209915-8211955 GCF_028583685.1 Petaurus breviceps papuanus | reverse complement strand
GATAGATAGATAGATAGATAGATAGATAGATAGATAGATAGATAGATTGATTGATTGATTGATAGTAGACAGGTAGGTAGATAATGGACAGATTAACATGATAGATGGAATATAGATAGATGACAGATGGGTAGATAGAGTTCTTTTTTTTCACCCATATTTGTGATTCCATCTGTCTAGGGCATTTCCAGCGAATAATTTCTCTACCACTAATGCCAACTATCAGCATTTCTGCAATTTCTGCAAGTCTTGGAGAATTTTCTAGGAGTCGTTCCAGAGACTATGACTTACCCAGGGTCACATACCCACTCCAGTCAGAAAATACAAGTCTTTCTGACTCCAAAGCCAAAGAGATATCCATTATGCCCCTTTGCCTCTCTTACATAATGCATGCAAAAAATCCTAAAGATTATGGTGTGTATTTCAGGCAATAGAGAGAGTCCAGGGGCAGCTAGGTGGCACAGTGAATAGAGCACCAGCCCTGGAATCAGAAGGACCTGAGTTCAAATCTGGCTTCAGACACTCAACACAAAACTAGCCGTGTGACCTTGGGCAAGTCACTTAACCCCAATTGCCCTACCTTCCCTCCTCCAAAAAGCAAAAAGAAAAATCTGGGGGGAGAGAGAGAGAGAGAGAGAGAGAGAGTCCCAAAAAAAGCATGAAGAAGGGAAATAGAAAGCAAACTAGAAAGAGAAACTAGGAGAAAACAATTCACCTTCCTCCTTTCTCCTGAGCCTCCATGATGTGGGGGAAAGATCACTGAGTTTGGAATTTGAAGACAGGCTGTATAGCTGTGTAACTGGGGCTTTACAGCTGCAACCCAAATTTCTGGAGAGAGTAGAGGAAGAATTCAGGGAGAGATCTCTAGCCTGGAGAGAAAGAGATTCTGGAACAAATAAATCCACTTTATAGACACTGCAGGGGAGGGATCAGAGCCAATACAGGCCAGGCTAGTTTGGGTTGGGGAGGAGTTTACCTGGTTGGGGGGGGGAGGGGAAAGGGGAGACAGCCATCAAGGTAAGGAAATAGATCCGATTCAAGTTTCCTATTTGAACCATGGCCTTTTTTTTATAGCTCGAATTCTCTAAGACTCTGAGATCCTTCTCTTTAGGAACTTGGTGCTGAACTCAACTGTTTATGCCTCCAGAAGTGCCCTCTAAATTTTTGTGGCCTGGAGAGATGGGCGGTTTACCCTGTCCTAGTTAGGGCTCTGCTTGTTGACTGACCTAAAGCTATTTCCTTTCTTTCCCTGGGCTCCCTAAGGTTGTCCTAGAGCCCAGCTTCACAGGCTAAGAATGATGAACTAGTTAAAAATGGCAGCAAAGAATATTGCAAATGGTCTTGCCTAAATGCTTAATAATAATGAAATGTTGAAGCCCTTTGGGGGTTAGAGGAACCATTTTCCCACGAACC
Organism: Petaurus breviceps papuanus; assembly: GCF_028583685.1. Classification (NCBI taxonomy): domain Eukaryota; kingdom Metazoa; phylum Chordata; class Mammalia; order Diprotodontia; family Petauridae; genus Petaurus; species Petaurus breviceps. Next base: position 8,210,542 of record NW_027185720.1, on the reverse strand, counting down.
TGTTTGCAGCCAGCACTTGGGAAGCCCACGCTTAATAAAGGCAATGAACTTTTACAAGAGTCTGCAGGATTTAATGTCTTCGTATCCTTTGTGGTACTTATTAAACAAGGGCAGATGATGAAGTTAAATTAACTTCTATGTTTAAATTATTCAGACTCAAATTCACACAATTAAGTTTGCACACTTTCGAGGAAGGGACTGATTGTAATTAACAGCTGAGAACAGAACCAGCACTGAGAAGGTATAACAAAAACAACCACACACACACACACACACACACACACACACAAACTTGCATATTAAAAAACTCAATTTCCTAGATCTGATTTCAGGTCATCAGTTTATGAAGGGACTAATTGCCTAGGGACAAGCAAGAGATTTCTAATGACTTCAAGTTCTGTACAGGTAAACCCCATCCTGGATACTGATCTGATTCTTTAACTTGTGGGATATGAGATTTCCCTTATATGTATGATCTGCTCCCTGATGCATATTGCAGCCTTTCCGTACCCTGGGATAAGTTTTCAAGAGATTCTGTGGCTAAGAGCGGCTAAGTGGTACAAATGGAGAGAGCATTGTCTCTGGAGTTCAAATCCAGGCTCAGATACTTACTAGCCGTGTGACCCT
>NW_027185720.1:8202680-8204915 GCF_028583685.1 Petaurus breviceps papuanus | reverse complement strand
CCAAGAAGCCCTAATGGATTCCTATTTGTCTCTAGAATAGAATACAAACTCTTCCACTTGGCATTTAAAACCCCCTATGGTCTAGCTCTGCCTTGTCTTTCCAGACTTAGTACATATCTCTCTCCTTGGGTCACTCTTCCATCCATCCATTTGCATAGGATTTTAGGGACAGGATTCAGACATAGTACTAGCTGACCAATGCCTTCCAAGAGATAACTACCATTCTATAATCTTCCTGTGGGCAGGGACTATGTCTTATTTCATCTGAATCTTGAATATGCAGGAAGAAGCTGCGATTTCCACAACATAAGTTTGTGAAGTGGTGGAGTCAGGAAGACCTCAGTTCAAATCCAGTCTCAGATACTTACTATCTGGGTGATGCTGGGCAAGTCACTTAAGCTCTGTTTGCTTTGGTTTCTTCATCTATGAAAGTAACACCTACCTCCCAGGGTTTTTGTGAGGATCAAATGACATAATATTTGTGAAAGCTCTTAGCATAGTGTCCAGTACATAGTAGGTGACACATAAATATTTACTCCCTTCCCTATGAAAAAACAGATCATGATCCCTATCAATTACTTAGTTAATAATTCTTAGGGAGTTGCCTGAAACCTTCAAGAACAGCTTAAGTGACTTGACCAGAGTAGCCAGTGAATGGCAGAAGTAACATTTGAAAATTCTAGAATTCTATCCCACAAGCCCAGAATTCTATCCACTGCTCAGGCTGCTTCTATTGATCTTATAAATAACTTGTGCTTTATGAGCATTTGCTGAATTCAATTATGAATTAATTGAAATGAATTTTCAACAAGCTCTCATTGAGCACTGTGTGCTAGCCACTGGGGATATACAGACTAAACTGGAACAGATTGTCTTCAAGGAGCATACATTCTACTGAGGGAGAGGGGAATGATTAGAATAATTGCTGCCTAGACTAAAGAACCCCTAAGGCAGAAGGAGCCTTAGACGAGGGGACCTGGGCTCTTTTTCTGATTTTGCCACTAACTAAAATATGACTTGGAGAAAGTCATTTCACTTTTTTTAACCTCTGTCCTCTCATCTGTGAAATTGGGAGACTGGTTCATGGGATTTGTTGCTAAAAGAGACCTTCAAATCATCCCCATTTTCTTTCTTTTTTTTTTTTGGAGGGCAATTGGGGTTAAGTGACTTGCCCAAAGTCACACGGCTAGTAAATGTGTCAAGTGTCTGAGGCCGGATTTGAATTCAGGTCCTCCTGACTCCAGGGCCAGTGTTCTATTCACTGCACCACCTAGCTGCCCCTCCCTAAGAAAACTAAGTCGCAGAGACTGGTATATCTCAGAGCAAGGAGACACTCAAATCCAGGTCTTTGGATTCTGATTCTACTACTCTTTTTTTTTTAAGTTTTATTGATGCTCTTTTTAAACATCATCCTCCCTTCCCAATTATCCCTCCCCTTCTCCCCAATAAAACCCTTCTTTACAACATATAAATAAAGACCAGACAAACAGATCTGGCAATGTCTGAGAATGTATGCCTTATTCTGCACCAATAGCCCACCAATTCTCTACCAAGACAGGAGGCATGCTTTAGCCTTCAGAAATCACAAGTGTTCACCATCTTGATCTGAATTCTGAAATCTCCCTATGTTGTTTTTCTTTATTTTATTGTCACCCTTGTGTATCTACAGCAGTTCAAATGAGTCTTCCCAAGTTTCTTGGAATTCCTCATATTCCCCATTTCTTATAGTACAATAAGATTCTATCCTAATCCTATACTACAATTTGGCCATTTCCCAATGAATGGGCACCCATTTGTCTTCTGTTCTTTTACTAGGACAGGCCAATGCTCTTAAGTCTCTACCCTTTGTAAGTGAAGAGTGAATGATGATCATGAAAGAGAAGTAAAGTAGGGTGGATGTTACTACCAGATTTACTGGCTCCTGAGAACTGATTGTGAAATTTTCAGTGTGAACATTTACAAAGTCAGTAAAAGCTACCAATCAGGGCTTGATTTATTATTTCATAACTTGTCTAGATTTAAGAAAATAATAGAGGGGTGAGTAGGTGATGCAGTGAATAGAGCACCAGCCCTAGAGTCAAGAGGATCTGAGTTCAAATCCAGCCTCAGACACTTAGTATTTCCTAGCCGTGTGACCTTGGGCAAGTCACTTAACCCAAATTGCCCAGCCTTCTCTCCTCCAAAAAGCAGAAAGAAAGAAAGAAAGAAAGAAAGAAAGAAAGAAAGAAAGAAAGA
>NW_027185720.1:8160381-8202580 GCF_028583685.1 Petaurus breviceps papuanus | reverse complement strand
AGAAAGAAAGAAAGAAAGAAAGAAAGAAAGAAAGAAAGAAAGAAAGAAAGAAAGAAAGAAAATGATGGAGATTAAACTTTAATTTTCTAAGAGTTAGTTATTAAATCTTTTATTGGCACACCCCTGGAAAAGCTGCACACTCTGGGCCTCAGAAGGGAGGAAGAAACACATCTGATTTGGCAGGGATAAAGCAGAGGTCCTGAAGAAATGCTTCAAGGAGGAGGTATGTTTAAGCTGGACCCCAATTTCATTTCAACAAGCATGTATTAGGCATCTATGCTAAACACTTATAACACAAAGACAAAAAACAATCTCTGCCCTCAAGGACTTTATATTCTATCAAAGGGAGATAAAACTCCCCTGGATATATTTGAATTTATTTTATTTATATTAGATATGTGTATATATATATACATATATATGCAAATGGAAGTCTTGTCTTGGATCTAGAAGGCTCAATATAGAGCAGAACTCAGGAAGACCTAAGGTCAAATTCTGACTCAGAGGCTAACTGTGTGACCCCGACTGAGTCAATTTGTGCCTCAGTTTCCTCATCTGTAAAGTAGGGATAATAACAGCACATACCACCCAGGGTTGTTGTGAAGATCAAATGAAATTATCTCTGTAAATAGCTTTATAAACCTTAAAGCACCATATTAATGCCTGCTACTATGATTAGCATTGGTCTTCATATTACAATAATAGCTGACATTATAATTACAATAAATTGTACATGTATTATAATATATTAATTATAATTATAGCACTTTGAGGCTTACAAAGCCCTTTGTATATCATCTCATTTGATCTTCACAATAACTTTTGAGAGGAAGGTGCTATTATTCTCCTCAATTTGCTGACGAAGAAACTGAGGCAGAAATAAGTGACTTGCCCAGGGTCACACAGCTAATAAAGTGCCTAGAGCAGCTTTCTACTGCTCTGCCACCAGCCACCTCTATCAGGTCCTTGAAAATAGGCATCGTTTCATCTTTTGTGTCACCAGTACCTAGGACAGCACCTGGGATAGAGTTTAGTCTTAATAAATGTTGTTGCTTGATTGGATGAATGAATGAATAAAAACAAGAAAAAAGATGTGGGGGATGATATGGGAGAGAGGGCAGGGTATGTGATTTAAAGGCTTAGCTTGGGTCACCTTGCTTGTCAGTGTCAAAGTTTAACAAGAACCCAGGCCTACTGACCCCAGACCCACATTCTTGTACCCCTAGGAATACATTTCTGGAGGGACTTTGTCACTCACTCGTCAGGCTCCAATCATTTTAAGAGCCCAACTCCCTCACTGGACAAGGAGATTTGAATGAGAGAGGCAGAACTCCAGCTGTGGTTTGGCTGGGACAAGGAATTAGTCATTGCCTGTATCTCCTCTTCCAGATTTCATACCGAGGCCCTGTGATCTTCTTCTTAATATAGAAAAAGCTTAGAACCTATTGCTAAAAAATGTACCAAGTAAGAGGATTTGTTCTTCATCTAAGTCCAAAGACAAAGTACTAGAAAGAACATTCTATGGCTTCCCGTTCCCTGTGTTAAGCCCAAATTTCTCTTTCAAAGGGGGTTCTTATAATCTGATCCCATTCTGTTTACCCAGAGTTATTTCCCATCCTTCCACTCTGGTCACTTTGGTCTCCCCCTTGTCCCACAAGTGTCCTTCCCAAACTAGGTCTCATTGAAAGACATAGTGTCCTGAATGTGAGAGACTCTGACTTTTCTATTTTCTGGTCAGAACACATCAGAGGTAGTGGGTTCATTTCAGGGCACCATATTTAACAAAGACTGACTGGCTGGAGTGTGTCCTGAGAGGACTGACCAAGAGGTTGAAGGAAATGGATCAAATAGCAAGAAAAGATATGAAGCTTTTGTGAAAAAACTAAGGGTGTCTAGACTGTCAGCATCCTGAGGGCAGGGATTAACTAGTTTTCATTCCATTGTGTCTGGCATATAGTAGGCATTTGAAAAATGCTTGTTGATCAGCTGACCTATTATGTATTAGGCACTGTGCTAGGCACCAAGGATACAAAGAAAAAATGAAAACAACTTAAGCCCTATTTTCAAGGTGCTTACAGTTAACTAGGGAAAGAAAGAACCTAAAGTTTGGGACAAGAACCCTGAAAAAGGTTGAATGAATATAAAAGCACTTAGGGTGGTGGAGAGAGTACTCAAGGGCCTTCCATTTGAATCTGGAGCGACAAGACTTGGGCTCAAATCATGACTTTGCAACTAACTAGATGTATAACCTTTGACAGATCATTTCCCCTCTGAGTCTCAGTTTCCTCACATGTAAAATGAAAGCATTGAATTGCTTATCCCTTGAGTCCCTAAATCCAATGATTTCCTCATTGAAAGAGGGGGAAACCCACTCTAAAACTGAGTAAATGGCCTTGCAAATCTGTGAGAAGGCCATGTACAAGAAGTTCACTAGGTACTAAGGTTTTTCTAGTGCTCCTTGAAAGCTCAGTGCTTCCCATAGTCAAAGCTTCATTAGCCTCAAGGTCACTCGAAGCTGGTCTAGACTCCCATTCACCCAGCCGGTTCATTGTCTCCTGAGAAACTGCTCTGGCACCTTGTCAAACCTGAACCTAACTGTTTTCTGGCTACAGAATTCTATGCTCAGCTTGGAACTTTGGGGACCCACTTGCAACTTTATTTTCTGCAGTTGCAGAGTGACATATATTATCTGCTATTTGCCACTGGTGAAAAGAATGAGCCACTAAGTCTTTCAATTCAATTCCACAAACATTTATTAAATGCCTACCATGTGCAAGGCAGGAAGTGGAAGATGGATGCAGCAATCAGTGGGAGTGATTATACAGCCTTTATGTCTCTAATTTATCCCCTTATGCCCCCAAGTGACAAGTGACAGTGGAAGTAGCAATCAGGATAAGTGACTGCTTTATACCCCCAACTCTCCACCCTATCCCTTTTCCTCCATGAGAATGTAAGGTCCTTGGGGTCAGGGACTGGCTGTGTTTTTGTTGGTAGTAGTGGTTTCTTGTTGTTGTTTTTTGCTTGAATTTGTAACCGTAGTTACACCTAGATGCTGCAGTGAATAGATCACCAGGACTGGAGTCAGGAAGACTCGTCTTCCTGAGTTAAAATCTGACCTCAGACACTTACTATCTGGGTGACCCTGGGCAAGTCACTTCACCATTTGCTTCAATTTCCTCATCTGTAAAATGAACTGGAGAAGGAAATGGCAAAACACTCCAGCATCTTTGCCAAGAAAACTCCTAATAGGGTCATAAAGAGTTGGACATGACTGAAAAGACAAGTAGCCCTTGTGCTTAACATAGTCCCCAGAACATAGTCTTCTTTGCACACCTGCCTAATCAACCTCTCTATTTTTAAAACATTATTAAGTAGCTTTTTAAATTTTGTATTTATTTTGAACTTGAACACCAAATTAAATGGACATTGCCATATACATAATTGTTTGATAATTACTGCTTTGTAGGAGAGCTTGAGATAAGATATTGCTGGGTCTTCTTTCCCACTTTTTTCATCATTTCTTTTACAATTCTTTACCTTTAATTAATCCACTTGTCTCTTAGTTGCTTGGGCTTCCTTCAAGATGTCACTGCAACCCTACCTTCTGTAGCAGGTGTTTCCTAGTCCCACCTGTCTGTTGGGGCTTTCTCCTCTGAGAGTACTTTCCTACTCTGTCTGTACCTAGTTATTTCTATGTCTCCCCCATTGAAATGGGGGCTCCTCGAAGGCAGGATATGTTTTTGCCTTTGTATTCCTGGAACTTAGCTTGGTGCCTGGCATATAGTAGGTGCTTAATAAGTATTTGTTGACTGACTATATGCCAGACATTGTGTTGGGAAGGGAGATAAAAAGACAAAAATGGAACAGTCCTTCCCTTCAAGGAGCTTACATTCTATCACTCATGGTTGATCCATCTACAAGATGGAGGTGATGGAAATCCCCTCAACTCCCTTCTCCTATTTCTTCCAACTTTTCATCATCATCATCATCATCATCATCATCATCATCATCATTATCATAGCAAATATTGACATAGCTTGTTAAAGTTTGTAAAGTGTTTTGCATATAATAAGACCAAGCAGTGTGTCACAGTGGTTATCAAGGTTTTGTGCCAGGAAGACCAGTGTCTGAGTCCCACTGCAGACACATACTCACTGAGTGACCATGGGTAAGTCATTCAGCTTCTCCAGGCTCTATCTTGGCAATTTTCTAAGAGTATAAATTGCAAAGTAGGGGCCAACCTACATTGGTAGAAGAAGCTCCCTTGCTGAGGAATTCAATGCAAACACAGGCTCAGTTGCCATTCTCTGCTCTCCTTTCCTTCTCTCCTTTCCTCTCCTCTTTTTCTTTCTTTCTTCTCTTCTCTCTCTTCTCCTGTCCTCTCTCTTCTCTTCTCCTCTATTCTCTCTCACTGTTTGTTTCTGTCTCTCTCTCCTCCATCATCAATCTCTTCTCTCTGCAGGCTTCTTTCCATCTGTCTATAAAACATATTCAGGGCTCTCTGATGCTAGAAATAAATAAAATGAAATGAAATGAAATAAAATGCCATCCCTTGACTCTTCTCCTCTACCCAGCTGCCACCTTGTTTCTCTCTCTTCCTGTTCAGAGTCAAGCTTCTCAGAGGTAAAGAGAACAATCAATAATGATCGAAGGGTGCAGCATTGGTGGCATCATCAAAAACAAACAAGGATGCTCATTGGGGCAGCAGGCTTGTGGCTTCTGGGAAGGGTGGGCTTGTCTTTGTGTAGTTTTGAATTTTCATTCAGTTTTCAAGGGGTGGAGGGGATTAAGCATTTATACAGTCCCTACCATGTGCTGGACACTGTTAAGTGCTTTACCAATATTATCTCCTTTGATTGTTTTCAAGGTGAGGTGAACTACTGAAATTTCTTTGTCTTTTCTTCTCCCCACTCTTAGTAGAATGTAAAATCCATGAGGGCAGGAACCATCTGGTTTTGTTTTTGTAATCCCCCTTCCTAGTCCAGTACCTGGCACTGAGGTCATCTAGTCCAACTCTCATTTTACAGATAAGGAAACTGAGTCTCAGGGAAATGAGATGGCAGATCCATAGGATCATTGATCTAGAGTTAGAAAGGTCTACAGAGACCGTTTCATCCAAACCTTTCAATTTACTGATGAGGAAATTAATGCCAAAGAGATTAAATGATTCATCCAAAGTCATACAAGTAGTAAGTAATAGAGACAAGTTTAGAACTCAGGTCCTTTAACTCCTCTGTTGGTTAGTGAACCAGCCTTCAAATCAGAAAGCCTTAGATTCAAGTCCGACCACTGATATCACTGATATATACTGACTGTGTGACTCTGGGCAAATCACACAAACTCTCAGTGCTCCAGGAAAGAAGGCTAAGAAGCTACCTAGGCTTCAATTTCTTCATTTGCAAAATAAGGGGATTGGACTAGATGGCCTCTGAGGTCTTTTATGGCTCCAGGTCTATGACTTTATGATGCTACCTGTGTGGCCTTGGACAAGTAAGTCACTTTGCCTCTGTGGGTCTCAGTTCCCTCATCTGCAAAAGGAAGAGTGGGACTGAGTTTTAAGATCCCTTCACGTTCTAAATCTATGAACTTATGATACCATAAGTCTCAGGGCAAGTACCAATCTTCCTTGGGAAGGAGGGTTTCCTCATCAGAAGTTCACCACTCTGATGAGATCACAGGTCTAGACAAAAACAAAACAAAACAAAAAACAACCCCAACCCAATAACCAATCTATGTAAGGAGGAAATTTCACTCTGAGATGGATCTGAAACCCAAAGCTTAGTCCTAAATAACCTCCGCCAGTTTCCAAAGAGAGAGCTTTCTCTTAGTGTCAAAGACTGCTGTCTAAGTACATTTCCATACTAGTGGGGCTATCATGGAAGTCCCTTATTCGTGGGACAGTTCAATAACCTTGAGTGCACTGAGTTTCTAATACATGTTAATCTTCTCCAGATCTTCAAAATGCAGGAAAGCATGAGTCCATAATGTAGAAATTTGTGAAGATTCAAACTTCTGCTGCATTAAGTTCAAAATAATTTCTTCCTTTGAAAATGTACAGGTCCTTCATTGACATCCTAGTAAGGCAGCCTACCAGAGTGTGTAAGGCACTGGACTTGGAGTTGCAAAGCCCTAGGCCCTAATCCTCCATCACACTAGCTGTGTGACACTGGGCAGGTCTCTTGACCTCTCTGGACCTCAGTTTCCTCATTTGTAAAATGAAGGGGATCAGTTCAGTTACCTTCAAAGGCTCCTTCCAGCCCTAAACCCAAGATCCTATGATTTATGATCCTCTGCCTCACAGAATCTCAGATTTAGAAAGAACCCTAGAAGTCATTGACTTCCGGTGCAATAATTCCCTCTGTAGCATCTTTGGTCAGGGGCCATCCAGCATCTCTTTGAATCAATTCTAGTGATGGGAAACTCACTACCTCATGGAGTAGTCACTGCCCATTATTGAACAGTACTGACTGTTAGGAAGTGTTCCTTAAACAGAACCCAAACCTGTCTCCCAGTAACCACATGTTTCTCTGAAAACTTCCCTCTAGCTATAAGAATGACTCTAGGGGGTACCTAGGTGGTGCAGTGAATAGAGCACTGGCCTTGGAGTCAGGAGGACCTGAGTTTAAATCCAGTCTCAGACACGTGACACACTCACTAGCTGGGTGATCTTGGGCAAGTCACTTAGCCCCAGTTGCCTTGCATTGCCCCCCCCCAAAAAAAGGAATGGTTCTACTCTATGCACACAACTTTCCCATATTGGGAGAGAGGAAGGTAATCATGCTGTCATGATCCGTTCTCTTTTTTCAGCTAAACACCCTCCATTTCTTTCAACTGATCAACTAAATGAAGTTGTTTTTTAACTAGGAACTTTAAAAAATTGAAAATTTTAATTATATATAGTCTGTGTGAGCTCTGAGAATCTTTAGCATCAGGTAAGTGTTGAGGGAAATAGAGGGAAGAAAGAGGAAGGGAGGGAAAGCAAGAACAGAGACAAAGAGGAAGGCAGAGAGAGGCAGACAGAGATAGAGAGAGATAGAGAGGAATGAAAGAAGGGGAGAGGGTGAAAAGAAATAGAAAGGGGAAAGGAAAGAGGGGAAGAAAGAAGGAGAGGGAGGGAGGGAGAGAAAGAGGAGATAGAGGGAGAGAAAAGAGAAAGAAGGAGAGAGAGAGCAAGGTAGAAGAGGAGGGGAAAGGAAGGAGGTAGAGAGAAAAGAGAGGAAAGGAGAAAAAAGAGACAGAGAAAGAGGGAAGGAGGGGGAAAGAGAGAGGGAAAGAGAGAGAAAGAGGAGAGAGAGGAAGAGGAAAGGAAGGAAGCACAGAGAAAGAGAGAGGGAAAAGAAGTGTGTGTGTCTGAGAGACAGACAGACAGAGAGGGAAGGAGATAGAGAGAAGATGAAGGTGGGAGGAGAAGGACAGAGACAGGGGGAAATGAGAGGGATTTTTTAAAAATTTGCTTCCTCCATCTTGCCCTTTAGTTTTTCTTTCTATTTTATTTGCTCACACACCCTCTCCTTGAAAATTGAGAGAGAGCATGCCACAATGAATGGAATGCTGGATTTGAGGTCAAGCAGACCTGGAAGACCTGGAATAAAATCTGACTTCTGACAATAGCTGTTCCACTCTGTAAAAGTGACCGTAACCTTCTAGTTCTTCCCAGTCAGCTCCCTAAGACTGTAAGTTACAGATCATTTGCTGATCTGCACCAGTAGAGAGAATTTCCATGCTGGGAGTCCTCCATCCTGATGCAATCACAGGTCTGACCCAAAAACAAAAATGGTGCATGGTAAGTGTTCAATGTGTATTGGCTTAATTAATTAGCTACAAAACAATTGGTCAAAAAACAAGCATTTTTAGGTGCTTCCTATGTTATGGTTGTCCTTCATTTTTGAAGACCATGACATCGGGAAAATGATGACATGACTTGCAGCTGACTTTGATCTGAGGGAGGGAGGGCTGAAGGGCTTCCTCTGTGCCAGGCACTGGCCTTGGTGCTGGCAGTACTGGTATAAAGCAGGAAGGAGAAGTCTGTCTTTGCGCCTGGGACATTTATGCAGGACTCTCCTCCTTGGTGTAGAGAAGGAGGTTTCCATGCTGACTGCCTTGAAGCCAGGGAATCAGAAAATCATCCCTGCTCAGAAGGCAAGCTTATATTCTAATGGAAGAGTACATTCTCCATAAGCCAGTACAACTTTCCCCATCCCTCCTGGTTGAGTGGAAAGACATCTACTTCTGTACTCAGAGGACATGGGGTCAAATCCCATGCCTGATGCTTATCATCTTAGGTAAATCCCAATCACTATGGACCTCAGTTTCCTCTTCTATAAAATGAGGTCAGACTCAATGATCTTTGAGGTCCCTTTCTGCTCTGTTACAGGGCTATTTAACCCTCTTTTGTATCTTGGGCACCTTTGAGAGCATAGTGAAGCCAATGGACCCTTTCTCAGAATGTTTTTAAACTCACCAAACAAAATACAAAGGAAATCAATTCTATTGAAATCTATTTACCAAAATATATTGTGTCCCAAAAGTTGGTCAAAGTTCTGATAGGTTAAAGTGCACTAAGACTTTTGAAACACTCTATATTTAAAAACAAATTCACAGACCCTGGGTTAAGAATATCTCTTCTAGACCTAAGTTTCTCTATTCTCAGTTAGTGAAGGGTTACCATGTTACCTAATTTGTAAATCTCTTTTAACAGGCCTAGAACCTGGTCTAATAGGTGTTGGGACATCTTTAATAACAGAGCAGACAGGGCCACACTCTGAAGTTGACCGTCAGGGAGATAGATTATCCTCACTTCTGGGAGGGACTGGAAAGCAAGGAATTATAGAGAATGTGCCTTGACCTGGGAGCCAGGCCAGCTGGCTTCTAGAATTCTGGCATCTCAGAGGAGGCTCTAAGGTTCTCAAGCTGCTCTCAGAATAGACTTCTTCCTAGCTGTGTGACCCTGAGCACATCCCACCACACTCTTAGGGAACTAGCTCCCATCGTTTGAAAAATGAAGGTCTGGAGCTAGACGCCCTCTAAAGCCATGATCCCTTCTGTCTCAAAAATGTAATAATCACAAGCTGTTAGTTGAGAGGGTTTCAGAATAGGGTCCATGTACTATTTAAGCAAAAAGGACCTTAAAGGAGGACATCTAGCCCAACAGCCTCATTTTACAGACAAGGAAACTGAGGCCCCAGGCAGAAGGTTGCAGAATCATAGGATTATAGCCGAGATGGGCCATAGAGGACATCTCTTCCTATCCCTTCACTTTACAGATGAGGTCCCTGAGGCCCAGGGAATGAAGTGACTTACCCAGTCATATAAGTAATAAGGACTAGTCTTCACAATCTGGAAGCAGACTCCTCAGACAAATTTTTGGTAGTTTTGATTTTGATCGATATCTTAATCTTTTGTAGGTCTCTTTTGTCTGCCCTCTCCAGCAAGTCATTCCTTGCAGCATAGAATAACAAATGGGAAAAAATCAGGTCAGCAAAACTAACCAACACATCAGCTGAGTTTAACAACATATCGATCGATCAATCCATAAGCAGCATCTACACGCAGAGCCTGCTATCTCTGCAAAGAAGGAACAGAGGAGAATTTTCCCAACTCTTTTTCTCCAATGCCAGGCCTAGTCATTAGAATGATATGGTGTTAGCATGACTAATGTGGCAACATGTTTTACATGACTGCACATGTATGGCCTCTATCAGATGGCTTGCTGCCTTGGGGCAAGAAGGGAGAGGCGGAAGGGAGAGATAAAAAAATTTGGAACTCAAAATCTTTCCAAAAATGAATGTTGAAACATGTCTTTACATGTAATTGGAAAAAATACCATTATTTAAAAAACAATCATACAGTGTTGAGTCTTACATTTTATTATATCCAATCATTTATTTTCCATCTTATGTGTCTTTTTACTTCCTTAGATTATTTGAAAAGCAAACAAATAAGAGTTGCCCACCTTTCTCCATGTCGGGGCTCTCTAATATTGGGGTACAGCTCTGTCTGTTTATTCCATTGGTCCCATCCAACCTGCAGAAGTCTGCCATGTTTCTCATATTGGGTGTTACACCAAGGAGTCTAATTGGAAGCAAAAGCAACCCATTTCTCATCCCTGGGGAACCTTCCCTGCCTTCCCTTTTTCCCTTGCCTTTTCTTTCCCCCCGCCCCTTCCCGTCCTGGTTAACTCTTTTGGTACTCACGTCCCACCCCCATTCCAGGGGCATCTACCCTTGAAGTAGGAGGGAGATGTGATGCTGAAAGGAGACAGTGTGTGAAGGAAGGACCAGAGTCCTCTCTCAAGGTGAACTTTCTCAAGGCTTTGGTTCTGAATCCAAAGACACAGCTTGAAGAGGAGAAGTAATGGGGCTGGCCACTGGGAAGCCAGCAAGCCTGTTCCCTTGCTACCAGCCTCCTACTATTTTGTTAATCTGCTTCATTGGTCTAGGAAGCAGAGGTACCCCAGGCTACTACTTTAACAGTGTGAGAAAGCACAGGAATTTATGGACCTGACTCCATACAAGCCCCTTCTCTGCTCCTCTTTCAGAAAATCCAACAGAGTTTGCTGGGTACCTAGAAACCACTACCTGTCCAGAAAACTTAACTTAGGAAAATCCAATCTGCCATTAGAGCAAGCCATTTCTCCATCAGAAAAGAGGACCTCAGTTCAAAACCCACCCCTGATCTGTACTTAATGTAACTGCAAATTATGTAACTTCTCAGCCTCTGTTTCTTTATCTCTAAGAAGTGAGTTGGCTTCTGAGACCCCTTTCAGCTCTACAGTAATGATCTTATGAAGTCACTTCCCCTCCCTGGGTCTCAGTTTCCCCTGCTGTAAAATGAAAAGGTTGGTCTAGCTGGCCTCTGTGGTCCCTTCCATTCCGGATCTAGGTCACTATTCAATTAATTTGAATCAACATTAATAATTCGCCATTTATGTATGAGGTCCTGGGCCTGAGACTGGACAGGTAAGTTGGGGCCAGACTTGGAACAGACAACATTAAACAGTCCCTTCAGGTAGATTACAGTCTCTTGATTAAGGAACTAATGTTTAATTCAATAAGGTAATCAGGAGACTCGGAAGGAATGCCTCTAAGAAGTTGATTGTGGCAAGGGTATGTTGGATGCATCAGCAAGCAGAGTCCAACTATAGGGTAACATATGGTTCTATGTCTGGGTCTTTTTGTGTGCCCCTCCATGCAGCAGCGAGGAGCTCTGAGAGGGCACAGAGACATAGAGAGTGCCCTCTGAACTTGGCATCAAGTTGGCAAGGATAATTAATTAACATAGGAAAATCCAAGAGAGTAGTTTCCTCTTTAGGAAATGCAGCAGACCCCAGACCAGGCTGGCCTTGCCCCCACCTCCCTTTAGGAGTCTCCCAGGTTCTTCCATACATACACATTTCATGTTGCTCTCCTGGGGTATAAAGATTTCTAGGTGTAGCTCTGATGCTTCTGAATGTTTGAGGTATAAGGAACAATTCCCTTCAAGGAAAGTAGAGCTCTGGGGGTGGGGATGGGGGTGGGGGGCAACAGATCTTAAGTAATGTGATAGTGGGTCCTCTGGACCCCAAAGGAAACCTGAGAAACCAAGGGAGGCAGGGAATAGAGGCCTCCCCAAGAAGCTAGGGTGTGGATCTGGTGGGCCAGGCTGTCACCAAAGCAACATTCTAACCCAACCCTGCCTTCAGCCTAGGTAGGTGATAAATTATTTTTCCCCTTCACTCTCTCCCCACCATGAGCTACTAGAATGTTTCAAAAGGAAGTTTTAAAAGCCAGCATCGAGATTTCAAATGTAAGAGCGAATCCCTCAAGGCAAACAAACTGATGTGGGAAAATGTCACATCAGTCAATTCCACAAAGTTAGTCAAAGAGAGAGGATTTCCAGCGGATTTGGAAGATATGGTACAAACTCCTCAGCTTGGCGTTTAAAGTTCTTCATGATCCGGAGCCAGCTGCGCTCTCCATCCTTATTTCACAGACTCTGTATTCCAGTCAAATTGGACTGCCCAATGTTCTTGCTACATCATCTTCTGTTGTTTTGCACTTGTGTCTGATTCTTTGTGATCCCAAAAAATACTAGAGGGGTTTCCCATTTCCTTCTCTAGCCCATTTTGCAGATGAGGGAACTGAGGCAAAGAGAGTGAAGTGACTTGCCCAGGGTCACACAGGCAGTAAGTGTCTGAGGTGGGATTCGAATTCAGGTCTTCCTGACTCCAAGCCCAGTGTTTTATGCACTATGGCACCACCTAGCTGTGATAGATCAGCTTCCACATCTATACATTTGCCCAGGCCATTCTTCACTCATGCCTGAAATTAACTCTCCCCACATTTGCACCTTTTAGAATTTTTGTCTTCTCTCGAGGTATTGCCAGCTCTAAGACATATCCCCTGTTCCCCAGAGTTGAAGGTGAGATCTTTCTCCTCATGTTTTCCTAGAGCCTTTTCACTGGGTCATTCCCCTTTGAGTCACAGAGAGGGCAGGATCTAGTGGAGTTGACATAGCATAGGAACAAGAAGGTGTGGGTTCAGATCCTACCTTGGGCACATCCAGGCTGTGTAACCCTGGGCAAATAATTTTATCCCTCTAGACCTCAGTTTTCTCATCTGCAAAATAAGGGGGTTAATTCAATGACCTCTAAGATTCTTTCCAGCTCCAAATCAATGGTTTTCTTTGTACTTTTTTGGGTATATTGTCCATCACACAACCCCCAGGTAGAAGGGGAATTGCTCGAGGAAAGGGATTATGCTATTTTAAACATCTTAGTAGCCCCAGATTTAGCATTTGTTTGTTTAGTGGTTTTGGTGACCAGATCTGTGTTTTCATTGGTAGGAGGAACTCCCAGGTAAGGAAACTCCCTTTAACAATGCAGATAGCTACCCACTCTGTAAATGACAGCTTTAAGGAGTTGCCAGGGCCATTGAGAAGTTGACCTGCTCACATAGCCTGGATGATTCAGAGGCAAAAATCAAACCCAGGGTGTCCTGACTACCATGTTGCCTCTTATGGTGCCTACTTTATGGAATAAATGAACTCTGAGTAAGTTGGAAGACCTGTATTGAAACTATTTCACTCTGAGGAGGTCTCTTAACCTGTTTAGTCCTCACAATAGCATTGCAAAGTGGCATTCTTGGACCCATTTTCCAAAGGAAATGACTTGCCCAGGGACACACAGACACCTGAGGGGGACTTGTCCACCAAGTCACCTTACCTCCCTAACCTACAAATGTGATAATGGCTGTTCTCTTTCCTTCCGCATGTCCCACTCCCATCCTATCTCCAGCTGCAATCCCTCAAGCTCCCAAAATGCCTCTCTCTTGAATTGAGCTGAGTTGGTTTCAGTCTCTCTCCACATTCCAGTCCTTGAAGCAGTTAGGCAACAAGCCCCTCTCTCCCTGACACCAGCCTTGGGAATCAAATTTCCCCTTAGCTCTGAGCTATTAGAGTTAAAGAACGATTTGGAAAACAAAAGGAAAAGAGGGGGGTGAAGGCCATGTGCACAAAGACTGGGAGGCTCTCATTAGCTGAGAGTCCAAGCACACACTCTTTCCCTGACTTTAGAAGGATGTTAATTAAGAGACTTACTTAACTGGTTCCATGGTGTGTTACTGAAAAGCAGTTTCAAATCCCAAAGCTTTCACCAAAACTCAGCAGGAAGTAGAGTCAGAAGGGACCACAAAAACCATCTGGTTGAACTTTCATTTAACAGATGAGGCTTTATTATTACCCTCAAACTACAAAGCAGTAATCACTGGAATGATTTTGAGAGAGAAAGACAGAGACAAAGGGAGAGAGAAGAAGAAGGAGGAGGAGGAGGAGGAGGAGGAGGAGGAGAAGAAGAAGAAGAAGAAGAAGAAGAAGAAGAAGAAGAAGAAGAAGAAGAAGAAGAAGAAGAAGAAGAAGAAGAAGAAGGAGAAGGAGAAGGAGAAGGAGAAGGAGAAGGAGAAGGAGAAGGAGAAGAAGAAGAAGAAGAAGGAGAAGAAGGAGAAGAAGGAGAAGAAGAAGAAGAAGAAGAAGAAGAAGAAGAAGAAGAAGAAGAAGAAGAAGAAGAAGAAGAAGAAGAAGAAGAAGAAGGAGAAGAAGGAGGAGGAGGAGGAGGAGGAGGAGGAGAAGGAGAATGAGAAGAAGAAGAAGAGGAGGAGGAGGAGGAGGAAGAGAGATCAGTGGAACGGATTGACTATTCAACATACTAGAAGCAAACAAAGAGTAGCATAGTGTTTGAGAAATCCAAAGTCCCTCTTTATTGGGGGAATGACTCCCTATTTGCACAGCTTTGGGGAAAACTGGAAAGCAGTCTGACAGAAATTAAGCTTAGACCAGCACCTCACACCATACACCAAGGTAGGTGTCAAATACATACATGACCTGGGTACAAAAGGTTACATCATAAACAAATTAGAGGAGCAAGGAAGAAATTACTTTCAGGACTCATGGACTAGGTGGCCTTTCAAGTTCAAAATCTGTCATGCTGCAATATGTGGGTCTCAGTTTCCTCTTCTGTAAAATGAAGGACCCTTGCATCATCTGGATATGCCTCCTTCTCTCTGACAGAGCCACCACCCTGGTGCAGGCTCTCATCACTTCATGCCTGGACTATTGCAATAGCCTGCTGGTAGGTTTGCCTGACTCTTGTTTCTTCCCAGTCCAGAACTCCATTCATCCTCCAAAATAAAAAAAAACAAAGAACAGACCATGTCACTGTCACACTCAATAAACTCCAGTGGCTTCCTATGGCTTCCAACATGGAATACAAAACACTCTTTGGCATTCAAAACCCTTCATCACCTGCCCCCTCCTACCTTGCCAGTGTTTTTATACCTTACTCCCCAACATATATTCTTCAGTCCAGTGACACTGGCCTCCTGGATGTTCCACAAACAAGACACCCCATCTCTAGGCTCCAGGAATTTTCTCTGGCTGTCCTCCGTGACTGGGATTCTCTCCTTTCTCATCTCTGCCTTGTCTCTTCTCTGGCTTCCTTCAGGCCTCAACTAAAACCCCACCTTCTCCAGGAAACCTCTTAACCAGTCCTTCCTAATTCTTAATTCCCTCCCCTTGTTTCCTATTTATCTGGTATACAGCTGGTTTGTGCATATTAATGTGCTTATGGTCTTCTCCATTAGAGTGTTAACTCCTCGAGGGCAAAGATTGTCTTCAGCCTACCTTTGCATCTCCAGAATTTAGCATAACATCTGGCTCGAAATAATCAATCAATAAATATTTATTTGCTGTCTGACCAATGATCCCATGATCCTATAACTATATAAAATAAGAATACTTTTACACAAATAAAATCAACACACCTAAAATCAGTAGAATAATGATAGATCGGAAACAAATTCTTTGCAATATAGTCCAACACTCTAAATCTGTAGGAAATCCCTTTACTTGTGAGTCATTCTCTAGGAGACAGTCAAGGACATGAATAAAAACTCTTCAAAAGAAAAAAATATAAACTATCAATGTTCTCTTGAAAAAAAAATGTTCAAAGTCAGAAATAATCAGAGAAATCAGAGAAATGCAAATTAAAACAACCATGAGGCATTATCTCATACTCCTTAAATTAGCAAAGATGCTAAAAAATTGAAAAACTCATTGTTGATGGGACTGTGAGATCACAAGGATGATGATTTCTTGCTGGTAGAACCAATCATATAATTAATCCTTACTGTGTGTCAGGGCCATGAAGGTGACTGGGGATATACAGACAAAAATTCATAGCTCTTGCCTTCAAGAAACTTACATTCTATCAGACCATTCAGAGAAACAATTCAGAATTATGAAGCAAATTTACCAAAGAATGTCATTGATGACCAGCAAAGACCTATAGTTATAAAAATACTCATAGCAGCTTTATTTGTGATAACAAAAGACTGAAAAAATATTGCTCAATTATTGCAGAACTAACAAATTATTGCCTATGATTATGACAAAGTATTACTGTACTGTAAAGAATGACAAATATGGAGAATTCTAAGAACCAACAGAAACTTTGCATGACAAGATGTAGAGTGAAAAAACAGCTAAAAGAATAATATTCACAGTGATTGCTACAATGGAAATAAAGTCAGCCAGGCTAATAAACAAAAAAGAAACCATTGATCAAATATGATAGTTAATCTTAGTCCTATGGAGAAGAATTAATTGACAAAGGGAATTCTCTGATGAGGAAAGTTCCACTACCAATTCAGGTGCCAGGTCGGCACCTTCTCTGAAGCTTAGAGTCTTAGGGAAATACCCAGAATGCAGAGCTGTCCAAGGTCGTGTAGTCAGTGGGCATTGGGGGAAGACTTGAAGATAGGTCCTCCTAGTTCCAAGGTAAGCTATCTACTATGAAAGGATGCAATTTGGGGTTTATAATTTTAGTTAATAATTGCAAATGTAATTTTTAAAGGAGATTAATTGTTGGAAACAAATGCTCTTATATATTTGAAAACAAAAGGTCTCCAAGTAGCCCCAGTTAGGACATTTACTAGTTGTGTGACCTACATCAAGATGCTAAATCTTTTTAAGCCTCTATGTTCTCAACTAATAAGGGAGGGTAATAATTTCTACCCACTTTCTAAGGGTGCTATGGAAATTATATGACATATGTATATACACATATAATTTTACAGATGGGTAAATTGAGGCACAGAGAAGCACAGGATCATGAATTGACTTGCTCACACAGCTAGCAAAAAAACTGAGTCAGGACTTAGATCTTTCCTCAGTCTACTTTCAGCACTCTATGCACTGAACCACCAATGGAACCTTCTTGAGGGCAAGATTGTTTGCCTTTATAGCTCCAAAGTCTAGCACAGTGCCGGGCAAATGGTAGGTAGTTAATAAATTCTTGTTGACGAATTGACTAATGTTTTCTTCATTCAGGCCCAGCCTTCCTATTGGAGAGATCTGCAGATCCCACTTCATTATTCCCAGGCCTTGGGCTACCATTTTGTATATTCTTGGGTGGATTGGTCATTTAACCCATGTTGGTAATCCCCCCACTGAATCACTATACAATGCTTCTAGGCTTCCAAGGTTCACCACAGACTAAAATAATTCATCATTTGGTGGCTGCCCTATTAGGAATGAACCTCTTCCAACTTAACTAGAATGGTTCTTGGGTAACAGATGTTCATTCTGTCCTTGGTTCCAACCTGGAAGCCTTTCAGCTTGGTCAGCCCTACTAGAGCTCATGGGTGACTGATATAGCCTTCAAGAACCCAGAATCATCTGCATACCATGATGAAGTGATGGGTAGACATAAATAATGATAACTACAATCCTAATTACAATGGACTCTGGGAAGGACTCTGGGAAGGAATCAATGCTCTTCAGGGGCTCATTCTGATGGGGGGGGTGTTTATTTCTGCCATCATAAGCATCGCTCTTCTCTCTGGGGACCAGATCAGCTAATGACAACCTTGTAGCTGCCCAAGACTTGGCTTAATGGGCTGGAGGCAACATCAGGACACAGGTGGGTGAAGAAGCACCTCCATATTAGGGAAGCAACTGGGAAGATCCAGAAGGTCAAGGGGGAAATGATTTTGTTTTCTCCACCCCCTCAAGTCCTTGTCCCCCTCTCCTCCAACCTCCTATGGATCTTGCAATGAAGCATTTCAGGACAGTCTGTCTGGAAGTCCTGCCCCATTGCTTTGATGGTGCCAGCCATCTCTCCCCAAAACAGCTTGTGTTTAGAGTCCTAACATTATTTCGTCTAGGACTCCTTTTGTGATCTGGTGAAGCCTACAGACCTCTCCTTGGAATAATACTTTGAAACACAAAATGGTCTAGACAGAGCATGTACAGAGTGGCTGGGATGGCACCTTTCCATGTGCAGAAATTGGGGGTCTTGCTAATTGAGACAATGTGTAAAGTGCGTTCCTTAGAGACCATGCACAGATGGTCCACAATTATTTCTAGTTTGCTGTCCCTGTGATAAAAGGTAGGCTCTTGGACTGGTTCAAGAGGCAACCAAAAAGGACCGTAAGCATCAGCTGCCTCATCTTTTCCAAAGTCTCTCTTGGGTGATTACAATAACTTCTTACTCATCATGCCATATCCCTGAGACCACATGGTCTCTGAGAAATGGGCCTTTGGTTCTTGGATTCTCCATTTTTTTCTTTTGCATTCTTGGTGAAGGGAAGGGAACAAGCATTTCTATAATGCCCACTGTATGCTAGGCACAGTGATAAGCACTTTACAAATTACTGATGCACACATACAACCCTGGGAGGAAGGTACTATTATTATCCCCTTTTTACAGAAGAGGAAACTGAAGCAAACAGGGCTAAGTGACTTGTTCAGGGTCACACAGCTAGGAAGTATCTGAGGTCAGATTTGAATTCAAGTCTTCCTGACTTTAAGCCCATCACCCTAACCACCTAGCTGCCCACCTAGAGGGCACCTGAAACTACTCTCCCCAAAGTGACTAGTTATCTATTGCCATTTTAAGACCTTTCCCTATCTCCCCAATCTTCTTACATTTTACTCCCCTCCAGGAGTTCTAGGATTCAGCCTGGCTGGCCATACACACATGACACCTCATCTCCCATCTCATTCTTTGCATTGACTGTTCCCCATGAATAGAAGGCTTTCCTTCCTGTCCTTTCTTGAAAGCTCTAGTTCTCTTCAATACCAATTTCAAGGGACTCACCCTCCACCAGGGATCTTTCCTTGTTCCCCCAAATTTCAGTGTTCCCCTTCACTGAATTGACTTTGGAGCTCCGATAAGTGCCTCCCATCACCACTTAAAAGTAATTACATGTATTAGGGACTGAACCAATCAATCAGAACTGAGAGTGAACAGGTCTTGGACTTTCCTTAAATTAATCAAAACCATTCTCATGCTGTGACTGTGTGAGGGACTTGTTCAAACCCTTAGGAATTTGTGTAAAATAAGGACCAGACAGAGATTCTGAGGATCTTGAAGAAAATAGAGAGATGCTGGTTTAGGAGATGAACACAAAATGGTGATTCCAAGACAACCAGCTAAGGCAGAAAGAAAAGGTGTAACAGACAAAGTAGATAATTAAAGAAGGCCGTCAGCTCTACAGCTCAAAGGAAAAGACCTCTCAAGAACTGAAGGAAGTCCCAAGGAACGATCTACACTTTCCTCAGTTTCCCCTCTTGTGCCTATCTATCCATTGACATTATGATATAATGTAGGATTTTTTTTTGTCCAAGTGTTCCAGTAACATGAATTTTTGTCTCAATCACAAAGAACTCAGGGGTTAACTATTTATTGTTGTTATTATTTAGTCATTTTTAGTCATGTTTGACCCTTCATGACCTTTTTCAGGGTTTTCTTGGCAGATACTGGAGGGATTTGCCGTTTTCTTCCCCATCTCATTTTACAGATGAGGAAACCGAGGCAAACAGGGGAAGTGACTTGCCCAGGTTCACACAGCTAGAAAGTATCTGAGGCCACATTTGAACTCAGGTCTTCCTGACCCTATCCACTATGCCACCTATCTACTCAGCTAAGTAGAGATAGATATTAATATAAATTTAGGCACAAAGCCCAATCTCTGCCTGAATGTTATGAATTTTCTTAACTGGGGCTCATAATGAATGTTATTTAACTCATAACTTTTTGTTTAAAATAAATTCTCTAAAGCTAAAGAAGGGGATCCCCAGGTCCTCAGAGGCCGTTATACTGCTCCATGGCTTAAAGCTAAATAATTATTATAACAGGCGATCATGTTTATTTTGTGTTTACTTTTCTGCATATGGTTGTTTCCTCCCAGTAGAAGGTAATGTCCTTGGAGGCCTTAATTCTTTCACTTTGTCCCTACTCCCTCTACAAATGAACACGGTATCTGAGAGACTGTTGATTCACATAAGCTCCTTCACAGCAGGAATTGTTTCTACTGTCTTTGTCTTTCTAGTGCCTAGGATGATGCTAGTATATAGTAGGTGCTTAATAAATACTTGTAATGAAATTGAATTCCTTCCTTTCCAAGGGTTTCTCTTTCTCTCTAGATCTATCCATCCCAGCTGCTGTATAAGTATGGAGGCCAGGTGGGCTGCCTTCCAGTAAGCCAGGAAATAATCTAAAAAACATCCATTTTACTTTGTGAATTCATAGTCCACTGTGGTGTGACTCAGACCTCCCAGGAAGGCTCCCCTGTAGTTTAATGATTCATAGTAGCTGCCTCTAGGTCTGGGAGCCTCCTGGAGATCCTGCCACTTGGGGGGACTGCAGTCTACCTCAAGCCTGCATTGAGTGGAGAGGGAAGATTGCATACAGCCCAGAAGAGGGAAGGCAGCCACTCCAGATCAATTTTTGCAGGCCAGGATCCCCCCCCAGAGGGCCTAGCAAGAGATGACTCAGTGGCCTCTGATAGACTGTACATCCCACATAGTCTGCTCATTCCCCAGGAGGCCCATGCTCCCCCTCATCCCTGGGCTTCAGTTTTCATCTTTTAATTGATCACTGAATAATTGATGAAGAGCTCCCTTCCAGGCAATTTACTCTTGCAGGCCTGTCTTTGAGATTGGGCCCAGAGGAAGTTGCCTGCCCCTTTTTCAGAGGGCCATCCAATCCCAGGACTGGATCCCCGAGGATTTCCTTGCTACAAGGCACAGAATCATAGGAAACAAGCAACCAAAATGTGGCAGGTAGACAGTTAGACATGAATTCTGACAAACTGGGTTTGAATCTGAGCCCCACAGCACTGACCATAGGGAATTCCCTTCTCTGGGTCTTGTTTTCTTCTTCTGTGCCATGACTGGAGGACCTTTGGCCCATAGTAGATGTTTAACAAAAGTGTTTGTAAAGGAATGGTGTGATCAGAGTGGGACATTAGGAATGTTATTCAGGCAGCTCTATCAAGAAGTGATGGCAGGCAGAACTTTGCATGGAAACCTTCAATTTCCCCAGAACCTTCTCATCTCCATGGTCACATTTTATTCTCCCAACACTATGAAGAAAGTGAACAAAGGAGTATTTGCCTCATTTTTCATGGGGCAAGTAATCTGACCAAGGCGACACAGCCACTTGGCAGTAGAGGTCCAGCTTCAAGCAAGGTCTCCAGGATCTTGTTCAAGAGTTCTTTCCACTCTACGAAAAGACCCTGGACCAACCCCAGTGGCAGCAAAGAGCATTAAAACAAGCAGATGAAAGTCTTTCTGTCTAATCTAGAGGGTGTGACGTCAGTAATGCTGCTTCCTGTCCAAGACAAGACTAGGGAACAGTCACAAGTTCTAGGGCTTAAAAGTTGCTGCTGTTAAGTTCAGATTTCTATTTTGCAAAGAAAAGACAAAACTATGTGTGATCCATTACCAACAAGCACTGGTCATCTCTACAATAGGAGTATAAGTTCTACACAATGTACTTGTCACTGAAACCCAGGGTATTAGAACTAGGGAGGATATCAGAGATCTTTATGCCCAGTTCCCTTGTCTTAGAAATAAGAAAACTGATACATAGAAGGAACCACTCATCCAAGGTTGCATAGCTATCAAGAGGCAGATGCAAGATTCAAATTCAGGTCTTGGGGCATAGGATCAGTCAGTCAGTCAACAAACATTTATAGATCAAACAATTATAGATTTAAAGCTAGAAGGGTCTTTATTGGTCTTTTAGGATGATGATGATGATGGAGGAGGAGGAGGAGGAGACTAACAGTTAATGCATTTTAAAGGATTTCAAAGCCTTTTACAACTATAATCTCATTCTATTCTCACAATAACCTTGACAGGTAGGTATTAATATCATCCCTATTTTACAAACGAGGAAACTGAGGCTTGGGGAGTCAAAGGGAATTGCACCGTGTCAAATAGCTAGGAAGTGCTAATGGGTTGAATTCAGTTCTTTTTGATTCCCGGTCTAGCCTGATAACCACTGTTCTACACTGTCTTTCATAAAAGTGGCAAAAAAATACTTCACTAAAAAGCCAGCAAATGAAAGGTCCTGCATATTTCCAGAGTCAGGGTTTTTTATTTAGCCTTGGTTAACCAGAGAGTGATGAGACAGCATACATCACCACTAAAGTCAGAGCCCTAGTTAACGTCAATGGTAGCCAGGAAGGTCTGGCTGATGGTCAGGGCTGAAAGACTAAACAACAGTGTTCACGAAATTCACCCTGTTAAAGACCAGCAATTGTTAATAATAACAGTTCATTCACATACAGCTTCATGTACTTCTGATTCTTGGGACGGCCCTGGGAAGTAGGAATTACATGTGTTATAGGTTCCATTTTTCAGATGAGTAAATTGAGGCTTAGAGAGGCTAAGAGTCAAATCCAGTGCTCTTTTGCTTATATTTCAGAATCTCAGTTAGAAGGGATCTCAGTGATCACCTGGTTTAACTCACAGGTGAGCAAAGATTCCCTGTCTGACACACACTGATAGAGTGGTCCCTCAGACTTTGAATGAAGACCAACAGTGAGGGGAATCCCATGATACCTCTACATACAGCCCATTCCAATTAAGACAGTTCTCATTCTTTATAAGGGAATTTTCCCCCTTACATTGATAACAAATCTTCATTGTGGTGCATAAAATTCTGAGAGACAAAGTTCTGAGTATGAAAATTATTTTATTAATTAGGCCAGCAAACAATTAATAAATCAAGGTCAATGATCTCTCTCTGTCTCTCTGTCTCTGTCTCTGTCTCTCTCTCTCTCTTTGTCTCTCTCTCTCTGTCTCTCTCTCTCTGTCTCTGTCTCTCTGTCTCTCTCTCTCTGTCTCTCTCTCTCTCTGTGTCTCTCTGTCTCTCTCTCTGTGTGTCTCTCTCTCTCTCTCTCTCTCTCTCTCTCTCTCTGTCTCTCTCTCTCTCTCTCATCAAAGATGCAAAGGAAGCACCCGGACTACCTCCTTTCTTCTGACAGGTACCTCCCCTGATTAGTGAAAAGAAACCCTGATTTAATGAGGAGGTGGGCTAAGAGTTCTCAACTCTTCCTATTGCCTGGGAGGAATGAAAGCTGAGAACATGGCCCAGTCTTGAGATGCAATCTACAAATAAAACCACTCCATTTGAGATCTGCCTGGCTAAGTTTTTCCTTTGTGAGCCATCACCCCAAACTTTTAATTGGAAAAGCTAGGATCAAGGCAGCACGTACAAGTTAAGTTTTGCCTGTTTATGGGATAAACAGGAGCCCAGAGCAGGCTTTGGGAGGGGCTGGAATGTGATCACATTCCTTTACTAGGAAGAAAGGTCTCTCTAAAGGCTAAATGGGAAAGGGTGGGGAGGTGTTCAGAAAGGAAATATGACATTTTAATATTTATAATCAAGTGATACAGCATTAAAATTAATTTTACTCATTATCTTTGCAATTTTTACCAAGTACTCCTTGTCCTGAGCTTAGGGGACCAAGGAGAACAAGTCTAATTCTCCTTCTACAAGACAGTACTTTAAATAGGAATTGCCTCAGTAAAACTGAGACTTGTTAAAGAGCTTAGCTTGAAAAGGCCAAGGTCCCCCGCTGCATCCTAGACCATCTACAGTAATCTTGATCTATATCTAGCCAGTGGACCCAGATGGCTCCTAAGGAGAAACTGAGGCAGGTGACTCTGTACAGCCCTCCCTCACCTAAATACAATTCATGTGCATGTCATGGCATTACCTCCCTGATATCAAGAACAGGAGAACAAACAACCTGGACAGCTATTGTATGCCACCCTACGCCTTCTTTTCTCCAGGCTAACTATCCCTAGCTTCTTCAGCTGGTTCTTAGATAGCCTGATCTCAAGACCCTTCTCCACTCCAGTTGTCCTTTTTTGGACACTATCCAGTTGATCAATTTCTTTCCTAAAATATGGCGCCCGTCACTCAAGTAAACCTAATTCTCCAGAAGTGGTCTTGACCAGGCTAGAAATCAACTCAACTATTATCTCCCTGGTGCTTGAAGTTTTACCTCTCAATACCATCTACAATCCCATTAGCTTTCTTGGTTGCCCTGTTACACTAAAAAACTCCAATAGTTTTTCCGTAGGAATTTTTGACCAGAGCACTCCCTCCCCTAGTCCACCTCCTAACTTCCAAACCATGATAAGCGCCTGGAACATCCTGACTTCCCATGCCATCCTCTCAAAATGGAACATCCAGACTATGGGGCATGCCCCCTTCTCCCACTGATGAGTTACTCCTGGAGCCTCGATTTTGTGCAAGGGTTCAGGCAGTCTTTCATTCCCCATCTTGTCAATGCCCCCTCCAGACTAAGCGCCTCCATTCCTTTCTCTCAACCGGCTTTGTGTATTATCTGCTACCATTAGAATGTAAGTGTCTGGGGGTGGCTAGGTGGTGCAGTGAATAGAGCACCAGCCCTGGAGTGAGGAGGACTTGAGTTCAAATTCGGCCTCTGACACTTGACACACTTACTAGCTGTGTGACTTTGGGCAAGTCACTTAACCCCATGCAGCAGCAAGCACCCCAAGCGTCCTCAGGGTTTGCAGCTACCACAGGTTCTTGGATCTGCTTTGTTAAAGGAAAGCAACTCAAAATGGGTTAACAAGCTTACTTTAATCAGTCAGACGTATATCGTTTACCTTATTCAGGAGAAAAGGTCAGCACCCTGAACCTCAAAGTATACAGGCATAATTATCAAGACAGAAACATCAAGTAGACAGATTTCCAAACTGTCCAACCATTACATCCATACCCAGTCAACATCTGGGTTTCCACATTCTGGGTTTTTCAAAGCCGGGGGACTCTCAACAACGGCTTCCCAGAATTCAGATCAAATTACAGAACACTTCTCAAAGTGAGTCCCAAAACAAAGCAACACATCAGGGCTAATAAAGCCTTCTCCTGGCTCAGAGAATGTAACAACCTTATTGACTCACTGGCCAATCAAGAAGTATCTACTGAAAAACAAGCCTCCCACCCCAGGCTTCAGGTGCACATTAGCCTAGGGGCAGGGAAGATCTTCAAAATTTACATTCTTATTACACCCCAATTGCCCTCCAAAAAGAAAAAAAAAAAAAGAATGTAAGTTCCTTGAGGGCAGAAACTATTTTTGCTTGTATTTGTATCCCCCAAAGCTTAGCACAGGACATTTAGTAAATGCTTAATAAATACTTTTTACTGCTTTACACTTCTCCAATTCTGGCAAGTAGGGTCCTCTGGCATACAAATGTCACCTTGGATTCTAAGGGCTAATCCAAGGTGGCATGTTGTGAGTGGCTATACCCCTTAATGGTAGCTCAGATGCCCCAGCCAGCATCCTCACAAGGATGACTAGACATGACTCTTCACAGGGTGCATCATCTCTACTGGACGTTGATATCTTGGATACCCTAGGGAGGTACAGCTCAAGTCTTGACAATATGTAGTCTTGACCCGGCTGAGTGTTACAGGACTGCTCTTTTCAATCCAGGATTGAAAGAACCCTTTCATCTTTGACTGAATTGGCTTTATCTCCTAGTAGGAAGTTAAGTCAATCTCTCCTATTTGACCTTCATTTTGGCCACCTCAAGATTCCCTTAGGGAAAGAACTTTTGCTTATGGTGATCAGTCAGTTAATACTTCTCAGAGTATAGTTGAATCTTATGCAAATGAGGGCCTGGGGAAAAGTAATGGAGGCAATTGTCCCTTGGGACAAGTTCATCACCTCTGCTGACCTTTTTATTTGCCATTAGGCTATTTAAATTATTCAGCCTCAGGTAGCTTTCTAAAACATCAGTGATTCCTTTCTATTTCAGTGTCCTAGTCTTTTCCACCTAGATTCTTGGATCTGTGACCCTCCCTCAGTCTCAGGTTCCTCATCTGTGAAATGAAAGAGTTGGAGTAGAAGGCTGCTGAAGTCTCGTCTTTGGTCCCACTGAGTAAGTATCTATTAAGCACTCACTACAAAAGTCAGTGATACAAAGACAAAAGAAACAATCTGCTCTTAAGGAAATTGATATTCTGTATAGACTGCATGTAAATATAGAATTTTATACACAATACATATAAAATAAATCCAAGGTGGTTAGGCAGCAAGGGCTGGCTGTAAGAGTGCTGGGGATTCAGGAAAGGCTTTTTGTAGAATATAGTGCTTGAGGTGCCTTGAAGAAAGTCAGAGATTCTATAAGGCAGTGGAAGGGAAGGAGTACATACCAAGCATGAGGGATGGCCAGAGCAAAGGTGAAGAGATGGGAGAGACTGAGTGTTGGAAGAGGTGTATTGTATAATAGAGATAGACAGGGGCCAGGCTGTGAATTGTTTTAAAAGCCAAAAAGATGAGTTTGTATCTTATCCTAAAGACAACAGGGAAGCATTGGAGTTTATTGAGTAGGGGAGTAACATGGTCAGATCTTCATTTTCAACAAAAATCTTTGCATAGCTCGCTTGGTGCATGGGTGGAAAATGAGTGTGATGATTTCATAAGCACAGCCAAGAATGTCCTCCTTCCATTTGTATCCTCATGTCTTTGAGAGGATTCTTTTTTCAGCTCTGAGAATCATTCAAACCAAATAACAAAATAAACTGAACTAAGACAAGGACTATAATGAAATCATGGAAATGCTCTGGAAATGGTTGATTGGTATAACAACTGGGAGCTTGGGCATTACCCCCTACTTTCTTCTTGGTTTGAGATTCTAGGGTGTCTTTAAGGCAATAAAAACAAATTGGTATCTGTTGTCCAGGGAGACTCCCAACTGACTCTGAAAAAAAAAAAAAGAAAAAAGGGGAAAAAATTCTTCCATTAGCTTTCAATGTCTAATTCCTTTCTGAAGCAGTAAAAGGTTTTGGTGAATTAAGGGATTTTTCTATTTTGGTTTGAGGTTAATCTGATGATCTACTTTTTACATGAGGCTCCAGGAAGTGACAGTAATTTTCCATTTTTTGAAACTTGGTCCTTACTTTTCAGCCTGTTCAGAAGCCACATCTCTGAACTTGGAGTACCTCTTGGTTGCTATAGGCAATCCCCAGACTACTTACAGCTGCAAACATTCCTATATGTACAGTATACACATACGTGTGTGTATGTGTATTCTTGAAAGGAAGATTCTTCATTTAGTTTTTTCACCCTGGTTAATGAAGAAAAACTCAGGACAAAGAGAATTAAGAGGAGTTTATTATAAATAGTCAAGGTAGCAACACATTGTCATGGGCTGATCACTGAACATCAGTAATGGCTTCAAGAAGGTGACAACTTTTATAGGTAACTTTAAGGTAATTCAGATAAGAGCACCTCAACAGAAGAGGCTGGGTATTGGGGTCTCAGCTCCTCCTCCCTGAGGTAGCAAGAACATGAAAATGTGCAGATGGGGTAGATAACAAAGCAGGGAATACAAAAAGCTGCAGCCTTAGGGTCTCCTTCCCCACCAGAGCCTCTCCCAACACTGATTGATAAGCAAGGCTAGGGACAATGGGATACTGAGTTAACATGACTTTCAAAAATACATACATGTGTGTATACATGTATATGTGTGTATACATACATATACGTGTATATGTATATATTTTAATATATAGCTAAGCTACTGTTCTTCAAAGAATTGTATTTTTGTGGGGGGACATGAATAACCCCATACAAATAAGTAGAATATATATTAAAACATAAGTATATAGTTACCTTCTAAGTCTTAATGGAGGGAGGGGGGGAAGAGACAAAGTCAGAGGGAGAGAGAGAGAGAGACAGAGAGAGAGAGACAGAGACAGAGAGAGACAGAGAGAGAGAAAGAGAGATGACCATGCTTATAGATAGAGATATCAGAGGCAGATAGCTATTACAATGCATAAAGTGCTCAGTTTGGGCTTAGGAAGACATGAATTCAAATCCCACCTCAAATACTGAATAGTTGTGTGACTCTTAGCAAATTACAACCTCTTTCAGTGTCAGTTCCACATCCAAAATAATAGCATAATAAAAGCACCTTTCATCTACATCCCAAAGAAATCATTAAAAAAAAAAAAAAACGGGAAAAGGACTCATGTACAAAAATACTTATAGCAGCTCTTTTTGTGGTGGCAAAGAATTGGAAATTGAGGGGATGTCCATCAACTAGGGAACGGTTGAAAAGGTTGTGGTATATGAATGTAATGGAATACTATTGTTCAATAAGAAATGATGAACAGATAGACTTCAGAAAAACCTGGAAAGATTTATATCAACTGATGCTGAGTGAAAAGAGCAGAACCAGAAGGACACTGTACACAGTAACAGCCACATTGTGCAATGACTAACTTTGATACTTACCTCTTCTCAGCAATGCAAGGACGTAAGACAACTCCAAAAGACTCACAATGGAAAATCCTATCGACATCCAGATATGTGGATGGAAGTATGCTCTCTTTTTCTTTTGTTGTTTTGTTTTGTTTCTTCTTTCTTGTGGTTCCTCCCATTAATTCTAATTCTTCTTGTCATCATGAGTAATGTGAAAATATGCTTAATATGAATGCATAAGTAGAGCGTATAGTGATTTGCACACTGTCTTCGGGAAGGGGGAAAAGGGGGGGGAGAGAAAATTTGAAACACAAAATCTTATGGAAGTGAATGTTGAAAACTAAAAATAAATAAATAAAAAATGATTGCACCTATCTTGTAGAGTTATTTTAAGGAGAAAAAGAGATAACACCTGCAAAGCATTTTGCCAACTTTAGAGTGCTATATAAATTCTGGCTATTATTATTACATAGATGCAAACTTCAATATCAGTTCCTATCAGTCGGAGCTGGGAACTTAGACCCTAATACGTTAATATCTCCTCTCTTAAACCTGACAGATGAAATGGCAAAGAAATAATAGCCTTTGGAGGAGAGTACTGGCAATTTTGTTATTACCTCATTAAATTATATGTATATATATATATATTTTTTTTTTAAATACACTCTAACAAAACTACACAGTTCCATACATGGTCTACTTTTTGTTTGTGTATGGAAATATTTGTGTTTATTGATGATTAAGTTTATAATTTTTAAAAATTTTTAAAAAGAAAAAAATGATTTTTTCTACCCATTGCATCAAAAAAACTCAATCAATACATTTATTGATCATCTCCTATAGGACTTTTTCAAACTTTTGCTGCATGGACCCTTTTGGCAGGCTGATGAAGCCTAGGGACTATGTCTCAGAATCATGTTTTTAAAAAATTGAAGAAAGTGCTAAACTTTAATCAGAGAATAGTGAACATAAAGGTGCAATTTTCTCCCCTCCAATTTTGTGGAGCCCCTAAAACTTATCCATGAATCCTTTAAGGTTTTCCACAGAATGTAGGTTTAAAACTCCTGGTCTACTGTGTTCAGGGAAATATGAAGGGTAATTATGTTACACACACACACACACACACACACACACACACACACACATGGTAGGAAAGCACCATGCTATATTGATAAATACAATAGTCTTGGAATCAAAATATCTGGGTTTGTGTCCCAGATATAAAAGTTACGAGGCTATTAACTCTATGATGTCGGGCAAGTCACTTTTAGTAGAATACAATCTCTTTGAGGATAGGGACTTTTGGCGCTTTTGCTTTGAATCACCAACATCTAGCACCCGGTCTTGAAGAGAATTACAGAGGAAATGCATTATGAATGTCTGTTGAATTGAACCATTTGAATGGAACTGGACCAGAATTAAATTGAAGTGAAGTGAGTTATCTGAATTTCAGTTTCTTCATATGCATAAACTGTATAAATATATAATAATAAAAATAATCATGCCATTTGTTCTATCCAATTCATAAGGACTCCTATGAAGAAAATGCTTTGTAAAGCTGAGATCATTATATTAATGAGTTATTTACATTGTTATTATTTTATCTGATAAGGTCCTAGGCTCATAGATCTAGGGCTGGAAGGGACTTCAGAGGCCATTTAGT
The DNA here is from genome assembly GCF_028583685.1 of Petaurus breviceps papuanus. Taxonomy (NCBI): domain Eukaryota; kingdom Metazoa; phylum Chordata; class Mammalia; order Diprotodontia; family Petauridae; genus Petaurus; species Petaurus breviceps. Next base: position 8,172,844 of record NW_027185720.1, on the reverse strand, counting down.
CACCCTCTGGGAATGAGATGTTATGGTGATAAACAAGACCTAGGAGAAAGTCAGACAATGCAGCAGGTATTGACCAAGTGCCCTTTGGGAGGTCTGGCCTTTAGGGATTGTAGAGCTGATACAGGTGACCACAAGCTCCTTGAGGGCAGGGCTATTTTCATTTTTGTCTTTCTGTATGTTGTTGTTCAATTGTTTCAGCCATGTCCAACTCTTCATAACCCCCTTTGGGGGTTTTCTTGGCAAAGACACTGGAGTGGTTTACCATTTCCTTCTCCAGCTTATTTTACATAAGGAAACCGAGACAAACAGGATTAAGTGATTTGCGCAGGTTCACACACACAGCCAGTAAATGTCTAAGTCCCTATCTGAACTTAGGAAGATGAGTCTTCCTGACTCCAGGCCCAGCATTCTATCCAATGTACCACCTAGCTCCACCCGGTTCATCAAAGGTGCTTAATTTATGCTTGCTAACTGGAATGGGAAGTAGGTTGTATCTAGAGCCAGAAAGCAAGGGTGCTGATCTCAGTTCTGCCTCTAACTCTCCCTGGGACTTTCATTGGGCAAGTTGATTCACCCTATGATTCTTGTCTATAAAGTGAGGGGCCCTCCAGCTCTAAATCTATGGTCTTAGGAGCCAGAAGAGAAATCTTATCCACTCCTGCTTCTATAGCTCTTTAAAGTTTCCAAAGCACTTTCCTCACAATAGCTTTGTACGATAGGCAGTGTTATATACTATTAATTCCCTTTTACAGAGGAAGAAACTGAGGCTCAGAATTGTTAAGTGACCTTCCCACAGGCACACTGCTAATGAACAAACATTTGAGTTAGGGCTAATAAACTCATTTCGAACCCTGAGCATTCTGTAGCCAGGATTTGACCCAAACCCAGCACCACAAGGGAGGGAAAGCTCCTCAGGAGGCAGTATGAACAGGAGGGAAGGCATTGATTCCACATTCAAACCTCTTTTACTAGGGTTTCTTCTCTGTGCTTCTTTTACTGAAACAGAAAGAAATGTAATTCCTGACTTGCAGCTCAAGTGTTTTGTGCCATAACCTCCATAACCTCAACTTAGCCTTCAGACCTGGAGAGATTCTGGAAATGGATGTTTAAGCAATTATGGAAACCTGGTCGCCCTGGATGGTTACCTGCTTTTATTAAATCTCCATTTAGAAGACAGATGTCTCCACTCTGAGCTGTGGTATTTAAAGGGATAAAAGAAACTCAATGATCAAAGACACGCACATTGCTGATATTATTCCATTCTAATTGCTAGGCTTCCCATCCTTCCTGCCACCCACTCCCGTCCTTGGAGATTTAGGGGCATTTTCCATTTTTCTAACTCTGTCCATGATTTCCTAGACATTTCCTCCCAGGGCATATTTGCATTAGACAGAATGGGGATCATTTACTCTGCAACCCTGATGCTGTTCCAGAAGAATTGTTTTATATAGGAGAAGGTGAGAAACCCCCTCAGCCACTGTAACATTCCCATTTGTGGGCGCATGAGAATGTTTCTTTTGTCCTTCAAAAGCAGAAACTTCCCATTAGGGTCCTGCAGGTCAAGGCCATTGTTTGATGCTGCCCTTATGTTCCATACTGAGAGGACAAGCCGAGGCAAATCCTGGTGGGGAAGCATAGAGGAGTCAGGGACTCAGACCAAGACAAGATGTTACAGGCGAGAAGTTGGGGGTCAGCTGCTATGCAAACTCATTGACCAACAAAAAGGCCAGAAGTCCATTGAGATCTTGGGAATTCTTTCCTTTTTCATCATTCCCCCCATTCAGTCCAAGACCAGGAGCTGGGCCCTGCATGGCAGCATAGCTATTCCCCTTTGGGAGATATATAGGGCACATGTCCTATGGGGGGAGGTGGCGTTTGACAGTTTTCTTGTAATTCTTCCACATTTAATAAACCATGTGCCTAAAGAAAGTTGATTGCCTGTGCAATATAAATATAGAGAGCTAAGCTGAGCTAGAAAATTTCCCAGGGGCTCAGCAATCCATAGATTCTATATCTTTAAATATTTCAGAGCGACAGTTTATTTTTCGACCTTCTAGCACAAATTCAGAACCCAGTCAAAGAGGGATTCTCTTCTGCCAGCTTTGGTGGAGTTGGCTTTCCTCGTCTGCACATAGAATCTTTCACGCAAGTGGCAAAGAGACCTTAACGGTCCTAACAGGACCACTTGGCTGGTGGGAAGCAAATGAGGACAACATCTAGTGGTCAAATATAGTTTGGGGCTGATTTATGATCAAGAGATACCTGTCTTTCTATAGATTGAGAAGCCAGGACCAGAGTCAATGTAGGTTGTTATTATTACCAGTGTAGCATCTAACATGAAACCTGACAGACACACACACATGCACACATGCACACACACACACACCTGTCCCATATGTCACACACTTAAATACTAAACCTCTACTGTTATCACTGATTAATCCAATTCTGGTATTTTTCCAGTCCCGAGTAGAAAATTCAGCCTGAATCTTTTATTAGCATTAGAAGCCCCCTGGGGCATATACAGTGTGCTGATGGCTGTTGGCTGCTTTATTTGGGGCTTCAGAGAAGCATCAAAAGTCATTTAACTACTTTCTCCCAATCTATCAGAGAGAAGGTGTCCATGTGTTTCCCAGATGCCCCTAATTAGCTAGGGAGCATTTAACGACCCAATCTCACTCAATTGGAAGAAAAACTGGCTTTCTGCTCCTCTCAGGGAGGGGCTTCAGCCACCTTTCCCTGTAACCTGCATCCTTCCATCTTCCAGACCAGTTACAAGACAAGATGGGGAAAGATGTGGGCTATGCTACTGCTCTCCGGTCTGCACAAAATCCCATGGCAGTAGCTTTCCAATCAGGAAAAGGTTACTCTGGCAACCATCTCCGCTCACTCAACTACTTTTAGGCTCTCAGGTCTTTTTCACTCAGGGAGTTAATTTGAATCAAATGATAACCACCCCAACCTCTCTCAACATTGCTTCCTAGGCTCGTGGTATCAAACTCAAATAGAAATGGGGCCACTTAATGGTGTGTAAAGCCTCAGTGCTAACCTTATATTTGCTTAGAAAACCACATAAGAACATTATCTGTGTTTTTTAGCATTTTTATTTCTTTTGATAAACATTTCCCCCTTCCATTTTAATCTGGTCTGGGTTGCACTAGGGAATGTTTCTGGCCACAATGTGGTCAGTGAGAAGGATGTTTGAAACCTCTGATTTAAGAATTCATATCACACCGGAATGGATATTCTCTCCCTTCATGCAACACACATTGCAATCCCCTGATACTTTAGGACATGAGGGCCCCTTTTTGGTGGCATTGATAGACTGGTAAATAAGGGAGTAAATCAGTAAATCTATAGGCATCTCCCACATTTATTTCAGCATAGCATTTCACAAAGTTGCTGCCCATATCCGTGTAAACTGAACTTGGTAACTGGACTCAAGCTAAAACTAATGGAATGACCAGCCCCAAAGAGTAGTTGTTAATAGATCAGTGTCTGACTAGAAGGAGGTCCCCGGTGTTTCAGGGCACCCTTGGTTCTGTTCTGTTCAATATTTTAATATGTGACTTGTATAAAGACACAGATTTGGAGTGTTTATCAAAAGTGTCGATAGCATGAAGCTGGGGTGCCTTCATGAAGTTGCAAATCTTTACCGACCCCCAGCTTCCCAAGCAAACAAAGGCTCACCTTTTTAATACCAATATTCTACTGGTGATGAGAAAGGAACACATTAGCTCTGAAGAATTAAGAATGAATGTCACACAGAGGGCAATAGAGGCATCAGTAGTTAAGTCAACAAACATTTATTAAGCCCCTGCTTTATTCCAGGCTCTGTGCTAGACCCTGGGGATGCCAATAAAAGGGATCTAATGATTACTACTCTTGATTCAGGTGACCCCTGCTCATTGGAAGATCTGCTAGAGATTGCTACCCCTCTTAGAGGCAAAAGGAAGAAACAAACTGGATGTTCTATGCACATCGAATGCCTTGGCCACTAGCTTTCATTCTTAATGCCTGTGTGGCAGAGTTGATTTCTTTATTGGAAAATGCCTTCAATCTTGGTCTAGCAATAATTTTTAAAAGCCTCATAGTTATAGGACCTTTTAAAGCTCACTCAGTTCGTTGCCTATATTAGCTTGGTAGGAAACTAGGGTATCTTACTGACAGAGTATGGTATAACGGTGAGAGTGATGGACTTGGAGTCAGGAAGATCTGAGTTCAAATCCCACATCTGAATCTTACTACCTGTCTAAATTCTATGAACCTCAGTTTCCTCGTCTGTAAACTGAGGAGGTTGGACAAGATGGCTTTGAAGTCCCTCCTAACTCTAAATCTATGATCATAAGACCTGGATTCAAATCCTGCTTCTGACACCAACAAATTGTATGATGATAGACAAGTCACTTGACTTCTTGGTCTAGTTACTAACTACAAATGAAGGCAAACAATACTTTTAGTACCTGCCTCACAAGGCTCCTGGACTGTTCAAATGAGAGCATGTGTGTACGGCAAGTTGCCAACTTAAAAGCAATGTATCAATATCCATTTTTATTATTGGGTGAATGCTTATCAGATTTTAAAGATAAGGCAACTGAGGCCCAGGGTGGTTAAATGTCTTGCCCATGGTCATATGACTAAAAAGTGGAAGATTCAAGATTCCAGGGAAAAGATCACTGACTAGACCAGAGGACTTGGATTCAAATCCTGCCTCTGTCATCACACCTCCTTGAGACTCAATGTCCCTTTGAGGAGATTGGAATAGATGGTTCTTCCAGTTCTGGAGCTGGGATCCTAACAACCCCAAACTTCTATTTCCTAACCCAGTTCTATTTCCACTGTGACACATGGAAGATATCAGTATGTGACAGCCAGGATGCTTCTTTTTCATGGTCTGAGTTCACTCTCCTTTTCTGAAGGGCTTTAAAAATGCAACAGATTCTCACCTGTCTATTATGGTTTGTGTGTGGCCCAGCCTGAAGTCCTGGCATTGAGCTAGACAATATCTCACCTTCTCTTGGTGCCTGGTGATGCTATGATCAGTTTCCTCTTTCCCACAGTGGCATAGAATGTCTTTTTTTACCTTAAAGAAGAAAAAATCCCCACCCAAGGCAGAGCTGCTTCTAAGCCTCAGGCTGTAGGCATTCCAGTAGAGTAAATAAACCCAGTACTAAAGCTTCCCTTCCTCCTTAGTGGCAGGGATCTCATTAGTCAGCTACAGAGAGGCTGCTCCAAGGGGATGCTGGGTCTTGCCGTCCCTGGGGCAGGAGAGCTCCAGTGGGTGATACTGCCTTTCTCCCAGCATGACAGAGGCCAAGCTTGTTGGTGCTTGTTCACCTGGGAGCCTGACTCACCCTGCGTTTCATGGGAAGAGGGTAAAACTTCAACTATAGGACACGGAAAACCATGCTGACATTGGGTGTTGGACTTGTCCAGTGTCAGACTTCAGTGGGGAGACACATTTATGAAAATCTTGGGTGAGAGGCTCTTCTAATACAAAAAGCCAAGGTATGATGGGGGGTAGGGTGGAGATGTTCTCAACTTCTAGGTTCATTGTCCTAATCCAGGAAACCCAAGGTGTGGCAAAATTCAGTATACTTAGTCTAACTCCCTAGCAGCAAGCCCATAGTTCACAATATTATATAGAAGGATTCACTGAAAGAAGTAGAACAAATAGAAATCCTAAGATGAATGAGGACACATTAGTCACGAAGATGTTTGCAAATGCCTAGGGTCATTTACAGCTAGAGACATAATTAGGACAAGGCCACTGAAGCGTTGTCTCAGGGGAAGGACACAACCTTCCTCCCTCCATTTGGAATTGCTGTGGTCACTGGGCAGGAAGTGTGTCCCTTGTCCCTTCTGATTCAAGGTATGTCAACACCCAAGGAAAGGAAGCGTGCCTCCCAATCCCCCCAGCCCAAGACCATCACTGCTCCAAATGTCCTGATGTCAGGATGCCCTGCTTCCCAAGCCTGTCTTGCCTCACTTCCACAGAGGTATGATTAATAATAACAACAACAATAGCCAACACTTATATAATACCTACTATGTGCTAAGCTCTTTAGAAATATTATTTCATTTGACCTTCACAATGACTCTGGGAGAGAAATGCTGTTATTATCCCCATTTTACAGATGAAGAACCTGATGGAGGTTAAGTGACTTGGCCAGAGTCACACAGTCAGTAAGTGTCTGAGGCTAGTGTCTAAGTGTAAGGTCTTCTAGACTCCAGGTCTAGGGATCTATCCACTGTATCGCCTAGCTGCTCCACTTTAAGATTTTCAAAGGTGTGTGTGTGTGTGTGTGTGTGTGTGTGTGTGTGTGCACTAATTGGCTGGCACACACACATCCCTTTATGAGTCTAATATGTGTATATACCTATGTATGCATATGCAATCTCATTTGATCCTCACAAAATAACCTGCTTAACTTGGTAAGAGTTATTAAACAGATTTTACAGATGAGGTATCTAAGGTCTGCTACCTCAGGGAAGTCACTTAGACCTTCTAGACCTCAGTTTCTCCATTTTTTAAACAAGTGAGTCAGCCAGGTAACAAAGGTGGGATTTGTATTTACAGCCTCTAACTTCCAGATAGTTACTGGCTCTTCCTGTGATATACCCCCGCCCAGTAAAAGACACTGTCCCTGCTCAAGGCAAGATGGGGAAAATGTCTGTAATGAATGGATGAATAATTTCTTAAAAAGCATTTATTAAGTGCTTATTACCTCAGAAGCACTGTGCTAGGATACAAATGGAAAGATGAACCAGTTCCTGACCTCAGGGAGCTTTCATTCTAAGGGGGAAGACTGAACTTTGGGAAGGTTTCAGCTTCGAGTCAAATGGAAAGGCTCCATGGTCCTTAGTGGCAAGTGTCATTTCCACTGATTGAAACCCTATCAGTTTTTGTTGTTGCTGGGCTGTGTGCTGGGGCCCAAGACTGTGAAGTTAGAACATTCTTTTCTAGGTCTTCAGGAGCTGGGACTGAAACCCCCAGGCTTCAACCCCCACACACCAGGGCGGCCTGTCTGCCAGCACTGGGCTGGAAGCATCACTGTTCCCAAGGCTCTTGGATCAGGGTACTGGGCTGCCTTTATCAGGGTCTGAGGGGACACAGTGGCCAAAAGGAGAGGGGATGGTTTGACTTTCTTGGCATATACTCCCTCCTGTCTTCCTTTCAGGGTGTTCTGCTGCTTCTGGGGGGCTGGCCAACCCAGTGCAGGCTCTCGTGACCTCTCTTACCCAGATGGTTTTAGTAAGCTCCCGAGTGTTCTCTGCCAAACCTCTCTCCACTCCACTCTATCCTTCCCTTAGAGGTCAAAGTGATTTTCCTAAATTGTAGTTCTGACCATGACAATCCCCTCTTCCTTCCTCTTCTTTGCTTCCCAGATTTCCTTTGCTTGAATCCCACCTTCTGTAGGAGGTATTTCCTGGTCTCCTTCACCTTCCCAATTGTAGTTCATTCCCCCTAAAGTTACTGTCCAGTCATTCTAAATATCTTCCATGTACCAGTTAATTGCTTGGTTTTCCCTACTGGAGTGTAAGCTCCATGAGAGCAGGGGCTGCTTTTGCTTCCCCCACCCCCCCATCTCCAGTGACTACTTACTTAGCACAGTGCCTGGTACATAGCAAGAGCTTAATAAATGCTTTTTGAATGAGATTTTTGAACCTCAAAGTACTGCCTTCTAAGTGTGAGCTATTGTCATAATTAACATTAGCTGTTGGTTTTCTGGGAGCTTGGAAGAATTGCCCCCAAATCATCAAATTGGACAAATTTGAAAGACTCATCACACAAAACTTTGCAGAACCAAGAGTCCAACCTCAGGCCCAGGATCTGGCAGTATGTGTCTCACAGCTTTGGTTTCTTGCAGGGGACCAGGCAGTTATGGGTGATAGCCACCACCTGGAAACTGGAAGTTATCCTGCATGAAGCAGCCTAAGAAAAGTCTGCAGTCTTAGTGAACCTCTGCTGATGGTGCATGCTGGAACATCAGACAGATCTAGAGCTCTAGTCTCCAAGGGAATGGAAATGAAGAAAAGCTTGGAAATAAACGGTTCTCTAAATTGTATTTATCCCTCTTTTGCCATGCTATGGGTATGAAGGCTAAACATTTTTAGAGGATTAGTTTCTTAAATGATCATTTTCCATTTTAGAAAATTAATCCTTTATGATACATTATTATTAATTTATTATATATTTGTGTGATAGTAATGGAACATAAAGATCCCCCTGTATTGGCTTGGTTTTCAAATTGATTGGGTTAAAACCCAGAGCTTGTTAATCCCACCTGTGGGATGGACTTGTTGATGTGAAAAGAGAGTCCTGAACTGGGAGGAGCTGGTGATTTGGAGAGACAAGAGAGAGGCAGAAGAACTTTTGGGAAGCAGCACCTCGTGGAGGCAGAGAGAGACTGAGAGAATTGCTGAGGGCCACTTTGAATTGCCCTGGACTTTTGAGACCTGCCCCCTGAGCTGCCAAGGACTGAGGAGACATGGCTGTTTTGCTGGTACTTTGTCTGTCTGTTTTGATGTTGTTTTGCCAGATTTGTCCACTGGTGAAAGACAGTCCTGTTGTTGAAGAAGTCCTGGAACCTGGCTTTTGGTTAAGAAGCCCTGAGACTGTCCTGCAGACAAAGAGTGAATACTGTCCACTGGTGAAGGACAGTGCTGTTGTTGCAGGGGTCTGGAGACTGTCCTGCAGACAGAATGAATACTGTCCACTGGTGAAGGACAGTGCTGTTGTTGCAGGGGTCTGGGAACCTTTCTGTTGGTTCAGAAGCCCTGAAGAAGGATTTTCTTGTTGTATGTTTACAGAAATCCTGGGAGAGGGTTTTGCTAATGTTTTCAGGGATTCTAGGACTGTCCTACAGACAGAGGATGAATTAATGAAGGGACTGGCAATGTATCTTGTGGCCTTGCTAAGCCTTATCTCCTCAGGAACTAAGATTGCTGAGAACTTGCCTTGTGTCAAGATGAAGAAAAGACCTCCATTTGGGTATTAAGTGCTGTGCTTAAACTTGATATAACTCTGGGGTAGATTCAATTGTGATCCAGGGGTGGGGAACTTTTGACCTTTTTGTGTTCTGTGGTTGAATAAATGAATGTATTTTACTTATGTTTGGAAACTAATCTCCATTTGAGAAGAGGGACTTTGTGGTGGACTAAATGAAGGTACAGCCTAGGGGTGGAGTAGTATTTAGACCAGGGACTTTGTAATTGATTGAATGATTGGAAGGTCCTGGGGTGGGGTAGTCCTTGGAGATTATTTAGTCACACTTAGTAAATGCTGTGTTTGGAATGATGTCATGTTTTGATCTTCTCTGTTCTTGGTTTGTCACTGAATAAAATGGAGAGCACCTATGCTGGTATTCTTAACCTTAGGAAGTTGCCTTTCCTTGGCATTATATTACAATTTGTTAATTAATTTATTATATATTAATAGATGTGAGCAGAAACCATCAAATGAACATATAAAAGGGGGGGAGGAGACAAAATCTTCCCCCAAATTTCTTGACCTTTGGCCCTTGGTGTTTGAGTCACCAAACCACCAACAAAATAAGGTTGCTTTCATTCTTCTGTTCCTTTCTATACCTGCTCCACATCTCATCATGTTGGAGCAGTTAGGTGGTACAGTGCATAGAATACTGGCCCTGGACTCAGGAGGATCTGAGTTCAAATCCAGCCGAAAATACTTGACATTTACTAACTGTGTGACCTTGGGCAAGTCACTTAACCCCAATTGCCCTGCACCCACCCCAAAATCCTCCAAATCTCACTGTCTTTAACCCTCTTTTTCCATCTTCTTACTTGCTTTTTTTCTTATATAAATGAATCAACATTTATTAAGCAGCTACTACATTCTGTATTAAGCATGCCAAGAAAGAAGGGAAACAGTTCCCTCACTTAAAGGTTGGGGTTAATCCCAACACTAAAGTTCAATGGAGGAGAAAATATGTGCATATACTGGTAGATAAAAATAGATTTAGGACCTACTATGTGCCCAAGACTGCACTAGGTGTTGTGTATATGAGGAAAAAGAATGAAATAGTTGCTACCTTCAAGGAGCTTACATTCTATCAGAGGGAATTGTACGTGTGTGTGTGTGTGTGTGTGTGTGTGTGTGAGTATGCATATATATTTGAGACAATTAGATGGCACAGTGGATAGAGCACTGAAAATGGAGTCAGAAAGACTTGAGTTCAACTTCAGACACAGACTCTTATGGTCTGTGTGACCCTGGGCAAGTCACTTAACCTCTCCATGCCTCTGTTCTCTCATCTGTAAAATAGGGATAATAGGGGAACCTACCTCCCAAGATTGTTTTGAGGATCAAATGAGATAATATTGTAAAGTATTTTGAAAATATTAAAGCTCCATATAAGTATTAAATTTTATTATTATATAAGAATATAGTTGGCATAGATTTCAGTCTGCTTATTTCCCTCTGCATCACCTTTTATTCTTTATCTCTCCCTCCTCCTCTTCCTCCTTCCCCTCCTTCTTTTTCCTTCATCTAACCATGCTGCCTCTCTGGATTAACACAGGGGGTAGGGACTAGGGACAGAACCTTTGATTTCACTCAGGTACAGAGCTCTCAACTGAAGAAATCTTGCCTTCTCTTCACGAGTCACAATTATTTAGCAATTCTTGAATTCTTAGATACATGCTTTGTTCCCAACTTTGGACTACTTTAAATGAAACAGCTAGGAAAACGTTTGACAACTGGCTACCTTTTTTCCCTTTTAAAGATGTTTTTCCTTTCTTAAATGATTATTTAACACACTACCTCTGACATGTCTTTTCAGTTATTTGAAATACAGGCATGCCCTGATTAAAGCAAGGTTGATATGAGCTCCTTGGATGTGCCAAAAAGTAAATTAGGCCGTGCCTTTTAAAAAACATTTTCATTTAATTAAAAAAAAGTTTACCCCAGGATTCCTTTAACATCAAGCATTTGAAATGAGAGTTGATTGCATAAATTCAGTTAACAAAATACTATGGAAAGAACAGACTTAGAGGGAAAGGACCTTGGTTTGAACCCCAATGCTGTAATTTCTACAGGTATTACCTTATACAAACCATATGACCTTCCTAGGACTTAATTTCCCCCTCTATAAAAAGAAGATGTTGAACTGGATTATCTCTAATCAGCTCGAGATCTATAATGAATGAATGAATCAATGAATGATAGAAGAAAGAAAGAATGAGTGAAGAAAGAATGAATGAATGAAAGAATGAAGAAAGAATGAATGAATGAATGAGTGAAGAATGAATGACTCAATAAATGAGTGAAGAAAAATGAATGAATGAAGAATGAATCAATGAATGAAGAAAGAAAGAATGAATGAGTGAAGAAAGAATGAATGAATCAATGAACAAGTGAAGAATGAACCAACAAATTAGTGAAAAAAGAAAGAGTGAATCAATGAACAAGCATAGAAAGAGTGAATAAATCAATGAAAAACTGTTGTGCTAAGCCATGGTCCTATGATCATATGGATTTTCCATGTGAAATCTAGTTGAAGGCAATGGGAATATTTAGCCTGGAGAAGAGAGAGTGTAGAGGATACACCAAAGCTGCCTTCAGATTCACAAAGAATTGTCATATGGAAGAGAAATTAGAGTCATTTTGTGTGACTCTAGACCAGGGGTGTCAAACAGGTGCTGCAAATGCGTGAGACCCATAACACTTCCAAGTGTGTTAGGACCAGATTAAATGTAATCGAGAAATACTTTAATAAAATAAAAATACAATAGAACATAGATAATGTGAATATATGATTTTCTAAGTCAATATATGTCATGGGGACCCTTATTAGAATTTTCTCTTCAAGTTTGGATAAACTAGGCTCTGGACCGCCCTCACCTTTTTTTGTCTCATGAATACCTTAGAAAGTCAGTCCTGTGAAGTCCGTAGACCTCTTCTCAGAATCATGTTTTCAAATGCATAAAAGAAAATATGGAGGATTACAAAAGAATTCAAATATATTATAATTATCAAAATATTTAAAAGACACGATCAAGTTCACAGATCTCAGGTTAAGAAGGAAGACTAGATAGTAGAGTTACTGGGGCGATTATTTCAGTTATAATAAAGAATTTCCTAAAACTATATCAAACTGATTACTGTCTCAGGGAGGAAAGAAGTGAGAGAGGGAGAGAGAATTCGGAGTTCAAAAATTTTTTAAAGTTAATGCTAAAAAATTGTCTTTACATGTAACTGGGGAAAAATAAAATATTTCCTTTTTTTTTTTTTTTTGAGGGGGGAAGGCAAGGCAATCAGGGTTAAGTGATTTGCCCAAGGTTACACAGTTAGTAAGTGTGTCAAGTGACTGAGGTCAAATTTGAACTCAGGTCCTCCTGACTCCAGGGCAAGTGCTCTTTTCACTGCACCACCTAGCTGCCCCAAAATAAAATATTTCAAGAAAGAAAGAAAGGAAGAAAGGAGGAAAGGAAGAAAGAG
>NW_027185720.1:8158358-8159981 GCF_028583685.1 Petaurus breviceps papuanus | reverse complement strand
AGGAAGGGAGGAAGGGAGAGAGGGAGGAAGGGAGGGAGAAAGAAAGAGAGGAAGAAAGAGAGGAAGGAAAAAAAGAAAGAAAATTTAGTTATCCAAAAACACAATAGCTCACCTTATATTGAGTTCCCTGTTACTTGAGTATTCAAGAGCCTAGGTTGGGGATGTTCTAGAAAAGATTCCTTTCTACAGGAGTTTGGACTAGTTAATGTTTAATATTCCTTCTAACTCTAAGATTCCATAATTTTAGGTTTCTCTGCAGATAAAGGGCATCAAGTGAGGTATAGTTATAAGTCAAATTGTGGCCTCTGAAAAGACTACAAAGAAAAAATATTTATTCAACACTATAAATGAAGTTAAAATTGATTCAGGCCAGGTTTGGATGGCTCTCAGTATGAAGTTCCATAGAGTCCTGGAGAGGATGCCAATCCAAACACCACCCCCTTTGGTCCTAGTGGAGAAAAGATGGGGCTGGACAAGGAAGGAACAATGATATGACTCACTACTACACCCCTCCCCTCTCAAATCAAATACAAAGTCCAAAAAGGAGAACAATGGAACAGACCAAATCAATAACCTCATGAATATAAATTACTTTACAAGAACTGATGGAAAAATGGAAAAACCATTTGATAGAAATTAGGTTTAGACCAGCTCTTATACCATATACCATAATAAACTCAAAATAGATATATGACTTGAATATTAAAGGTAATATCATTTTTAAAAAATTAATGAAATAAGATAACCTTTCACAGCTATGGCTAAGGGGAGATTTCTTAACTGTACTAGGGATAGAGGCAATCACACAAGATAAAATGGATATTTTAATTCCATGAGACTTAAAAAGCTTTTGTTCAACAAAAGGATAAAAAGGAAAGCTATCAACTGGGAACAAATCTTTGTATCAAATATCCCTGAAGGGTCTACTATATGAGATAGATAAGGAATTTATATAAACACATAAGACCATTCCCCAGTGGATAAGAAGTCAAAAGATACAAACGGTTCCCAAAAGAATTGTAAATCATTGACCAACTCTTTCAAATTACTAATAGTTAGAGAAAAAATAAATCCAAAACATTCTGGGTTTTCACCTCACACCCAGCAAATCTGCAAAGATGACAAAAAGTAAAAAGAGTCAGTGTCCAAGAGATTGTTGGTCAAGGCATGTGCACTAATGCATTGTTGGTAGAGTTGTGAATTGGTCCAACCACAAGGGAAAACAATTTAGAATTATCCTGAAGAAGTGAATACAATCTATACCCTTGTATGCAGAGATCTCACTGCTAGGCATTTATCCCAGAAATCAAAGACACATAGACCAAAATTTTCAGAGCAATCCTTTTTGTGGTAGCCAAGGACCTGAAACAAAATAGGTATCTACTAATTGGAGAACGACTAAACAAATTATTGCCCATGAATGTGGTGGAATATTAGTGCATTATAAGAAATCACAAATAAGAAGAATTTAGAAAAGTATAGGAAGGCACATGAACTGATGAAAAGTGAAGTAAGCAGAACTAGGAAATCAATAGATACAATGTCTCTAACAATGGAAATGGAAAGGTAGTAGTTGTTAAAATGAGTTACAGTGGGTGAGTGCTGGCCTAGGAGGCTGGGAGA
>NW_027185720.1:8120858-8153358 GCF_028583685.1 Petaurus breviceps papuanus | reverse complement strand
TGATGGCTACAACATCTACTCCACCTGAGGTGAATGCAGCCCTGGTCACCAGGCACCCAATACGGCCAAATCCATTGACTCTGACCTTCACCATCTTGTTTCAGGGATGCGACTTAAGCAGCAGAACCTAGCACCAAGCTAGGGAGAAAAGCCCGGGATTTTTTTTTTTGGTTGAGGAACTACTAGGGGAAAGTATTTTGGGGGAAAATTATCCCCCATCAATCAATCAGCATTAAGAACCTACTATTTGCAGAATCCTGTATTAAGCCCTACAGATTCAGAGACAAGAGAATGAAAACATTCTAAACCTCATTATATTCAATCCGGGGAAAGAACAATCCTATATATAGGTACATACAAAGCACAGAAGACACAGAGACAAGGTTACCTTGGAAGGGTGGGGAGGGAAGGGCAGGGGCACATGAAGGCCTGACTTTGATTCTACTGCTGAACCTGAGTGATATTTCATCGTTACCGTGACTTAAATAATTTTATTTATGTTCTCTCGGAGCAGAAGCAACTGCCTTGGAATGGCGAAAGCTGTGTTGTTTTTCACAGGCACACATAGGAGACACATAAAAGGACTGTGATTTTGTCATTTACAAAAGAAATGAAATGCTTTATATGCAGGTGATTGAAAAGTTGGGCTTTCCCTCCACTGACTCTTACATTTCGGCTGCTCCAAGATCCCAGAAAGCTAACCTGAAGGCAGGGCTGGGGGCAAGGGTTGTGCACAGAGCAATCCCAAAAATAGAAATATTGCAATAATGCAGAGTAGCGGTTAGTATCCTTGGTCCTAGAAATCACTATTATCGATGTACCGATACTCAGTGGCTCCATGTGACATCAGAGGGGTTCACATTCCCTCCAGGGGATATTTTAAGTTCATCCCAGAAAAGTCTGACCAATCAATGTCCTGGGTGGGGGCTCTCCCTTCATTCCTCTGATATGGGGATGATGCCAGAGAACAGAGCTAGCTGCTTGTTTATCCCTCACCAGAGGGATCTGACCCGTCCATCCTCTTTTATTGATCTCCCCTGTGTTTGATGGCATCCTTTGATTCCCCTTTGTAATTCCTTGCCTCTAACATGCTGCCTGGTCCTCACGCCCACCCACTGCCCTTCGGATGGTCCTCAAACTCAATTCTTTGGAACCTGGAATGTTCTATGACTCATAATCATATTACTATAGGATTACAGAAAAATTGATCTAGAAGGGAAAGACCTCAGAGGCCGCCTAGTCCAACCCCCTCATTTTACAGTTGAGGAGAACCAGGCTCAGAAAGTAAAGTCACTTAGCATCACAGAATCTGAGATCATAAGATCTGAGTGGGAAAGGACCTTGGAGTTCACCAAGTCCAACCCTTTCGTTTTCAATCTTTTCCAGTAATATCTGATTCTTCATGATCCCATGTGGGGGATTTTCTTGGCAAAGATACTAGAGTGGTTTGCCATTTCCTTCTCCAGCTCATTTTACAGATGAGGAAACTGAGGCAAACAGGGTAAAGTGACTTGTCCAGGGTCACACAGCTAGGTAGGGTGTGAGGTGGATTTGAACTCAGTAAAGTGAGTCTTCCTGACTCCAGGTCCAGGGTCCTGGCTGGAACTCTCTCAATCTGAGCCATCAATCAGCATCAGACTAGACTGTGATGGTATTAATTGACTGTTTGGGGATGCCAACTGACCTGGTGCTATCTGTTCCATAGTTAATGCTCAATAAATGTTTGTTGATTGATAAGAGATCAGTAACAAGAGAAGGCAGATTAAGAAGGTCCTCAGGTAGTATCTGTTGATGCAATATGTTCATTGATGCTTTGGAAGCATCCGACTAAGAAGGGGTCCAGAAGGAGAGCCATGAGGAACCACCTCCCCTGTGTCTTTGCAGAGGTGGAAGTCTATGGGTATGGAACACTGCATGTAAGGTCAGCTGTCATCGATCTGTTGCTTGATTTTGCTCAACTGTTTCTTTCTCTTTGTTATAAGGAATAACTCCTTGAAATGGGAGGGGAGAGGAAATGTAGAGAAAGATAGATGATTAAAAATAGTAATATAAATTTACTTTTTAAAATGTGCATTGTTATTGTTACCTGGGGTTAGGGTTGTGGAGCTGCATCTCACAAAAGGAGGGTGTGCCTAGTATGACACCACCAAAAACAAAAAAAGATTTCAAGCTAATTCCTCCTGTGAGTCACCCTATCAGTCATCAATGCTTCCAGCTTTCCCAACTTTACTCTTTGTTCAAGGCTATGAGAGGCCAAGTGACTTGTCTACAGTCATACAACATACTGTGATATGTCAGACTTCTGACTCCCTATGCTTTTTCTACTTAAGAGCCAGAACTTATAGTCAAGAGGATCTGGGTTCAAATCCTGTCTCAAACACTTAGAAGAATAAGTTGCATGACCGTAGGTAAATCAACTAACCCTTCATGCCTCAGTTTCCTTATTTGTAAAATAAGGGAATTAGATCTGATGACCTCTAAGGTCATTTCTGGTTCCTAAATCTGTGATCCTAGGAAACTTGGAAGCCAGAGCCTTCAATTCTAGGCTAAGGAAGCTGGACTTCTTGAGCCAGAGAGGAGGAAGAGATGACCTCCCATGTTCCTTGGCATTTACCAAAGTCACACAGTTTGTACACGCCAGAGGCAGATCTTGAACCTAGGTTTCCCTAGCTCCCAGACCAGCCCTCTAGCCATTGCACCACATTTTGTCTCTTACCTTCACTATTAAAACAACAATAACCTTTAACAAAAAGGGAAGAACAATACAATCTCTCATAACGATAAAGGCAGGGGTGGCTAGGTGGCACAGTGGAGCACCAGCCCTGGAGTCAGGAGGACATGAGTTCAACTCTGGCCTCAGACACTTAACACTTACTAGCTGTGTGACCTTGGGCAAGTCACTTAACCCCAATTGCCCCTCAAAAAAACCAACCCCCCTAAAAATAACCACCCACAACAACAAAGGCAGAATGAAAGCCCTATATTATCACTAAAAGCATAGCATGAAAAATGTGTCAGATGCTTTGCTAAAATCTAGTTACAATTAAACAGCTTTGCCTGCCTAGTGATCCTATTTTTTTTAATGTAATAAGATTAGTTTAGCAGAACTTGTTCTTAATGAATCTGTGCTGGCTCCTAGTGATCAGGTCACACTCCTTTCTAAAGGCTCCCCATTTCAGAATTTTGAGGGCTGTCTTCCAAACTACCCTCTTATTTCTGGAAACCCACATACCACCTGCTTCCTCCAGGGATCATTTCTGCCTTTTTCTAGCCCTCCTGTTGTTCAGTCGTTCTTGGTCATATCTGACGCTTCATGACCCCATTTGAGGTTTTCTTGGCAAATTCTGGAGTGGTTTGTCATTTTATTCTCTAGCTCATTTTACAGATGAGGAAACTGAGGGAAATAGGGTGAAATGACTTGCTCAGGGTAAGTGTTGCCATTTCCTTTTCTAGCTCATTTTACAGCTGAGGAAACTGAGGGAAACAGGGGTAAGGGACTTGCCCAGGGTCACCCAGCTAGTGTCTGAGGCCAGATTTGAACTCAGGAAGATGAGTCTTTCTGATTCCAAGCCTGGCACTCTATCCACCATATCTATCCACCTGGCTGCCCCTAGTAGCCCCCCACTTTAGATCTAAAACCCTAGTACAGTGCCCTGAGAACTTTGAGTGCCATCCCCTGGGTTTTCTCAGAAGTCACTGACAGTGGTTCTGAGATTGCATCTGCAAGGACAGGAGATGTGCCCTCTTTCTGTCCCATCTGCTTTCTGAGGCTCTAATGGATAGTCTACCCATACCCTGTCATGGTTGAGTACTGGCCCCTCAGGCAGTTAGTCTGGAAGCCGGACCCCTTCTCAGAATCATGGTCTTAAATGTATAAAATAAAACACATAGGATTGATTGATTACCAAGGAGACCAATTCTATTGAAATATAGTTCTCTGTTCTTTTTTAAAGTCCATAGACCTCAGGTTAAGAAGGCTTGCTTTAGAATTTTGCCTCTTTTCTCCCTTTCAGATTTGCTTACAGGTTATTATTGCCTTCAGCTTCAGAGGGGGCTCTGTGCTGTTTTTCATGTGTCGAGAGTTAGACTGGCTGCCTGTAACTTTGACACTTTCTGTTATTAAAATATAAATCTTAGCTCATCTCTATGCACAGAGCTTGGCAGGTGGCATGTGGGTTTTCCTCTCCCATTTCTTCCCTCATAGGTTGCTGAGCTGGGAAACTGTGGAGGGTGGCCCCAACTCCAGAGAATTGTTTTGGGGACGTTGGATGTATACCCTTGCTAAGGGTGTACAGTAGGTACACTAAGCTCATCATAGACTAAGGAACTGGAGCAGAGCTTGGAGACTATCTAACCCCCTAATTTTACAGTTGAGTAAACTGAAACCCCAAGAGGTTAAATGGAGATGGCAAGGTAGAGTGGGTAAGTTAGAAAGACCCTCGTTAGCCGTGTGAGCCTGGGCAAGTCTCTTAACTCTCCCCTCAGTGCCCTCATCTGTAAGATGGGCATCACAGTTAGGAATGATGTCATATGACTGCAATTCCACTGTGAACAGAGGCTGAGGCTGGTGGGGCACTTGAGTCCAGGAGTTCTAAACCGCCTGGTTAAAGCCAGTTGGGCATATCTGACACAACACGGTGAACCTGTCGGAGCAGGGGGCCACAAGGTTGCCTAAAGAGGGGCAAACTGGTCCAGGAAGGAAAAATGGAGCAAGCCAAAGATTCTGTGATCAGCAGACAAGTTCAACTCATAAATGGCTGCTGATGAAAATGAAAAATAAAGACCACTTATTAAGCACCTTCTTTCTCTGTGCTAGGCAGATAAAAAACAAAACAGGTCCTGCCCTCAATGGGCTTATAATCTAGTCAATCTAGTTTGTTTTTTGTTTTTTTTTACTGGCAGGGAATCCCAATCCTTGATAACAACTGTCATATTAATAATAATTATTATTATGCAACCTATATCACATTGATATATAACATAATCAGTGATGATAAAGGTGACACAGTGGATAGAGGCACAGACCTAACTCATCTTCCTGAGTGGAAATCTAGCCTCAGACACTTGCTAGCTGTGTGACTCTGCTTATGGTCAGACAGGAGCACTTTGAATGGTTAAAGGATGGGGACTGGACTTGGGATTTGTTTTGGAATAGGGCACTCCCAGAAGAGAAAACTCCCTCCACCAATGCAAGTTGACCCTTCTCTGCAGATCAGAACCTTCTAGACTCTAGAGCACTGGTATTTGCCCAAGATCCCACCCTCCCCACCCCCATTCATTTTAGGTCTACAAAGTCTTCACCAAGCAAGACCTCTGAGCTCCACGCAGAACCAGAGAATCAACCACTCTTCTTAAACAGAACAGCAGGCCCAACAGAAGGGCATCAGAAATGGGTCTGGAAATTGCAGAGATGAGCCAAGTGTCCTTATGGGGTTTTCACAGACAACACTGGCGGCATGAATGAACCATGCATAATGAATCATGCATCTAGCTCTCGGGGAAGAAGGGAAGGTAGACGGCATGACCTCATTCCCTTCCTCTGGCTCCCTGGATGAATTTTGAGAGCAGGAGGGTGTTCTCATCCCAACCCAGTTTTATAGAGGTGGGTCTGGAGCCTGATGCTGTGTTGATGCTGGCCCTGCTATTGGGCTAGGCTGCCAAATGACACCTGAGGCCTTGTCTGGACAGCTCCTCTGGTCTTTTTACAAATGCACATGCACTCCAGTTAAAGGGCTAGAAGACAGAGCCCAGGACAACATTTGGGGAGATGGTAAAGCTGGCCTTTAACCCTCTCCTTCCTCCTCTATGAAAACTATTCTCTGCTTTCTTCCTTGTTCCATGGCAGTATCAGCTCACATAAGGCCATCTTGAATTGCCATGAACTTGTACAGGCTTGCCCTCCATCTCTGGAACATGCTCTTTCTTCACCACCATCTTTAAAATCTTGACTTTCCTTCACAATTCATTCCAAGGGCAGCTCTCTCCTGATCGCCCCCGTTGCTAAGGCCCTCCTTATTCCAAACTGTTTTGTGAGTACTTTGTTGTTGAGTTGTTTCAGACATGTCTATAACCCCCTTTGGGGTTTTCTTTATACTGGAGTAGTTTGTCATTTCCTTCTCCAGTCCATTTTACAGATGAGGAGACTGAGGCACACATGGTCACACAGCTAGTAAGGGTCTGGAGTCAAATTCGAACTCAGGTCTTCTGACTCCAAGCCTAGTTCTCTCTCCACTGCACCACCTAGCCCCTCCAAATGTGCTATGCATGCATAGATATGTATATACACAGAGAGTACCTACTTACATATATATGCATATATGTACATGGGTGCCTCTATGGATGTGTGGGTGTGTACATATATACATATATGTGTGCGTGTGTGCGTGTGGATGTATGTGTGCACATGAACACACACATTTTTTCCTTCCAATCAAATAGAAACTATTGAAAGACTGGTAGTATTTCTTTTTTGTTTCTGTATTTTCAGCCTAACACAGTGCCTGGTGCCTAGGAGTCACTTAATGAGTAATTGATGAATTGAATCAGTGTCCCATTTCAACACCAAATCCAGAATTTTAAAGATGAAAGAAATTTTAAGGGGTCAAGAAGTAAGCAGTTAAATCTTATCAAATCTCTCATACTTATTCTCTTGTGTTTACCTTCTTATGTTTCTCCTGATTCTTCTAAGTCAAATGCTCTGTCCAGCTCTGGTCTTCTCCTCAAGAAGTCCTTCGGTATCCATTTTTTTCCTTTTGCTTTTTTTCTTTGCAGGAGTACACTCATCTTTGTTGAGTAGATTATTCTTGGCTGCAAACCCAGCTGCTTTGGTCTTTGGAATATCATATTCCATGACCTTTGGTCTTTTCACCTAGAAGATGCTAAATCTTGTGTTATCCTGACTGTAACCCACAGTTATTTAGATTGTTTCTTTCTAGTTGCTTATAATATGTTCTCCTTGACCTGGGAGCTTTGAAACTTAGCTATAAATTTCCTGTGGCTTTTCATTTTGAATTCTCAAGCCGGGATGGATGGGTTTTTTTTTTTTTTCAATTTCTGCTTTCTCCTCTAGTTCTAGAACTTCAGGGCAATTTTCTTTAATAATTTCTTGAAGTATAGTGTCTAAACTCGTTTTTTAATCATAACTTTTAGGTAGTCCAACAATTCTTATATCATCTGTTTTCCAGGTCAGTTGTTTTTCTAATGAGATGTTTCACATATTCGTCTATTTTCCTATTCTTTTGATTTTGTTTTGTTATTTCTTGATGTCTTAGGAAGTCATTAGTTTCCCCTTACCCAATTCTAATTTTTAAGGAATTATTTTCTTGGAGTAAGTTTTTGAATCTCTTTTTCCAATTGGTTGATTTTTTTTCATAATTTTCTTGCTTTTCTTACAATTACTCATTTCTTTTCTCAATTTTTCCTCTAATTTGATTTTTAATGTCCTCTTCAAGCTCCTCCAAAAACTTTTTGGGGCTTGTGACTATTTGACACTTTTCTTTGAAGCCTTACAGGAAGGTGTTTTGCCTTCTGAGTTTGAACCCTGATATTCTCTATCACCATAATAGCCATTTGTGGTCCAGTTCTTTCTCTGTTTACTTTTTTTTTTTTTAAATCCACTTCTTGGCTGTTAACCTTATGTTGCAGTCAGGCTCTGATCCTGAAGTCTCAGGCTTCAGGTTTTTCATGCTGTTGTGTTCTGAGCTCTATCTGGGGAGGGACTTTGACCTCTTGGTTCTTCCAATGTTCTATGATCCAAGGCCAGGGGTGGTCACTGCTCCTTGGCCTATGAATGACCTCAGGTACTCCCCTCCACCACTGAGCCTTGAACAGGGTCCCCAGTCCCACTCACACCCCAAATGCCCTTGCTTCCTATGGTCCCTCAGGTGGCTGCAGGCACCAGCTCTCCCCAGAACTGAAATCAGGGCTGCGGCTCCCCAGGAGTGACACAGCCAGCAAGGCACTGCCCCTCTGGGATGACCCTCGGGGTGCATGCTCCCTCTGTCTCACCTGCAGCCACAACCTTGGCCTGTCTGGTCAGGGGGTCTGGGCTCTGAAGCTGGCCATAGCAGAGGCTCCCCTCATTGGTAGCCCAGCTCCCACACTGTCCTTGGGGTAAGACCTCCTATAGGAGAGGCTGCCCTGGGGGCTAGTTGTCTGTTGATTCAGCCAAATCTTCCTGGAGACCAGCGCTTAGGTCAGGCTGAGCCCCCACCCTCATCTCAAAGCTGCCCTCCCACTTGATCTTAAGCCCCTTTACCCAGACTCTTCATTCTTCTGTCACTCTAAAGTTCACTTAGAAGCATATTTTAAGTAATTGGGGGCAGGGGGTGGAATTTGGGAGAGCCACCTTATGATTCCATCTTCCCACAATTCTCTCCAAATAAGAGATTTTTTAAAATTAAACTTAAAATTTAAATTTTATTATTTTTTAAATGAAAGGAAGCTCTGTCCAACCCCTTCACTTTTTAAAGAAAGGAATCTAAGGGAGGGAAAGTGCCTAGTACCTAAATAATGTTTATTGAATTTAATGGAAGTGACTTGCCCCAGGCCACAGAGGCAGTAATAGTTCCATATTAAAAGATCTGGATTCAAATACTAGTCCTGCCTTTTATCAACTGAGGGAGGCAGTTCGGATCACACACCCCTAGCCTCAGTTTCCTTATCTTTAAAATGGGAATTATAATGCTATAATATAATATGACCCACCTGGCACTATCTTTGTGAGTCTATCTTTTACATAAACTCTAAACCCCAAAGGAAGAGAAAGGACTTGGTAGGAGAAAGTCATTATGGTACAGAGATCATCAGATTTATAGTGAGAGGAGAGGATTCTGATTCCAGCTGTCACCTGCAGGACTTGGAACAAGTCAATTGTTTCTCTGGGCCTTGGTTTCCCCATCTGTAAAATCAAAAGGAAGGACTAGATGATCCCTGAGTTTCCTTCCGGCTCTGAATCTATGATCATATAAACCTCTATTGTCACTTCCATTTCTAAATATCTGATCTCTGGAGCGGTAGTATAAAAGAAAGAACACTATATTTAGCATCCAAAGAATGGAGGTCAATTAAATTTAATTCAATCCAATAAAACACCTACCATGAGCCAGGCACTGTGCTAAGCACTTGGGAATACAAAAAAGAGGAAAAAGACATTCCCTGTCCTCAGGGAGTTTACAATCTAATGGGGGACAAGGAGACATTATGCAAGCAAATATATGCAAATCAAGCTTTTGTTTACAGGATAAATAAGAAATAATTAAGAGAGGGAAAGCCCATGATTTAAACAGCGTTAGGGAAGCCTTCTTATGCCAGTCCCTTACTTTGTCTGAGACCTAACACTTGCCAGAAACCTCTTTCTCAAAGCCACCAAAAGGCTAAAAATGAGATATCATAGGTAAAATGTTGTATAAACCCTAAAGCCCTCTGTAAATGTCAGCATCCATTATTCTCAGGCCCATGCTCAGGCTTTCTGAATGTGTATGTGTATGCAATGAAATGTGTGTGTAGGCTCAATGTGTATGTAGTTAGATTCTCCAAGGGTCAGGACTGTGTCAATGACTTGTGGCCTCACCCGGGCCACACCACCCAAACCGGCAGGTTCTTTTCCCTGGCCCCTCCCAGCCTCTCCTCCCAAGTATCTTCAATGGTCCTTGAAAAACAAAGGGGGAAGAAGATTTCACCCTTCTAGGGCAAAGGGACACCCCTGCCCCCCTGCCCCTCTGTCACTGGGCAGAGGCAGGACTCCTTGCCACTAAGTCATTCATCCAGTAAGTGTTTACACAAAACCTGCCATGAGACCTTCTACCTAAGGCCTCATTACAGTGAGAGGCAACTCTGGCTTTCTGATGCCTTGACTCACAGGGCACAAGTCCTGGCAGGCCCCATTAGGCTAGAAAGACTTCCAGTACAGACCTGTCTGGGGGGTGCTGGAGCCAGCTCAAACCTGCCCCAGATCCAGTTGTTAAATTTTCGGTGTGAGCATTTACATCTCAGAAATCAGCAAACTAAGAATCAGGATTGATTTATAGTCTTGTTGATTGTCTAGACAAGAAAATGATATAGAAAACATCAATAATGCAGATGAAATTTAGAAGTTATCATGCCAAATCACCTCTGGTATAAATCCCACTTGATCGTAATGTAACGTATTGTTGTTATCTTGTAGCTAGTATCTTATTTAGGATTTTTGTATCCATATTCATTAATGAAATTGGTCTATCATTTTCTTTTTCTATTTTTACTCTTCCTGGTTTAGGTATGTATCAATATCATGTTTGTTTTATAAAAGGAGATTGGTAGAATCTCTTCTTTGCCTATTATTCCAAATAATTTATTTAATATTGGAACACGTTGATCTTTAAATTTTTTTTTATAAGATTCACTTGTGTATCCATCTGGTCATAATGTTTTCTCTTATGAAGCTCGTTTATGACCTGTTCAATTTCTTTTTCTGAAATAAGTCTATTTAGATATTCCATTTTCTCTTCTGCTAATCTAGCAATTTGTATTTTTGTAAATTTTCTTCCATTTCACTTAGATTGCTTTTTTTAGTCATGTTGTGAAAGAAGAATCAGAATAAAAGGGAGAAATCACAACAAAGCACTCACACAAATAAACATTTCACTTAAATTGTTAAATTTATTGGCATATAATTGGGCAAAATAACTCCTTATAATTGCTTTAATTTCATCTTCGTTGGTGATATATTTGCCACTTTCAGTTTGAATACTAGTGGCTTGGTTTTCTTCTCTTTTTAATTCAAATTAACCAATTGTTTATTTTATTTATTTTTGTGTTTTTTTCATAAAACCAACTCCTAGTTTTATTTATTAGTTTAATGGATTTTTTACTCTTGATTTTATTAATTTCACCTTTAATTTTTAGGATTTCCAATTTAGTGTTTAGTAATGGTGTTTAATTTAATTACATTAATATAATAATTTTGATCACATTAAATTTAAAAGTTTTTATACAAATAAAGCAAATATTGCCTGTCCCTATCCTTTAACTATTCAAAATGCTTTTGTCTCTGAGCATAAGCAGATCAGGGATCATAATCATCACTGTAGCTAGCATTTATTGGCAGAGAGTTTCCTATGTTCTTATGTTTGACCCTATGAAGCAAGTATGCCCATTTATTGATTCACCAGGGTCCAGAGCTAAGTGTCTGAGTCAGGATTTGAACTCAGGTCTTCCTGACTCCATGTCCAAATCTGTCACTTTATTCACTGTACCACCTAGCTGTCTCAATCATGTCTTCAGAGCTGAAAGAGATCTCAGAGCATCTTGAAATGCTGTATTAATGTCAAAGTATTACTATTATTTGTATTAAACGTATATGTATATATGCCTTATGACCCTTTATTATTCAGTCATTTTCCAGCCATGTCTGACTCTTTGTGACCCCATTTGGGGTTTTCTTGGCAAAAGTACTGGAATGGTTTTCTATTTACTTCTCTAGCTCATTTTACAGATGAGGAAACTGAGGCAAACAGGGTTAATGACTTACCCAGGGTCACACAGCTAGGAAGTGTCTGAGACCATATTTGAACTCAGGAGTGGTATTTGAACTGAGCCATGGAATAGTATTTCAGGTTGCTTTGGGATGCAAAGTGAGGTCAACTTTCTCTGTCTCTCCCAGAAGATCACACGCAAAAACATCATTTTGTTTTCTGGTTTAATTTATAGAAAGGATTTTACTATTGATCTGAATCAGGTCCTCTAGGAATATGTTCTTTCATTAGTTGCAGGACAAGGATCTCACACTTCAAATACCATGAGTTAAATCCGTGTTTGTAGATCCCTAGCATGCTTCATCTCCTCCAGTGTGTCTAGAGAAGCAGAGTTAGAACCTGGACTGAGTGAGGGTCACCTATTTTCACGGGTGCCCTTAATCAGAGACTTCACTGCTGGAGTACCAAGCTTCAAGGGGGCTGTATGCTGTGGTAGCAGAGTCCTGGACTTGCCGGGTTCAAATCTTCCTTCGGTTTCCTCCTCTGTAAAAGGAGGGATTTAAACTAGATAACTTCTCAGTTCCCATCCAGCACCAAATCTATGAGCCTAGAATTCTGTTTGTATGATATCAAGAAGACACTTTCCCAATAAGTGAGGATGTCAGACTCAGTGGCCTCCATGGTCTCTTTCACCTCCAAATCTATCACCCCATGATCTTCCTTGTGTGGCTTTAGATAAAACGGTGCCTCAGTTTCTCCATATGCTAAATGAGGGACTTGGACTGTGTGACCTCTAAGGTCCTTTCCAGCTCTAAATCTATGATCCTGTCCTCTCTGACCTTGTTTCCTTATTTGTTAAATAAGGTCATCACACTCAATAGTCCCTTCCTATGTACTAAATCTATGACCTTTGATGCTGGCCCTCAGAAAACAGCCTCAAATGCAAGGGTGGTATTTCTAGCATCGTAGAAATGGTTAGAGCTTATTCTCTGTTTCTGTAGCATTTGAGAACCCAAGACCAATTCCATGCTGTGATGAAACATAGGGGAAAGACTTGTGTTCTTGCCACACAGCATTAATAAATGGCGGCCAGGTGGCTCAGTGAGTAAGAGCACCGGCCTCAGTGTCGGGATGACCTGGGGGTCAAATCCGGGCTCAGATACTTAGCACCACACCCAGAAATAACTGGCTGTGTAACCTTGAGCAAATTAGTTAACCCCAATTGCTTTAAAAAAAAATAAAAATAAATTCTGGCTGCTTGATTTGCTGGAGAACCACCCTGTCTTTTTAATACCAAAAGAAGATAAAGGATTAAAAGAATGGGCTTCCATTTCTTTTTTTTAACTTTGATTTTCTGGTACTACAACATTAACAGTTGTATTTTTTTTCTGTTGCATTTTCTCTTTTTTTTTTTTATTAAATTTTATGTTTATTTTTAGTTTACATCATATGGGCTTCCATTTCAAAGAGAAACTTGGAGCCATTAAAATTGAAGTACAATTTCCCAGAGGTATCCATCCATCCTGCCCTTCTCTTTGTTTCTAGCCCCAGGTCACTGGCCATCTTCAGCCACCCAGTCGCTTCCGATGCCTCATTGTGGCATGGGGATAAAGCTCAGTGGCAGAAGACTAGACCAACAGAGCACAAGGTCTGGGAGATTCTTGTATGATTCTTGTATGATCCAGGGAACAAACTGTCTGATTTCTGGCAACAAACAGAGTTAAGCCAGGAGATGCCTGCTACCTATAGTCTGGCCCCTTCCTAGCTGATGAATTCTTTGACCATGGCAACTCATGGTATTCAACCATACTAATGAAATTCCAGCCCATTATTTTCACTGGCAGGCAGTAAGGGTCAGAGGAACCAGAGATGAAATTAAGGTGATTTCAGTTTAAGAAGAGAAATGATTTAAATTGCCCAAGCATGATAATAGCTGATATTTATAAACGGCTTTATGGCTAACAAAATGCTTTTCTCACATTCTCTTATTTGATCCTGACAGCTCTGTGGGGTCAACACCAATGAACCCCTCTTGCTTCCATTGCTTTCTCTTTTTTAATTATTTCCTATTATCCTGTATGTGGTTTACTTTGTATAGATGTTTCTGCGTTGCCTCCTCCATTAGATGGTAAGTTCCCTGAGGTCAGGGACTGTCTTTTACCCTTTTTTTTGCATCCCCAGCATTTAGCATAACATTTGATACATAGCATACACTTAAGTGCTCATTGAATTAAACTGAAATGTTAACTTTATTTAAATGGTTGATTTTGCTAGTTATTTGTAATCAAGCACTCGGGCTAACAAGGCATCATGTATAGGACAGGTTTTATTTAGGCTGTATCTGAATTCCTAAAGGGTTAAGAAAATTCTCCCTTCTGGTCTGCCCCAAGTCCCTCAGAAATGTATATGGTCTTTCTGACTTATAGTATCTACCTGGGTGAGCTCCCTTGCTGGAAAGAAAGTGGGATTGATAGAAGTCAAACCATCCTTCTTTGGAGGACCTATACAGTCCTTTAGACTTACAGTGCAATCGTGGTGAGGTTACCCTCTACAAGGAGAAAGAAATCCCCTTGGGTATTTTTAGGAAACCTCATAGTTCCTAGGAATTCAAATAGCAGTGCTTCCTTCTGGTAGACCAGTTTTTTCTGGGATCTGCATGGTACATGTAACTATACTGCAGCCCTGGATGGGCCCCATCAAAGTACAGGATCTGGGTTCCTCCTACATATTCTTCCTCTTTGTACTCATTCTCCTTCCTTTTGGAAAAGCCTAGAAGGTACAGTGGGTGAGCCAACTGAAGTTGAATATCCGAAACCCACCTCCTCTTGCTGGGATTCCATTCTCACTTTCCTTCTCTTCCGAGCAGGGATGAGGATGCACAGACAGTCCTCTCTCCAAACCACATCTGTACTACATCTGGCATTTCTTTGAGTCTGATCTACCCTTTGTCAAGAACAGACTCAGGAGTACAGCTCATGTGAAGTGACTCATTGCCAAAGGTCTCGCCAGGGCAGGAATAAGAACAGGGACTTCAAGAGGTCACCTCTGCAGATCAATCATTTCATAGCTGGGGAAATTGAAGCCCCCCAGTGGTAAGTAAGCCTACTCCCCTGGGAAGGAATGAGTCCACACCTTCTTTCCTGGAGGGGGTAGCAAGAGTTGGTCCTTTGACAATTAATTATTATTATATCATTGTTTCTTACATATTACATAGTCAAATAGACAATATATATAATATATTATTATATGTTATACCATAATCATTATTACAGCTGCCTCTGTAGCTTCATTGAAGGTCAAGTAATGACTGAGGAAGGCAGCTTAATTACTTGCCAGGACAATTCACCGGAGGAGGAAACAGCCTTACCCCCCAGGAGGACCCTGTCTTGGACTTCTTATCAGTACTATCTCAACTACCTGCTCTAAGAGAGAGGACAGTTGAGGGAGAGAAGTTGGAAGCATAATTAATATATTGCACACTTTAATTATCTGGCTAAATCACATTATGGGAATAGCTTTTGTTTGAAAAAGATGAGTTTTTTTTTTCTTTTGAGAATGTAAAGGAACCAGTGAGCAGTAAGTAATTTCTTTCAAGGATGTGCACTAATGTTCATCAACAGCCAGAACATCCTTCTCTCCCCTCTTCTCTTCTAATTGCAAGGAATCCCCCAAAGCTGCCTGGGATGGCTTTGGAGGGCAAAACCCAAGAAGGACTTGGAAGGTCAGAAGATAATGACAAAAGAAGATTTAGAGACCCCAACTCCTTCATTTTGTAAATGGGGAAACTGAGGTCCAAAGAGATCATAGTCATAGATCTAGGTTCAGAAGAGACTTTAGACCATCTTGTCCAACCCTCTCATTTTGCAAAGGGGGAACTGAGGCCCAGAGAGGTGATAGAGTCTTAGCTCTAAAGCCAGAAAAGACCTAAGAGGCCATCTGAAGCAAGTCTCTCATTTCTTGAATGAGGAAACTGAGGCACAGAGGAAGTAAGTGGCTTGCCTGATCCCCAAACCTCCTCAGTACCAGAGTTTCCCTCTGATGATTGTCTCCAATTTATCCTGAATAGATCCTCTTTGTACATAACTATTAGCATGTTGTTTCCTTCATTAGACTTCGAGTTCCATGACAGAAACTAAATTGTATCAGCTGAGTACTCTAAAAACTTTAAAGCTAGGTGGTGCAGTAGATAGAAGCCCTGGGCTTAGAATAAAGAAGATTCATCTTCCTGAGTTCAAATCTGGTCTCAGACACTTCCTAGCTGTGTGACCCTGGGGAAGTCACTTAACCCTGTATGCCTCAGTTTCCTCCTCTGTAAAATGAGCTGGAGAAGGAAATGACAAACCACTCTAGTATCTTTGCCAAGAAAACCCCAAATGGGGTTGAAAAACAACCAGACAACAGCAAGATAAGTAGCAGACATTATTATTGGTACTGAAATTTCCCCACACCCAAATCTTTCTATTATTGAGTTCATTATGAAGAGAGACTAACACTTCAAGCACACAAAAGGCCACCAAGAGATGACGCGGCTCCTATTTTGATTCATTCTCTTCCTTTAAGAATTGGACACTTTCCTTCTTTTCATTTTCCAAGGGAGTGCCTTTGAACCATCCTTCAAGAATGTCTGAGAGAAAGTCACCTTTTCAGGAACATACAGTTGCTTTGATGGGCAGGCATCCTTTGAAAAAGCAAGAGGAAAAAGAAGAGATTTTTCCTTTGGATTTGAAAATCACAAGGTAAGGTAATGCAATTTAATTCAATTCACCAAACAGGTATTAGATACCCAATGATGATGACTGAGTTGGACAGGAGCGTAGTAATGGGATTGACCAGAAAGGCTGGTGAGAACTAGACTGTGGAGGACCTTGAAAATGAGAGTAAGGGATTTGGGCTTTATTTTTGTGGACAGTGAGTCACTGAAGGTTTGTGGACAAAGGAGTGATGTAATCAGATCTTTATAAAATAGCAAGATTCATCTAACAAGGCTGTGTATGGAAGACTAGTGGTGAGGGATGGAGGCAGAGCAATGACGATAATACTAACAACAACAAAGGCATAGTGCTTCACAGTTGGCCAAGAACTTCCAGGGGCGGGGTCCTCGAGACCGCAGGTTCCCCCACCCCATCCTAGACCATTTCATACGATCTCACAAAGATCTTCTAGAGGAGGTGCTATTATCGTACCCATTTTACAGATGGAGAAACCAAAATCTATGAGAAGTTGAGTGGCTTGCCCCAAAATCATACGACTAGTAAGTAAATGCCTGTTACATTAGTTAGGAGAATATAGCAAGAGGCCAGGGAAGAAATAATGGGGACGTGATCTAGGGTAGTGCCTGGGGAAACGGATTTAGTATCAAATTCAAATATCTGTGGATGGTATTAAAAGTCCTTAACAGCCTGGCCCCAGCCCATCCTTCTAACCTTATTGTATATTACTCCCTTCCCTACACTCTATCATTGGATAGACTGGTTTTCTTGTTGATTGTACATTTCATTTCTCATCTCTGGTCCCTCCTTTTGCTCTCCCCAATGCTTATAATGATCCTCCTTCTATCTATCTTTTTAAATCCCTGGGTTATTTAAGGAAATAAATAAGCACCTACTATGTGCCAGCCACTCTGCTAAGGGCTTTACAAATATTACCTCATTTGATCCTCACAACAATCCTGCAAGGTAAGTGATATTTGTTGTTTGGTTGTGTTTTAGTCATGTCTGACTCTTCATGACCCCATTGGGGGTTTTCTTGATGAAGACACTGGAGTGGCTTTTCCATTTCCTTCTCCAGCTCATTTTATGGATGAGGCAAACAGGTTGAAGTGACTTGCCCAGGGTCACACAGCTAGAAGTGTCTGAAGCCGGATTTGAACTCAGGAAGATGAGTTCCTGGAGTGATATCATTATCCTCATTTTATAACTGAGGAAATTCAGACAGAGGTTAAGTGACTTGCCCAAGGTCACACACCTAGTATGTATTTGAGGTAGGATTTGAACTCAGGTCTTCCTGACTCCAAGTACATTGTTTTATCCACTATAACCCTTAGCTGCCTCAAATAAATAAATAAATATGTATGTGTATATATATATATATATATTTATCATGTATGTATATATACATATAATATGTATACACCTCTCTCTCTGTCTCTGTCTCTGTCTGTCTGTCTGTCTGTCTCTCTCAGACCTTAGAGGCTATCAAGTATAATTCCCTTATTTTACAAATGTGGAAACTAAGGCACAGAGCGACCAAGTGACTTTCTAAGGGTCACAGCTAGTGAATGTCTAAGATAGGACTTGAACTGGCCTGCTTTTCTCCAAGCTAATACAATGTTAGTTTCTGGAGCGTAGGATTATTTCACTTTTGTCTTTGTATTTCCAGCACCTGGCACATAGCAGGGGCATAGTTAATAAGTCCTTTGTTCATTGATCGATTGATTGATTGAATCCATGGTAGCTGACAATTGATGGGGGACGTGGGGATTAAAGGGGACGAAGGTGTCAGAGACATAGGTGAGTGGTGAGTGAGACATTGAGAATTTCAATGTCATTAGTAGAAATGGGGGAATGAAGAGCAGGAGCAGGTTAGGGAGGAAAAGATGCTGAGAGAGGTTTGGGACCATGGAAATTTGGAGAACGAAATCAACATTTTTGGCCCTGGAGGGAACTCTAAGTGGCTATATCTAAGTTCAGCTATTTCGTTACAGGGAGAAGGGAAGAGGAAAGAAGACGGGACCAAATATTATCACTGTCATTTCCTTCCTTCCCCACCGAAACCCTTTTTCTGTGGCCAGCCAACTTTCATCTGCACATATAGAGGCGTCTTCCCTCCTCAGGGAATTCTACCCCATTCCCCCTCTGGTCCCATGGATGGATGGCATATATCTGGCTCCCATCAGGTCCCTCTCTCATTATAGAGACAAGTCCCAGGAGAGCTGTGCTTTCTCTGATGCCTGGGAAAGAGAACTCGGGAATCAGGACAGGGAGGGCATTTTTTTTTTGTAAACTAATGACTTTCTCAGAGGAACCCAAGGCGAAATGTGAATGGAGGGCAGCAAATTAACAAAGTCGATCATTAGCAGCAAGGATATGCCAGTCTCCCAGGTCAGCCCCACACTGACAGAAAGTGGGGAATTAACCAGAAGATTACAAATTGCCAATTTATCCCACTCTCCTCTAGTCTCTTTCGTATACAGTGCTTGGTGCCATCAGCAATGTCTGTGTGCATGGAAACAACAGCAGAGAGTCAGTCAGACACAAATGCCACCTATTCTGAAAAACTCAGCTTCTAATAGGAGGGCAAGGGGAGAAGAGATTCTGCAGAAGAAGAAGGAGACATTCTCTGGGCTCCAGACTATTCATCATTCCAATGGTGTGGTTGCTGGTCTAGAAGAAACATTTCTGGAGAATGCCTGAATGTTAGTATGGGATGGCACCCATCACTTAGGGGTAAGGGCAGAAAATACATAGGAATTTGGTGCATTCCATTACTGTGATTTCTTTTCTTAATTCTGTCAGCCTTGGAAAACTCAGCAGCCTTTGTGCTACATGTCTCTTCCATGGGATAATTTATTGTCTTCCGGTATTATAAAAGAAAGAACACCAATTAACCAAGAGGTTAATTGGGTTTCCAGGCTAACCATCCAGTTGAAACACATATTAGTTCACTTTTCTACCTTAGACTCCAAGTTTTAAGAAAGCAGGGACTGTGTCATATTTTTTTAAGTCTTATTGTATTTTATATCTGAAATGTCTCCTGGTATTCCTCTCCCCCAACAGAACCTTCCCTTTTCACAAAGAAAAATAGCTGGTACAATGATGGTTTTTGATGGTACATGTGACCCTCAGCACCTATAGCCCACCACTTCCCTACCAAAGAAAAGTAGATTTTTTTTCATCAGCTGGAACTAGGATTGATCTGTGCCTAGATTCTGAGTGCAGCCATCTTTTAATGTTCTGGACCTGGAGTCAGGAAGACCTGAGTTCAGATCTAGCCTCCAACATTAGCTATGTGCCCTGGGCAAGGCACTTCAAGTCTGTCTGCCTCAGCTTCCCCAACTACAAAACAGGGATGATGATAATATTAATAGCATCTACCTCTCAGGGTCATTGTGGGGATCAAAGGAGATATTTTTAAGTGGTTAGCCCACAGTAGGTGCTTAATAAATGCTTGGGTTTCTATTTTGTTTTTCCCAGATCTGTTTACTTTACTTCTGTTCCTGTAAGTCTACAAGAATTATGTCTCAGCTAAACATCATTTAAAAGGGAAATGAACCTTTGTCATAGCATCAGGGTTGCTGACAGTAGCAGTTAGCTGTTTTTGTTTTTTTCTTTTCCCCTACGATGTTTCTAGTGCTTCTTAAGGTTTTTTTTTTAAGCCTCAGGGGTGATTTGACCCTAGTCACCAGGTTGGGGAAAAGGAAATGGAAATAAATGTTTTTCCTTAGTCTCAAAAAGGCTAGGCTAGAGGTGCTGACCACAAGGGAGGGTCACACTATCTTTGCCCAGGAATGGAGACTGGTGAATGGCATTCAGAAGCTTTAATTTGGCTGTGAGAAAAGACTGGGAACCTTCTATTCAGCAGCATGAATGTTAGCAGGTCCTCAGAGGAATCTGTGCACCTGCCAAAGGGGCCCTTTTGTATGTTATCAAATGAGCTGGGCAGTGAGTCTGACTCACAAGAGAGCAGGAAATGCAGCCAAGGCATGTTGGTCTGATCATGCTCTCATTTTAAGAAAGAATAAATGCTTGCTAATTAATAAAGGAAAAGGGAGAAAAAAATACTTCCCAAGGAAGTAATGATAGCAGTAGTGCTAAGGGGATAGTCCTAATACTATCTGCTACCTAGGATTATTAGTGAGAAAAGTGCCTTATCGATCTTAAAGTACTGTAGAAATAGGAATTATCATCACTTTACTACTTAACTTGATGACATGATTCCTAGCTGGCCCTTACAGCTTTGTGAGCCTGGCTATGGACAATGAACATCTCAACCATCTCGACACCATCTTGAGATTCTCCCTCTCCCTTGCCCCTTTGGTCAGTGGCACTAAGTGGCACACAGAGCTCTTGTTAGGAAAGCACTTTGTGGAGAAGTTAGAATCCAAAGTCCTTTAGTTCAGGAATCCAGGTATGGGCATATTTGGTTTACATTGTTCTGGAGGCACCTCTAATCCTGACTCACCCACGGATACAAGAAGAACCAAATGAGTGGGTGTGAATGGACCATGCCCATTACTGAAAAACCCAACAATACTTCAGAGCATGTGACCTACTAATTTGAGGATAAAGAAGTTATCCTTCACAAAAGGTAGCAACTTTATCTGTATGGTGCAGGAATCAGCTAGTGAGAGAGTCAGTAAGGACTTTCATTTCCAAGGATACAAGTTTATTTTTTCAAAGTGTCTAAAGCTTTGAAGGGTTTCTAAATGTACTTTAGTGTTTTGTTTGCCCTTCCACCATCCCGGGCCTCCCTTCCCCATCAATGACCTAGGGAGGTTCATCCATCTTGGTAGTATCTGAGATAATATTTGTAAAGCTCCTATCACGGTGCCTGGCACCTAGCAGGAACTAGGTGCATGAATCTATGTACAGTCTCAGCAAAGGCTTATTCCCTTCTCCCATCATGTCTGGTTCTTCCCTCTCCAATGCTCCCATATCCTACTTCTCCGATGCCCACATATCCATCGGCTACCTACGGATTCTATCTCCATAGATATCACTTGAATCCATTCCCTCTTTTCTGGTCCTGCTACCCTGCATCAGGCCATGATTATTCCTCATCTGGACTATTGTGGTGCCCTGAGAGAAGTGGTAGATAAACCACTGAACTCAGAATCAGGAAAAACTGGGTTTGAATACTTTTAGTTGGTCTTCTAGACTTGGGTCTGTTGTACATGCGCTTGGGGGACTTAGAGGTTTTTCTAGAAGCTGTAACAAATACTAGAAGCAATAGACTTTTGTTTACAATTTTGAACTCACATCAGTGGAGGCTTGGGACCCCCAGGGGTATGGAGAGTAGGGTAGGGAGAGAAAGAGAAAGGGTACAGCACAATCTCCCTTCAGAGATCTGGTGGGACAGGATACATGCCTCAGCCAGGGAAGGGGGAGCAACTCTGAAGAAGGGAAACAGCATAGCAGCACCTCAAGAAAGGACTTTGGAATCAATCAATCATTCCTTCACAGAACCTGGGTTCAAATCCTAGATCTGCCAATTGAGCACTCAATGAGTGCTGTTGAACAAGCCACTTTTCTGGGCTCCAGTTTCCAAAGCTGTAAAATGAGGGAGTTAGATTGGATGATCTCAGAGGTCTCTCTTAGATGGAGAAGGGCTCTCAGAGAGAGACCTCATCTAGGCTAACCTCTTTTTACAGATGAGAAAACCGACTCAATCAACATGCATTTATTAAATGCTTACTATGTGTGAGGCACTGTGCTAAGAAAGGCAAAAAATCAAGGTCCCTGGCCTTTGGAACTTCACATTCTAATGGGGAAAACAACTTGCAAAAAAAGCTGTGTACATTTAAGATGTAGAAATAGCATAAATGGGAGGTCATCACAGAGGGAAGAAAGATCCAAGGAAATGAAATGTCTTGGTCATATGTATATTGTCAGAGGTAGAAAGGAAACCCAGGTCTCCTGAAACTCTAAACCCATGATCCTAAAAGAGAAGGTCATGTAGGATCCTCTGTGTGTGTATGTATGTGCCTGTGTGTGTATGTGTGTCTGTCTGTCTGTGTGTATGTATGTGTGTGTATGTGTGCTGGTGGTGTCTGTGTGTGTTGGTGGTGTCTGTGTATCTGTATTGTGTTGTGGTGTCTGTGTGTGTCTTTGTGTATGTGTATGTGTGATGGTGGTGTCTCTGTGTGTATATGTATGTGTCTGTCTGTCTGTGTGTATGTTTGTGTGTGTGCTGGTTGTGTCTCTGTGTATCTCTGTGTGTGTGTGTTGGTGGTGTCTGTGTGTGTCTGTGTGTGCATTGTGATGGTGGTGTCTCTGTATTTGTGTGTGTTGGTGGTGTCTGTGTGTGTATATGTGTGTGTCTGTGTCTCTGCGTGTATATGTGTGTGTCTGTCTGTGTATGTGTGTTGGTGGTGTCTGTGTATCTGTATTGTGTTGTGGTGTCTGTGTGTATGTGTATGTGTGATGGTGGTGTCTCTGTGTGTATGTATGTGTATTGGTGGTGTCTGTGTGTGTATATGTGTGTGTCTGTCTGTGTGTATGTGTGTTGGTGGTGTCTTTATGTCTGTCTGTATGTGTTTGTGTGTGTGTGCTGGTTGTGTCTCTGTGTATCTCTCTATGTGTTGGTGGTGTCTGTGTGTGTGTCTGTGTGTGTATTGTGATGGTGGTGTCTCTGTATTTGTGTGTGTTGGTGGTGTCTGTGTGTGTATATGTGTGTGTCTCTCTGTGTCTATGTGTATATGTGTGTCGGTGGTGTCTGTGTGTGTATGTGTGTATCTATCTGTGTGTATATGTGTGAATGTGTGCTGGTGGTGTCTCTGTTTCTGTGTGTGTTGGTGGTGGTGGTGGTGGTGGTGTGTGTGTGTGTGTGTGTGTGTGTGTGTACTTTGCTGATAATCTTCCATTTCAGGGTGGAAAGACCAGGAAGGTGTGTGTTCCAACTGTGTCTCCCCAGAACAGCTCATGTTGCTCTGATGTTGACTGCCTTGAGGTCTGAACAATGTAGTAAGTGGCCTCTGATGCATGAGTCTATGTTCAGGCCCAGCAAAAGCTGCATACCCAGTCAGTGCTTCCCAAGACAACAGAGAATGAGAGGCGCATGAAAGCCAGTCTCAAGATCACTGCCATTCAACAGAGCAAGCATTTTTATTAAGCATCTACTGTGTACAGAGTGCTGTCCTGGGTGCTGGAGGACGTGAGGGGTCTTGCTCTCAAGTCCGTTACAGTCTAGGAAGAAGATAGAATACCAGCACAGAAAATCAGAACACATAATATACCCTAAATGTTTCTCGACCATCATGCATTCTACTGCATGAATACGTAGCTTATTTGTGGGGTCCCTGTGGATAGAAATACTTCCCCAGCGAAATAAACACAGCTGTTTACATCCTTCCTGTTTGATTCAGGTACATTGCCTTTCACACTAGTTTAAACTAGCCTTCCATTCCCTCCTCCAGCTCCAACCTCATCCTTCTAACTGTACTAGTATTGCCACTTTGGGGAGTGGCAAGCGCGTGTTAGATCTCTATAAAAGGACATTACAACTGGGCATGTGAAAACTCACAGGTGCTTGGAGGCTCCCAGCTTGTCTAAGTTTTCTGTTTCTCTTGACCTCTTGGTTCTGCCCTTCTCCAAATCCTGCTCTCCCTTCAGCATACTACAGTGCTGTGGTAGAGAGATTCTACTTTCAGACTTTCCAGCTTTGGAGTCCTTCACCTTGAATGCTGACCATTGCTTTGCTCTTTCCTATAGAGTGCATAGCCCTCTAAATTCTAGGGACCCAGCAGATAATCCACTTTCAGAGTGAGAGTCATTTCCCTCTCTTGTCTAGGCCTCAGTTTCCCCATCTGTAAATGAATATATTGAACTCAATGACAGTGTTGTTGACTTGTTTCAGTCATGTCTAATTCTTTGAAACTCCATTAGTGGTTTTCTTGGCAGATACAGGAGTGGTTTTCCATTTCCTTCTCCAGTCCATTTTACATTTGAGGAATTGAGGCAAACAGGGTTAAGTGACTTGGCCAGGGTCACACGGGTAGGAAGTATCTGGAGTCACATTTGAATTCATGAAGATGAGTCTTCCTGATTCCAAGCCCAGTAGTCTAACCACCATGCCACTTAGCTGCCCCAGCACCAATGACATAACAGTCTTCAAGTGTTTGAAGGATTATCGAATGGGAAGGAGTAGATTTGCTCAGTTTGGTCCCAAGAGGGCAGAAGTAGGAATTGTGAGGGAAAATGTCAGGAAAAATGTCCCAATAATTGGTTACCCAAAAGTGGAACAGGTGCCGCTGGTTCTTCCTCTGTCTCACAAGTATGAAATACTCTCACTCCTCATTGTTCACGTTTTCCTTCAAGATTCCATTCAAACTTGACCTTCTGTGGGTGACCTTTCACACTACCCTCCCCCACCACCAGCTATTAGTGCCTTCTTCTCTTAAGCTATATTCCTACGAATTCCTATAGCTCTTCTCATTTGTAAGGTCTGTAATAATAATATTAATAATGATGATAATACTGCATCATATAGTACTTTAAGGTTTGTAAACGTACATTATCTTATTCCAACCTCACAATATCCCTGTAAGGAAGGTGCTATTGTTATCCTCATTTTACAGATGAGGAAACTGAGTCTGGGATGTTAAGCCACTTGCCCAAGGTCAAAGCAAGATTCAAATTCAGGTCTTCCTAAATCCAGGTCCCAGCTCCCTGTAGTCAATAAGAAAAACAAAACAAGCAGCCCCAATAGATTTGGGGTTCATTTGCAAGGTGGATGTCAAGGCCTGATGTCCTAAGTGTGCTGCAGCATGGCAAAGGGTAAGGCCCAAGACTCCCTAGTACCTGGGAATCTGGAGAGGGGGGCCACAGCAGCAAGGAGATGGTAAGGACTGGACCTTTAATTTCATTGGTACTGGGAATGCCCAAATAAGGAAATTCCCTCAATGCAGATCAGCACCTTATCTGCAAACTTATAGTCTTATCAAGTTGCCTAGAGCAATTAAAATTAATTAATTAGCTTGCCCAGGGTCACACAGCCAGGATGTGTCAGAGGCAGGTCTTGAATCCAGATCTCCCTGGCTCTGAAGCCACCTCTCTATCTTCTACCACCCTGCAGAGTAGATGCTTGTGGATTCACTGAGATACTCTTCAAAGAATCAGTATGCCAGATAACTTACTGTACAGAATGTGAAAAAGCAGATATTCTTTGTTAATCATTCATTGAAGGCTCCTTCCTTAAGCTTAGCTCTCTTGTAATTCTTTGCAGCATGGAAAGCCATTCCTTAGCAAAAGCCAAAATAGTAATTTTCTGTGGAGTAGATAATCATATACTACAGTAACTACATAGTTACAAGCTGGAAATGGGCAAAAAAAATTTTTTTCATTGTCCTCTTTTGAGTGTGCAAAAATATATGCATTTAGGTAACTGTGTGAAGGGAGAAAGAGAGATGAAAGGTGAATGAGATAGACAGGCAGGCAGGCAGACAGACAGACAGCACAGACAGACACAGACAGACAGACAGACAGATAGATAGATAGATAGATAGATAGACAGATATGAATGAAAAGACACATAGATATGGATGGATGGACAGATAGACAGATATGGATGGATAAACAGACAGACAGATAGATAGATAGATATGGACAGACAGACAGATAGATAAATAGACAGACAGATATGAATGGATAAACAGACAGATAGATATGGATGGATAGACCGACAGATGAATAGATAGATATGGATAGACAGACAGACAGATAGATATGGATAGACAGATAGACAGACAGACAGATAGATGGATAGATAGATAGATAGATAGATAGATAGATAGATAGATAGATAGATAGATAGATATGGATGGATGGATGGATGGATGTACACAGACAGATAAATAGATTGATTTATAGAGATGAATGGATAGAGATACATACTGACATGGATGGATGAACAGAGATAGATATGGATAAATGGATAAATAGATGGTAGATGTAGAGATAGATGGATAGATAGATAGATGATAGAGATAATAAAGAGAAAGATAACAAGACAATAGTCAGATCGATGAGAGATTCACACACACACACACACACACATCCATATAATTCTCCAATTCCACAGGTAGAAAACATTCTCGCCTGTTGAGTTTCCACCATCCAGACACTGTATACTTTTGAAAGAAGAGGAAAAGATTTGGTGGAAAAATAACTTACATTTCCACAAAGCTTTCAATTTTGCCAGGCACTTGACACACATTATCCCATTTAGGGCCTGCAGCAAGCCTGAGAAGGAGGTCCTCTAGTTATAACCACCTTCATTGTACAGAAAGGAAGAACCCCAAGGCTCAGAAAAATTCAGTAATTTACTCATGACCAATAGAGCTTGTATGTGTTAAGGGCAGGTTTCCAGCTCAGGTCATCTCCAGTCCTATGCATGATGTTCTATCCACTATTCATAGGGTTATAGATTTCCTGCTGAGACAGACCTTCTGGGCTATCCAGTCCAAACCTATCATTTTATAGAAGAGGAAACTGAGTCCCAGAGAAGTTGAATGTTTTGCCTACACAAGTAGGAAGTAGCATAATTTGAACCCAGGTGTTCTGACTCCAAATGCTGTTCTTTCCAGTGTACTATGCTGTCTCTTTACATGAATGAATGTTGGGGTCTGATCAGCTCTGCTCCCCAAATATCCTGCCCTATCCATCCTCTGAATCTTTGTTCACTTGTGCTCTCTCATTTTCTTTGTCTGCTCAGTCCTTGCCCATCCTTAAAAGCCCAAGTCAATGCCACCTCCACCAGGAAGTTTACCTGATACCTCCCATTAGTAACTACCATCCCCACCCCTCCTAGACTTCACAGAGTCCTTCATTGTTTGCCCTCTGAAACGTTCATGCTAATATATTACTGGGTTTCTATTTACCTGCATTTGTCTCTTGTCCTCCTAGCAAACCATCAGATCCCATAAGGGCAGAGCCTGTCTCTTATTTACTTGATATCTCTCTGGTGCCTATCATAAAGCTTTAGATATAGTGGGAATTTTTAATAAATGTTTAAGTTGAATGTGAACCCAGCAGAAAGAAGACATAAAATAATCATCTATGATACTATGTGGTAAATTCCAAATGAATAGTATAGCATGTAGGTAGTTTGTGAATCATAATATATATAGTATAATATGTGCACATATATACATATACATACACAGACATTACATTATCTTCTATTATATATATATATATATATCATATCATATTGTATTATATGAGAGGCAGCTAGGTGGCACAGAGGATAGGGCTGGACCTGGAATCAGGAAGACTCATCTTCATGAGTTCAAATCTGGCCTCAGATAAAACCCCAAATGGGGTCATGAAGAGTCAGACAAGACTAAAAATGACTGAATAACAAAAAACAGAGTATATAAATCTATAATGTAGATAGTATATGAATTAAATTCTAATGATAGAATTTCAGGTACTGTAAGAAGTAGTGGTTGTAAAAGTAGAATTTCAGGTGCTGCAAGCTCTGATGGTGGAATTTCAGGTTCTGTGACAGGCAGTGGTTGCAAAGATGGGATTTTAGGCACTGTGGTAGATGGAATTTTAGTTATTATGACAAGCGGCAGTACTAATGGTGGAATTTCTGGCACTGTGACAGGTTTCAGTGATGGCATTTCAGATTCTGTGACAAGTTGTAAAGGAGATATTTTGGCTCGTGGTCTGCCTGCTCTCCTCAGTTCACACAAGATAGGCAACTGCTTACTCTGTCTTCTCACATAGCTGACTCCTGCCTCTGCTCCCACCACAAAGAATTTAGCCTCTTAGCCAAGAGGACCTGTAACTGCTTGTATATATGTTTGTAGGTCAGGTCTCCTGGAATGAATAAAGGAGATAAAGAATTCTCATTAACCCAAGCCAGTAGCTGATGTCCAGGGCCAACTGCACACAAGAATTTTGTGCTAATAGAGCCCCAGAAAGACGGATGAGGTATATAAACATGTAAATAGCTGTAAAGAGGGGGAGAAAGGAGAAGCAATGCCCTGGTGTGAGCGTGGCCTTAGATGCAAAGAAGGGGCAACCAGGACCCAGAGGATTGCAGACAACAACACAGCTGCGCCCTGGATTTCTATAGTCTTTTCAAATATTCCCAAGGCACTGCTGGCTTGCTCTCTTTTATGCCCAGCTGACAAAGGAAACAGTGTCCTTCCCACTGCATGAGCACATATGCTTCCAGGCAGAACACTGCCTTCTCTGGGTCTCACTGTCCTTTTAATGAAATCCTTCAGTCCTTTAAGGATTTGTTGTCTCTGATCCCTCCGCTGACTCAGATTGCAGCATCTCCAATTTGGAATGTGATGTTTGAGAGTTGCTGTGGCTTAGCACAGCACCTAGCATACAGTAGGTGTTTAATAAATGCTTATTGGCTGATGACTGGCAGAAATGGTGCTGGTGTCAGAGAATTTGACCTCAACTCCTAGCTGTTTCTATCTTCTGTGTGACCTTAGGCAAATCACTTAATACCTCTGGGGCTCAGTTTCCTGATCTCTAAAATGAAAGGACTAAATTAGATGGCTTTTGAGGTTCCTTCCAGCTCTGGATTTGGGGTCCTATGACCTCTATTGGCCTTAATTTTCTCATCTCTAAAGAACTTTCTAAGGAAGGTCCCTTCCTCCTCTGCAACTCTGATCTCAAGTCCTCTGGACCTCAGTTTACTCATTTGTAAAATGAAAGCATTGGATTAGGTGACCCTTGGTGACCTTCTGAACTGAGCTAGGCTAGTCTTTAGGACATTGACATGGGATCATTCACTTGGCTTGAACTTTCTAGTTCAGTAGCACTGGACAGACGATGTCTTCTTCCAGCAGAGACATCAAATTACTTCAACCATCGCCGGCCCCAAAGAAGAGATATAAGAAGATGCTTCCCCCTTTTCCTGTGCTCTGGATATGGAACATTGTATACACTAGTCTTCATCCTCCCCTTTTAAATCCCATTTTATAAGGAATAGCGCTCTCTCTCTCTCTCTCTCTCTCTCTCTCTCTCTCTCTCTCTCTCTCTCTCTCCCTCTCTCGGCTTTTTGGAGGGGGGAAAACAGGGCAATGGGGATTAAGTAACTTGCCCAAGGTCACATGGCTAGTAGTGTTAAGTGTCTGAGGTGGAATTTGAACTCAGGTCCTCCTGACTCCAGGGCTAGTGCTCTATTCACTGCGGGAATTCATTGGGAAATGTAGGTGAAGTAAAAACAAAAGATACCACCAAAAATTTATTTAATAAATAATAAGATAAATCTTAGTTTCAGGAAGTAGTTTGGGGTTGAAAAAGCATCACACACATCAATGACAATCCAACTTGTTCTATCATTACTATTCAATTCTGACCCAACTCAATGTGCATCTACAAGGTCTATTCAAGCTGTGTGTTCATGGATCCTCTCTGTGAACTGTTCATTCAACTGCATCATTGTCTGGATGACAGATATTTTTCATCCACTTGGTGTTTCCTATATGGATACTGATGAACACTTCATGATTTCTATTGCCATCAACTCTACATATTGAGTTAAGTTCTGTCTTACATCTAACCATGACTCTTAGCTTAGATGGTAAGACTTAAATCAGGGTCTTCTTTCTGACTCCCCTCCCTCTCTGAGATTCAGAAATAAGTAAGACATTGTTCCTGCCTTCCTTCCTTATCTAATGAAAAATGTAACCCAAACTCAGGTAACTATAAAATAAAAACAACATGGTAACTCCAATAGAAAGATATCAACAAAGTGCTATAAGTTTCAAGGCAAGAAAGATCATTTTTAACTGGGAAATTGGATTGTGGCACTTGTGTCTTAAAGATAGCTTAGATTTCAACAAAAAGATACAGCTTCCCAGCAGGAGAAAATGCACAGCCAGAAAAATACAGGACATAGAACAGAAAACTGAAAGGGACCTCGGAGATCATTTAGTCTAGCCCTCTCATGTTGAAGATGAAGAAACTGAAGCCCAAAGATGGGAAAGAATTTGC
The DNA here is from genome assembly GCF_028583685.1 of Petaurus breviceps papuanus. NCBI lineage: Eukaryota > Metazoa > Chordata > Mammalia > Diprotodontia > Petauridae > Petaurus > Petaurus breviceps. Next base: position 8,123,219 of record NW_027185720.1, on the reverse strand, counting down.
CCACACCCATGGGATAGTATTTTGACTAAGCTTAGAGGATGTGAATGAATAAAGAAGCATTTATTAAGCTTTTACAATGGGCCTTACTCTGTGCTAAGAGTAAATACAAATAGAAAAATGAGAGTCCCTGTTTTCAAGGAGCTCATACTCTTAATTGGCAGATAGAACACATCTAGAGAGGGCTCAGCCCCAGGGTGGATGGCAAGGCTCAGAGTTCTCAGAATGCACTGGAAGATTAGACAATAATGCCCAGGACCCTGGACAGAGCACAGATCTGAAAAGCATAGTGAGGAAATGGTAGGATGCTGTCAGATTCTGACAAGCCCTGAATGCCAGATCAAAGTGTGCCACAGGGAGCCATGGAAGGATGATATGACCAGCACATTGCCTTAGGAAAATTATTCTGGAAGCAAAAGAAAGATAAACCGGGGCATGGAGACACTAGAAAGAGGGAGACCAGCTAGGAGATTGCTGCAATAGTCCAGGTAGGAGATAATGAGAGCCAGGATCTGGGCAAAGATGTGAAATTGGAAGAGAATGGATCTATGCAAGAGTACTAACACATATGAAATATTCACAAGTGAGAGATATTGACAGAACTGGAAATATTCATGTCAAAAGTGATGCCTTCCTATATTTATTGTGATTTCAACAGAAGCAAAGTTCTGGCTTCCATTTATAATTGATGGTTATAAGAGGATACATAAGTCCATGGGAGGACCATTATGGTCTTGGCACCAGATATTAGTCAATTAATCAATCCACAAGCATTCATGAAGCACCACATTACAATGTTCGAGGTAACGTGCTAGTGCTGGGACTACCAAGCCGAAGTCCAAGCAATCCCCACCATCAACTAATTTCTATTCTACCCTCAAGAAGCTTGTTCTTTGTGTCGTTCATCTGTTTCAGTCATGTTCAACTCTCCGTGGCCCCATTTGGAGTTTTCTTGGCAAAGATAGATGAGTGATTTGTCATTTCCTTCTCCAACTAATTTTACAGATGAGGAAACTGAGTCAAGAAGATTATAATCAAATTCATTTGTAGAAACCAAGACCAGAGACCAGTAAATAATTGACTTCCCTGAGCCTCTTTTCCTCATCAAAAATGGGAATAATAATATTTGCACTGCCTACAACATGGGGCTGTTTGAAAATCTAGAAGCATTATGTAAGTGTGGGCTATTGGATTGTGAGAGGGACAAGACCTGTAATTTCAATGGTTTAGAGAACTCCCAGGTAAGGAAAATCCCTTCACAAATGCAGATCTTCAATGTATAGGCTTGAATAAATGTATCAAGAGCAGAGAGGGAGGAAGGGAACTGTCCTAAGGATGATCTTTTTCCATATGTTGGGTGCCAAATAGATAGGATAGGAATGATGCAGTGTAAGGGACAAGTACCAGGGCTGAAGTCAGAGGGCCTGAGGTAGGAGGATCTTGGCTCTGCTCATAGCTAGCTGTCTGATCTTGAGCAAGTTAGTTTTTCTAAGCCTCAGTTTCCTCATCTGTAAAATGAAAGGGTTGGGTCAGATGGCCTCAAAGCTCCTTTCTAACTCTATATCCTATTATTCCATATGAGACTTTGGCCACTCTCTGAAACAGTCATCCCTTAGAGGAAACGTCACTTCTGGAGGTGGAATGATCAATAGAGAAGGTAGGTTTACAGAAATCAAAGCTGGCTAACCCTCAGTTGACCAATTCAGAAAGCTGAAAATCAAATAAGAATTCCAAAAAGAATGAGAAATTGGGCCAAGTCCCCATGGCAGAGCACAAAGAACTAACATGGGGCTGGAGAAACCCGACCAGAAAGCCAATGTAAGAACATCGTTGCTCCACTTTTTCAAGAGATCAATGACAGTAAGAAATCGTTTGTAGCCCTTATCTCCTGAGAAATCATAGTCCCTGATAGGGAGAGAGGAATTTAAAGAAGGGAGGCATGAATTTATCAGGGGTTTGCTTCCTTCCCCCTCTATGAGGTTGTGATGCTAATTAGGCAGACATTTCTTAAGTCAATAAGAATTTACAAAGCACCTACTATGTGCCAAAGGAAGGCAAAAATACTGCCCTGGCCCTCAAGGAGCCTGTCCTCCTTCTAGTAAGGAAGACAACATGTAAATCACTGGGGATGTTTATACCCTTTCCAAAAAATGTCAACTGAGTTAACATGTGTCATCCAACCTGCCTTCTACCATCACACATGCCCAGTACACTGGGTCCCCTGGTCCTCTTATCCCCAGCATTTTCCTTCAAATAAGAAAGTAGGAGATCTCAGAAAATAGATCTGATTTGGGTTATGTAGTATGAAACCCAATCTATTTAATAGTCTCTCATCAGAGCTGTTCTTGCTCTGTGCTGGGGGGG
>NW_027185720.1:8111931-8120758 GCF_028583685.1 Petaurus breviceps papuanus | reverse complement strand
TCTCTCTCTCTCTCTCTCTCTCTCTCTCTCTCTCTCTCTCTCTGTGTGTGTCTCTCTCTGTCTGTCTCTGTCTCTGTCTCTGTCTCTCTGTCTCCCTCTCTCTCTCTGTCTCCGTCTCTCTCTCTCTCTGTCTCTCTCTCTGTCTCTCTCTCTCTCTGTCTCTCTCTCTCTGTGTCTCTCTCTCTCTCTCTCTGTCTCTCTCTCTCTCTGTCTCTCTCTCTCTGTCTCTCTCTCTTTCTCTCTCCTTTTGGCTTTGCTTTGAATTTACTTTCCCTCAGTACTGCTATTCTCTCACTGTAAACCAAGACAGACCTTAAAAACTAGCCACTGTTTTCTTTCTTTCATTCATTCTTTTGTTCTTTCTTTATTCCCTTTTCCCTTTCTTTTATTTTTTCTTTCCTTCCTTCTTTCTTCCTTCCCTCCCCCTCTTCCTTCTCCATCCCTTCTTCCTTCTTTCTTTCTCTTTCTTTCATTTTAAATTTTCTGAACTTCAGCACCTAAACAGTTGGCATTTCTATACACACAACCATATACAAAAGGATAATTCTTCACAAAACTCTGGACCTCCATTGCATACCAAAGTTCCCACCCTAGGGCCTCCCAGGAGAGCCCTCCACTCTTGCTACCTCCAGACACAAAACCTTGTAGATTCCCCATGTCCTGCCTCTAGTCCTGCTGGGGCCGACTGATTATTTCCCCATGTCCCTGCCCCTGAATGGGACTCATTATAGGCTCTGGCTGAATGGGTCTCCCAATATTCTTCTAGTATGGAGTGTGGGCAGAAGTCTGGAACTGAAAAGGACCTTAGGGACCCTCTAACCCAAACTCTTCATTTTAAAAATTAGGCCCACAGAGGTGAAATGACCTGCCCCGCTAAGGGGCACCATAGTGCACAATGCCAGGCCTGGAGGTAGGAAGTTCAGATTCAGCTTCAGAGACTTAATAGCTGTGACATTACCCTGGACAAGACATTTAACCACTGTTTGCCTCAGTTTCCCCATCTATATAATGGGAACAGTAATAGCCCCAACTTCCCAGGGTTGTTGTGAGGATCAAATCAGTTAATAATTGTAAAGGGCTATAAAATAGAAAAACACCTGACTTACAGGGTTTTTGTGAGAGTCAAATGAAATATGAGACATAAGGCTCTTTGTAACCCTTAAAAGTCATTTAAATATCAGCTGCTGTTCCTATTGAGCAGAAGCCAGATCATGGCAAAGCCCACCACAAAGTCCTCAATCCAAGGGTTCTCCCCTGGTTGTCCACTGTGGATAGCTTTACCATGAATTTGGATGAGAAAAAAACAAACCTTTATGTCTTCATTTTCACTAACCTTTGGCTTACTTTGAAATCCTCCATATTGTGTTTTGTGTATTTAAAATCCTGACTCTGAGGACGGATCCATGGGCTATACCAGACTGATGGTCAGTGGGGGAAGAGTGTTTACATTAGCCAGTTAGTAAAAGGTGAGACCCAAGCCTGGCCAAGGCAGCTCAGCACCCTGATGGGCCACCAAGCTCTGAGCTTGACCAAATCTCCTAACTCCTTATGCTCAAGTTGCACCTGTAGGTGGAAAGGCCATGCAGCTACACCTGAATGAGTCTCAGTGACTGGTTCCCTTATTCTCCCTGGGCAGGGCCGACATTAAGCAACAACTGTATGCTTCCTCTTATATTCTGCCTTGTGTACAATCATCTCACCTAATTCTCACAAGAGTTCTGTGAGATGATGGTCATCTCCATTTTCCAGATGAGGGCACTGAGGCTCAAATAGGTAAATTGACTTGTCCTGAGTCACACAGATTGACTTGTCCCGGGGTTTCAATCTCAGTGCTGTTACTTATTACCTGTGTATCCTTGGGCAAGACAGTTAAACTCTCCTCATCTATGAAATAAAGGGGTTGGAATAAAATGATCTCTAAAGTTTTCTAGCTCTAAATCTGTGAATCTATGGCCCTGGGAGCTAGGCCAAAGAATCCACTCAGTCTGCACCAGTAATAGAGGGCAAAGTCAATCCATCAACCTTCATCTATTAAGCACCTGTGTGCTAGGCACTGTCCTAGCCCCTGGAGATACAAAGGCAAGAGTGAAACACTTCCTGCCCTCAATGACCTTGCATTCTATAGGGGAAAGCAATATGCAAATATTTGTTTTGCATTAATTCTCTAAATGTTTCTATATAGAGGATATAGAAATACATGTGTGCTCCTTTAGAGAAAGAATTGGGCTGCTAGGTGGCACCATAGTGCCTGGCCTGGAATTAGGAAGATATCTCCCTCAGTTCAAATCTAGCTACAGAAACTTCCTAGCTGTGTGACCCTGGGCAAGTCATTTAACCTTGTTTGCCTCAGTTTCCTCATCTGAAAAATGAGATACTCCAGTATCTTTGCAAAGAAAACCCCAAATGGGGCCACAAAGAGTTGGCCACAAATGAACATATAGAAGAAATATGAGGGGTTTAGGGAGGAAAGGCTCTGTGTGGGAGGTAGTACTTGAAATGACTACTTCTCAAACAAGTAGGACAAAGACCTCTGCTAAGAACAGATTGGCCCCCATGGCTAAGCAGACCTGAGGGAGCTCTAAATAAGATTTCTCTCCTAAGCTGAATCCCACCTACTCTTTGGTACCTGAAATCCCCTCCCTCGAGAGAGGCTGTGCTCTGATCCATCCTTACAACTGAAGCTTATGATGAAGAGGCTGGGCTGGGGGTGTTGTTAGAGCTGACCTGGTATAAAGGGAGAAGGGGAGGAGGGAGGATCCCAGAAAACTCCACTGAGAAGGCAGAAAGGGGAAGGGGCTTTCAACCCCTGCCAGTGTCAGTGGAGACAAGGAAAGGCGGCTGTTTCACCCCACACCCCCATCAGTAATCCCTGTCACATCTGTCACAAGATACTTTTTTTTAATTGGTGGAATTACTCGAGGACTTCTATTTACAGGGATTCATAGGGTGGGTGGAAGGGTGGGGTATTATGAGGAATGTCTAATGTCCAGGAAAGAGAAAATGCAGGCTCTCTGCCCAATCAGCAGGACAGTTGATGAGATGACCCCAAGAACCTGGAGAAGGAAGACAACAAGAATCCTGATCAATAAAGGATTACCGTGACATCGAAGAATGGATGCCTCTCGGCAGAAGTGGTGGTTTACTGGTACGTACACCAAGGCATACATTGTCAGAGCCAATATGATGATTTGTTTTACTTGACAATGCTCAGTTGTTAAAAGGGAGGCTTCTTAAAGGTCATTATCATTGGGAAAAAAGAACAGAAGCAGCTAGGTGGTCCAGTGGATATAGCAGTGGCCGTGAAGACAGGAAGACCTGAGTTCAAATCTGACTTCAGATACTTACTAGCTGTGAGATCCTGGGAAAGTCACTTAACTCCAATTGTCTCCAAAAAAATAGTATTAATAAGACATTTTAAAAGAAAAAATACGATAGGCTTAAGAGATGAAAGGAAGAGAGAGAGACCTTGGCATAATGTTGACTATCCTGTCAAGACCAGGATAAGGGCTAGACCTATGATTTCACTCATATGGGAGCTCCCAGGCAAGGAAACTATCTCCTCCAATGCAGGTTTGTGCCTTGTTCTGCAGCAGTGTGCCAGCTCAGTTAGATGCTTGTTAAATGTTCAACATTAACATTTATGCCTCAGAATCAGCAAGTGCTACAAATCAGGGCTTGTTTTATAGACTGAAGAAAGTGGAGAAGAAAATGTTAATAAAGCAGGTTAAACTTAAAAGTGTGTCTTGGAGACCTGGTTGTTAAATTTTGAAAGCATACTCCTGCCTTTAAGCCTTGCCTAAGATCTCTGAGAGGACACTTGGCATGTGCAGAGCTTGTTTGTGTCAGAGGCAGAGCTTGAACTCAGATCTTCCCAGGTTCTGGGCTGACACTACCGACTAAACCACACTACTCCTACTGTCCAGAATGGGGGAGGTAATAGTGCCTGTTGTGCTTTGCCCTGGGGAGCCACATTTTGGAAAGGCAAAGAGAAAAATACCTAGATGGGTACTCCCGAGGACCCAGAGCCCAGTCCCAGCTCTATCACTGGCTTCCTGGGTGATGATGAGTCAGCCTGGCCTCAGTTTCCCCCTCTGTAAAATGAAGGTGTTGGACTTAATGGCCTCTCCCAGCTTGAGGCTATGATCTGATAATTAGAGTGTTGCTGCTGTTAGATTCTCTGCTTCTGCACACGCCTCTTTCTGGTAAGATTACTGACCCAATCATCCAACCACCAATTTACGGATGTTTGAAAGAGTCTGGAGTGCTGAGCAATTACCGGCCTGGGTCTGTAAAGAGCCAATTCTGTCAGGCTATTCTATGGCAGAGTGGTAGGCGAGGCAGACAGGTAGATAGACAGATAAAATCAGAGTCCATGTAGCAGGGAAATTTGGCATGCATAAACACGGCTTGTATTTGTGGCTCTCAAAGCACGTGTTAGCTGTCTTCTTCCTAAAAGCCCCATGGAATAGAAGAAGCAGAGACTATAAAAGGCAGTATGGGGTATGAGAGAGAGAACTAACCTTGAAGCCTGGAGGAGTTGGGGTCTAGTCCTACCTACTAGGTGAGAGACCCTGGGCAAGTCACCTAACTTCTACCTGCTCTAAGCGGCTCTCTAAGGTTGAGGTGCTGACCTGTATTGGTAAAGGGCTTTTCCTCACATGGGATTTCTCTATGCCAGTGAAATCACAGGTCCAATTCCTATCCTTTAGTAGAAGAGGAACCAGAAGCCTAGGGAGGTTAAATGATTGGTTGAACGTCACAGATTTAGCAAGTGACCGTGGGCAAGACTCTAACCCCAATTCCATATTCTCAAGTCCAAGGCTCTTTTTCCTAAAATATGTAAAAAATAGGACTTTGTTATGTTCTAAATTCCATATCTGCTAAACACTTGGCTTCCTAATTATGTTTTTATTAAGATAATATTTGAATTCACTTGCATTCTCTGTGCACTCAGTGGCTAGAGGGGGAAGGAGAAGGAGGTTGGGGAAAAGGGGAAAAACTGACTTTGGTGGGGAGGACCAAACCAGCCTGGGAGTGACAGTGAGCCATGGGATTCAGGATTCGCCAGGCCCTGACGTTGACCCTACCTCTCAGCCTCTCATTTCCTCAGCCATCTTCCATCTGCTTTCCATCTTGCCTTTGGAACCAATTTCTCAGGTGATTCTAATTATACACCTCCTCTTATGACAAATTATTCTTTTGATTTATCTATCTCATATGCTCTCTCTTTCTTTCATGGCTTTCTGTATTTCCCTGGGCATCCCGCCCTGAATCCTTCCTTCATCAGATGCATTATTTCTCGAAGGTGTTCAGATTTGTGGGCTTTCCTATAATGGACCCAACTCTAGCCACGCTGCTCATTTAAATCTCCTCATATGATTTATCTAACACTTATCTAACATCAATGTCACATTTTGCTTTGCAGAGGCCTCTTTTCAGAAAGAGAGTGGAAAGAGGGAGGGTGTTGCCTCATAATCACAGGAAGGCAGCTTAGGAGAGGGGGAAGGAACACAGACACTAAAGGCAAAGGATGGGCCCAAATCCTGGTACCCAAATCACTCATGACCCCATTTGGGGTTTTCCTGGCAGAGATCCTGGAGCGGTTTGCCATTCCTTTCTCCAGCTCATTTTACAGATGAGGAAACAGAGGCAAACAGGGTGAAATGACTTGCCCACGGTCACGCAGCTACTGAGTGTCTGAGGCTGGATTTGAACTCACTAAAATGAGTCTCCTTGACTTCAGGCCCAGTGCTCTGTGTGCTATGGCGCCACCTAGCCGCCCCCCAAATTACACTTTTGTTAAGCCAAAATCTGCCTTTCCTGCCCCTTCTGTTGATGGTTCCTAATTCTGTCTTCTGAGATCAAATAGAACAAGTCTACTCTCTACCACCCAACAGCCTTTAAGATACTTGAAAGTAACTACCATGTCCCTCATAAGTCTTCTGTTCTCCAACTTTCAGTTGCCTGAAGCATTTTGTGAGTTGCTCCAGATAAAAAGAAACCCTTTGGTGGAAAGGACACTTATTCAGCCTTCATGCACCTATGGACCTACCCAGTGGGTGCAGTTGGTGCCTGAGCTCCAGGGAGAGGGCCACACAGGGTCTGACACACTCTTGGGGAGGGAGAAGCTTTCAAAGACTAGGTGCTGCAGAAATGCAGGGGAGACCAGCCCCTCCACACAGCCCTGATTTCTAACTGGCCTCCCTGGCGATGTTCTATACTTTCCCTTTGGCTGAGGTTGGGGCTTCTCTCTCCTTTTGAGCCAAGATCTCACCTCATTTCTAGCCAAGACTTCATTCATTCTTGTATACTTTCTGGCATATTATAATCTGCAGAATCTCTCTAGTTTCTGCTTGTTATTGTTGCTTGTTTAAGAGGGTTTACTTACTATTACTGTTGGTAAAGGCCTTTTATGTAATCAGAGTTTTGTAGATGTGAGCTAAGGACTTCCCTCCTCCTTAAGAGTGTCCAAGGAAGCAGTTTTAGCTTCAAACACCTAAAAATCATACCTTAAGACTCTTAATCGAAGAGGCAGAGAAATATATTTCTAGCCCACTATCTCTCTCGGAGAGAGGTGAGTGAAGGAACAAGTGACTAGCCATAGAGGGGTGGGCCTGAACTCCTCTTCTCCTACCCTGGCCCCTGCCTGTCTCCATTTAGGCCTCAATTCTTCCCTCATGCTACTTAAAAAAACAAGCTGGACTAGAAATCTCCTGCTTCACTTATTATCAGCCTGAGTCTTTTGTAAAACCTCCTCTGAGTCTTGTAATGACCAGAACAGACCCTGACCTAAGTGCAGGGCTTTACATTGCACCCTATTAAATTTTATCTCATTCGATTCACCCATTATCTGAGTGTTAAAAAGACCTTTTTGGAGCCCAGTTCTGTTATGGGGCAGGATGCTAGTTTTTTTTCCAGCTCTGTGTTATTTGCAATCGTGACAAGCCAGCTAAACGGGGACGATCGCCAACCCACATCCAAGGGTCCAATGAAATAACATTCACAAAGGTCATTGTAAACCATAATGCACTGTGTAAATATAAGGTAGATGGTCTCTGCCTAAAGGTGTATGTGTGTCCCTCTGTAAATCCTGGGCGAGTTTGATGCCTGCCCTGGGACAGTTCCCAGATGGACCAAACCCATTCTATAGAGATTAGGACTTAATTTTTCTTTCTTTTTCTTTCATTCTTTTTTATAAGATCTGGTTTGCTGAGTAGCGGAAGGGAATATTTGGAAATGAAGGAGATAAAAAGTAAGTTCTTAACCCTTCTTGTGTCATGGACTCCTTTGGCTGTCTAGGGAAGTCTATGGAACCTTTAAAAAATGTGTTTTTTAAAGAATTGAATGAAATGCTACATTTCAATGAGGTATTAGTGAACATGAAGATGTCATTCTTGTTTTTCTCATCCAAGTTCACATATCCTCTGAAATGACCCCAGAAGAATCCCTGCTGTCAATGAATGAAGACTCTGTTAGTATATGGGGGAGGACAGGACAGAGTGAGATGGAGAGGAGGAAGCAAACACAGATGGTGCCCGTTCACTGTAGAGAGAAATCCCCCCAGCATGTTCCCAACTTGCTAGCTCTGCTCCAAGGTGCTGAAGGGAGAGTCAGCTGCTTCTATACCTTGATATTTAGAAAAGTCAGAGTAATGGGATCGGGGCTGGTGCCCACGGGATCCTGACAACATTGACTAAGAATGACCTGGTCCACCTGGGCAAGGCTGGTGCTGGTCCACAGCTTCCACACAGCCGGCACCAGACCTAGAGGAAGGAGACATGTTGTTGTTTTTGATGGATTTATTTTTTCTTTCTTTTTCTTTAATTCTTTTTTCCAAGATCTGGTTTGCTGAGTAGGTGAAGGAGAGAGGTAGATTTGGAAATGAAGGGGATATAAAAGTAATAAACAATTTTTTTAAAATTCTAAAAAATGGTATTGTTTGATCTTTACAACAACCCCATGATGTCAGCCCTTCTGGTACAATTACCCTTATTGAGATCGTGAAGAAATTGTATCAAGGAAGTCACCTGACTCACCCATAGTCACAATCAGTGTCAAGGCAGGATTAGAACTCACATCTTTGCTGATTTCAAGTCCAGAGTCTTCCCTGACTCGATGCCTCTCTGCCAGCATTCTCCTCAGTCACATCAATCAATCAACAGACAAGCATATGTGGAAGCACTTGCCATATGCTGGTCACTGTGCAAAGTCCTGGGATACAAAAAAAAAAAGCAAAGACCATGCCTGACCACCTTTCAGCATAGTATAGTGGATGGGGCACTGGGTCTGCAGTCAGGAAGACCACCTCTTGACTGGTCTGGGCCTCAGTTTCCTCATCTTTAAAATGGGCACGTTAGAATCCATGACCTCTAAGGTCCCTAGCATATCCTACGACCTCTGTGGGTTTCCTCATCTGTAAAAGGAGGAGGTTGGATTCCATGGCCTCTAAGGGCCTTAACTAGGATGCTATGGCTTCTCTGGGCCTCAGTTTCCCTATCTCTAATGTAAGGAGGTTGGATTCCATGGCTTTAGATGCATTATCCTATGACCCCATGAGGTATAGCCAAGAAGAATCTGTCTGAAGACTTTCACTGGCAATGATACCTGCAACTCAATGCTTCCAAACCCCACCTCAGAGTTTTCTCTCATTACGAAACTGCTCCAGCATGAAAGACCAGAGGTTATCAAATGAGGCCCCGCCTGAAAGAAGCTGAGAGAGCACGGACTCATCAAACTCTGGCAGCCTCCCCAAGGCATAGCAGGGACCCCCTTCCACTGAACCAGAAAGCTCATTCTGCCCCAGCGCTGGATTGATCTCGGGTCATCC
>NW_027185720.1:8111184-8111831 GCF_028583685.1 Petaurus breviceps papuanus | reverse complement strand
CAATGTCATAGTGATTCGTGATGCTCCTTTTAGATCCGGGCAGCTCCCGGACTTGTGTCTTGAAGTCAGCAACACTCAGAGCATTGTTCTCGAGGTATCAGCAGCAAGGCCTGAATTTCTCTGGAGAAAAAAACTGTTTAAAGATGGGGAGAATCATATTCTCATCTTTGTATCTGAGGCCTCCAAAATCTCTCCAGCTCGGATTCTAAATGACAGGCCAGTGCCCTCCCCTCCTCAGCTCTGACAGAGTCAGGACGACCTGGGCTCAGATCCCATCTCAGACACTTAGCAGTGGTGGGACGTGGGGCTGAGTCTATTTCCCTCTCTGAGCCTCAGTTTCCTTATATGTCAAATGGGCTTTAAGATCCCGTTCAGCTCTAGATCTATGCTCCATTTTCCTGACCTATTAAACAAGGGGATTGGACTCAAGAGCCTCAGAGGTCTCTCCCAGCTGTGGATCTCAGAGCCTGTAACCACACAGTGGCTCCAGTTCCATCACTGATTCATGTTATGGATTACTCATTTAATCTCCTGGGCTTCATCATTTGTAACATGGTGTTAGTAGCAAGCTCTCCCATGTTTCCTGCAATCTTTGTTAGCAGGAGAGAGAGAGAGAGAGAGAGAGAGAGAGAGAGAGAGAGAGAGAG
>NW_027185720.1:8087795-8111084 GCF_028583685.1 Petaurus breviceps papuanus | reverse complement strand
AGACATGGAGAGAGAGACAGAGATAAAGAGACATAGAAACAGAGATAGAGAGACTCTTACTTGAGAGCTTTTGAGATCTATTACTTGTCATATGAATATTCCCTGCACACAATCCTTATCACAAGGAACTTAAATTGTTACAAGAGAGACAGCAAGGACATATATAAGTATGTACTTTGATATATTTGATAGCTAGCTGGCTAGACATATGAATACAGACAGAAAAATGTAGTAACTAGAGAATAAATATTAACAATCATAAAGTCACTAAACACAAGGTAGGATGAGAAACAAAGCAGTAGCTGTTGCAGAGATTGGGAAAGGTCCAAGGGTATGTCTGATTCTTTTAGCCATTCACAAAATATTTGCTGTATGGTGTCATCTGCTTTCATACAATGACGCAAAGCCCCAGTAGTCCTTTTAAAATGGTTAAAAACTTATTCACACCTAGTTCATTTTCTTATTGATTGATGCAATTAATATTCCTGGACCTTCTACAATTATACTGACTGGGGCGCATGCCCACCCTTAAATAGATATCTGTGGGAGCTCTCACTATCTCTGTCCAAAGCAGAGAAGCTGATAGATTCTTCCCTTGCCTTCATGATAATCTCATCCTTCAAAAGCTGGAGGAAGAAATGAGGGGAGCAGCTATTCTGGACCTGATTTTCATCAACCAGGAAGAGCTGGTTGCTGAAATATAAATTGTAGGAGCCTTTGGAGCAAATGACTTGGAATTTGTGACAACCAATGTTCAGGTAATAGATTTCAAACAGTTCAGAGAAAAACTGGGACCCCAAAATTTGGTCAAAACCCCGTGGCCCCAAATTATGCAAGGGAAGTTACCCAGAAGGGATAGGAAGGTCTCAAGAATGAAGTTAGAAAGAACAAGGAAGGAAGGAAGGAAGAAAGGAAGGAAGAAAGAAAGGGAGAAAGGAGGAAAGGAAGGAAGGAAGGAAGGAAGGAAGGAAGGAAGGAAGGGAGGGAGGGAGGGAGGGATGTCTAAAGAAACTGATGTGAATTCACAGGAAACTCACTGACTTCAATCTGTTCAAAGATATGTGTAGCACACCTTTTGGGGCTATTTTTCACTCCCACCTCAATCTGCCATGGAAGCTTGAATCCCCAAAGACAGCTAATTATTTCTTGCCCTTAGGGTCATAGGGGTAATCCTGAGGGGCTGGAGGTGATTTTTCAATAGTATTATTACTCATGAGCCCTCCCCTTGGTACGCCCCCCATTAATTATCAACTAGCCAGCCAGAATTAACTAACTTTTATAAGGAGATATTTATCAACTCAGTATAACAAGAATACCCAGTATAAAAGCATTACCCTAAAAGTGTAGAAAATACCCTTCCACAAGTAAATACAGAGGAGTCCAAGGGAAATCAGGTTTAAGCTTAGGAAGTACATTTAGCAAAAGGGTAACCAGGGGTCCTGGTTGAATAGATGAACTCTTCTGTCTTCCTAGAGTTTTCATGAAGTTCCCCTGAAGTGTGTATAACTCTCTGCTGGGCACTGAGGGGAGAAATTAAAGTTGCCTTTTCTTGCATGTCTAAGATGGCTCCTGATGGAGAAGTTACTATTAGCCCTCAGCACCATGGACATTGCTACAAATACTGATGGGAAATCCACATCTTCTGACCTTTCAAAGTTCACCTGATCACTCTCTGTTGGGTGAGTAGAGAGGAGGTGGAAAAAGAATTTCTCTCTCCCCTATTTTTCCCCCCAAGCTATTTCCTCAAAGGATCTTAGCTAGAGATATTCTTACAGGCTGGTCAATTATTGGAATGTAGGACCCTGAACAGGCATACTGTTTTGTCCAAACCCTACAGAGCATAATTGATTCTTTTCAACCAATCACAAGATATTGTGAGATATCATCTGCTTTAATCGAATTCATGCCTAGTTTAAACCTTTGAGTAAGTGACTGATTGGTTCGTTATTATCACACAATAAAGATATCAGAGCATGCAGGGCATCTTGTCACTTATGTAAATGAGGGTTGAGGGGTATGGTATTTAATAAAGATGGAAGCAATGACAAATAATAGAGGATGATTCTGATAATGGTGTCAGGAACACTAAAGCTCAGCATGAGCTAAAGCGAAGACCAGAAAAAAAAATGTTTTGTGATACCTTGGCAAGAGAAGTATTAAAAAAGAAATAGGATGACCGCTCAGGACGGATGGGCCAATGAGACCAGGGGACAGAGAAAGAGCAGAACTATCTCAGCTCCTGTGTTACTGTGGCTTTGTCTGCCAAAAAAGAATGATCTTTGGACCAGACAGGATATAACAAAAATGGCTAATGGGGAGTTGAAACCCAAGATAATTAAGGAAACAGCAAGAGAGCATCTAATGCCCTGAGAAGTTCCCATTATCAGTCCTGGATGAACATTCCAGGGCACTGAATGGACTGGCAGATATGAATCATGAGCAGTTACTACTGTTCAATGACTATCAAAAGACTAAAGAGAAAAAATGTGCCATAAGACCAGAGAAGGACAAATGTTGTCCCAATTTTCAAAGAAGGGAAGAAAATGCAGTCTGAAAGCTAAGACTGGGCTTTTTAACTTGACTTCAGTTTCTGGTACATTTCTAGAAGGTATTGTTAAAGAAATCGTGGAAAATAGCTTTAAAAAAAGGAACCCGTGATCAGAGACAGGATGACTTCATCCAAGATAGATTATTATGCCAAACTGGCTTCACTCCTTTTTTGACAGAGTTATCAGACTGACATATGGGAAGGAGGGAAGATTATACAGATAATGTTTTTTAAAACATTTATTCTGAACTTAAATGCTCAGAAATAAGAATTTCTATCTGTACTTATTACTGTGTTTAATATTAATAATGATAAATTATAAAATAAATAGTAATATAATAAAAGCAAAATTTTACATGACGCTTTCAAAACTATCCTGCTTGTCAGTACTCCCTTTTCAAGTTCCTTTTGTTCTCTTCTAGGTATTTTTTTTAAATCCCTCTTTTTTCAGATTCTCTATTGCTACCCTGAAAGAACTTCTTTCTTGCAAAGATGAAGAAAGAAAAAGACCCTTGAAACAAATAAACATGGTCAAGCAAGGCATACAGGTACAGTTAACTTAGATTTTACCAAGCATTTGAGAAAATCTCTCGTGCTTTCCCCAAGGAACCAAGGTGACAACCATGAACAAGAGGGAAAGATAATGCCTTCATGAGGTGGGTTCAGAAGTATTTGAACTAAAAAGTAAAGATTAATTGGCCAATGTCACCTTGGAGAGAAGTCTCCCATAGAAAAAGAAATTCATTTGATTCTCACAAAAACACTGGAAATAGGTGATATTATTATCCTGATTCTACAGTTGAGGAAACTGAGGCAGACAGGAGTGAGGTGACTTGCCCAGGGTCATACAGCATCTAGATTCCAACCAGGGTCTTGCTGACTTCAGATCCAGTGCTCTCTCTACTGCACCAAGAGCTGCCTCTAATAACAGCACACACAGAGATCTATCCTTGGTCGTATAATGTCTAACATTTTTATCAATGGGTTGGATTAAGGTGTAGATTCATGCTTATCAAATTTAAAACTTTCCCAGGTCTAGTAGGAGTTTATGACCCATTATGTGACAGAGATGTTTGTCTGGAGGCTTGGTTCTTCATCAAGTCTGAGTTGAACCAGACAGCCTCTAAGGCTCCTTCCAGTCCTAAGGTCTGATGACACTACAGTCCTCAGAAAACAGACATCAGCCCCCACACCAACCCCTTCCAGACTGTAGGATGTACCAGAGTTGGCACTCCACTTTATTGCTTTGGAAAAGAGAGGGTCCCCTCCATGCCACCATGAAGCACTGAAGGGGGAATTCAATGGAAGTTGCCTTTAGGCACCATTTTACTTTTTCTTTTTTGGAGGAGGAAAGGCAGGGCAATTGGGGTTAAGTGACTTGCCCAAGGTCACACGGCTAGTGAGTGTTGTGTCTGAGGCCAAATTTGAACTCAGGTTCTCCTGATTCCAGGGCCAATGACCTATTCACTTCGACACCTCGCCATCCCATGGGCACCATTTTAAAAGGAATTAATCTGATCATTCTAGTGAAGAGAGGCTATTTCTGGAGGCCACTGAACTAAAAAAAAATGTCTAATTCAGCATTCAGAGAAGGATTTGGTATACGGTAGGTATTTAATAAATGCTTATTGATTAATTGATTGAATCAATAATCACTCACATTTATGTAACCTCTTATGTACATTAAGTAGTCTGAATCTCACAAAACCCTGTGAGATAAGTAGGGAAAATCCTTTTCCTCATCTTGGGGAAACTAAGGCTCACAGAAGCCATGACTCAAAGGTCATAAACAGCAGAGTCTAAACTCTAACCATGTCTTTGTTTTTGCATTGGGGCAGGCGGTAGGGAACAGGGTCTGGTCCTGTGATCTTGTCAAAGCCAAGAACTGTCCGTAACCAAATGCCATCTCCCTATGGCCCAGATTAATAACTGCTCCACAACAATTTGGTCTGAGAGCTGCTTGGAATGTGGAGAAGCTGAATAACTTACCTAGAGCCACAGCACATGGATAGTACACCAGAAGTGAGACTTGAACTCAGGTCTTTGTCACTCTAAGCCCATTTTCCATCGTATCTTAAAATGTCTTGAAATCGTATTTCTCTGAGATGAGTCTGAGCTTCAGCTCCCTCATCTATAAAATGTGAATAATTATTACTCTCCTATAACCATCAGAAAGTTGTTAGTAATAACTCATTCCTGCATTACATAGTGCTTCATGGTTTACAAAGGCTTCCTTCCAAACAATGCAAGTATTATCATCACCATCTAACAGTTAAAGACACAGTCTTGTGGAGGGTACTGGGACTTGCCCAAGGTCATGCAGCTAATACAGGTCAGAACTGGGAATACAACCCAGATCTTCTGATCCCAAGTCTAGTTCTCTGGATCACCCTGGCTCTCTTTATTTTGATTTATGGAGGGATTACCCATTCTAATTCAATCAAGGATTTGGGGAAGTTTTGAAATTTGGGGGGCAGGGGCAGTTCTCAGCTGTGCTTTTCTAATTCCTTACTACATAGTCAATCTGTGGCATTCATAGTTCTACTAGCAGCTGGAAAAACCAATAATACTAGAAGAAAATTGGTGGAGGGAATTGTGTCACTGGAAGTTCCCTACACTGATGAGATCACAAATCCAGGCTACTCTCCCCCATCTCACAAAAAGGAAAGAAATGTACTACCAGAGTTTAAGCTCTGCTAACTTGCTTACTAGCACACAATAAATTCTTTTTCATTCATTTATTCATTCTTTCTTTTCCACCACCATCCCCTTTAACGACTTGCTGGGGTGTGCAGGTAAATGTTTAATGACAAGCTCTCTGAAAAATAGTGCATGTAGTTCACACTTTTATGTTTCATCTGCATTATTAACATTTTTCTCCATCACTTCCTTAAGTCTAGACAATAAACGAAATAATAAATCAAGTCCTGATCTGTAGGTTTGCAGATTTTGGAAGTACAAGTGCTCACACTGAAAATTTAACAATTGGCTCTCAAGGGTGGGCTGCAGCTGCCTCCGACACACTCCTGGCTCTTTGCCACCCACATCAGAATTTATTTTGTCCTTCTTCCTCCTCCCAAAACAATTATTAGGGGCGGCTAGGTGGCACAGTGAATAGAGCACCGGCCCTGGAGTCAGAAGGACTTCAAATCCGGGCTCAGACACAACACAAAAACTAGCCGTGTGACCTTGGGCAAGTCACTTAATCCCAATTGCCCTCCCCCAAAAAACATTATTAGCCATGTAGGCCTGGGAAAGTCAACTTAGTTCTCTCAAGCCTCTGTAAAATGGTGATTAAAAAAAAGCACCTACCCCACAGGGTTGCTGTGATGGCCCAAAGAAGATAACATCTGTAAAAAACACTCTACAAACACCTTAAAACACTACATTATTATCATCAAAATCTGTCTTCGGATTCTTTTTTTTTTTAATCAGTCATTTTCCCTGTAGTTCAAATAAGTTTGTCAATTGTGTTACCTTTACTGTAACTAGGACAGGACACTCAAATGGAGCTTTGCCTCAGGCACCAAAATTTAGTGGGGGGCGGAGAATAATTATTTGCGATTTATTATTTTGTTGAATTTCTGGCAACACTTTCACTCCTTCAGCAGCATAAAAACAACTGAGCTTAGCACCTATTTAGAAGGAGCAATTAGTTAAACTAAAATGCTGCCAGATGGTTCACTCTCTCTCACCCTTGTAGCCGCTGACCAGGTTTGGCCCCAACCTCCTCTTCTTTCCTCCCAGGTGGCAGCCTCCCCAGCAGGTGCTTCTTGGTTTCCTAATGATTGTGTCTTCTCCACATTGTCCCCACCACCTTTCACCGTAAACCACTGGTGTCCTGATCACTACAGGAGGCTAGCACCCAAAGGACTACTCTCTCATTCAACTGAATTCGTCTTGATTGCTTCTTATATTGTTTTCATGTCACAAATTACAAAGTTTATTGGTGGTCCTATTTTACATCATTTTAGGGAGGCATCAAAATTCCTACCTACATCTCAGGATAGCTTATCTCTAGCTGGGAATAAAAACCTTATCCTTGGTCAAAGGGCTTTCAGTCCCCAGCAAACCGGGGGAGACAAAGAGCCATGGGATCTTGGATTTGGAACCAGAAGAAAACATGGAGGTCTAGGCCAGGAATTCTTAACATGCTTTTGTGTCACAGACACCTTTGGCAATACAGTAAAAACCCACAGGCCCCTTCTCAAAAATCATGTTTTTAAAAGCACAGAAATTCATAGCATCCCCAAGGAAACCAATGATTTCAACACACAGTCTGCTGAAAGGAAGACTTTAATCATGTGTAATCTAGCGCCAGGTCTAATAGCCAGAGTAATTTCAAAGCAGCAACGAGCACAAACGGTATTTCCAGATATCCACAAACAACCAGAATGTATAAGGAAATGTGTGTTCTTTCTGTTGGTGACAAAAAAGCACAGGGACTGTTAATACTCCGGAGGTTGTCGCCTATTTTCATAATTGGAGGAAATGCTGAATTTCAGTTAGAGGTTGGGGGAAAAAAGATGCGACTTTCCTTTTTCCCATCTAAGTTCATGGGCCCCCAAGCTAAGAATTCCTGATACAGTCCAATTGTCTGATTTTATAATAGATGAGGAAATCAAGATCTGAGGGCTGAATGGCTCACCAAGACCAAGACTGCCTTTGAATGATATGCTCTTCTGGAGTCACTTGTGTTGGGTTTTTGTGGGGAGGGGGTGGCCGATATCCTTTTTAGACCCAATGTCTGGTTTCTTTCAGAACCTGGCATATGAGTACATGGTCATTGTAAACCAGAAAACCAGGTGGCTGTTAGCCAGTTGTTTTTTGTTGTGTTTTTTCAAAACCACGTACAAATGAAGGGTGACATGAAATAGTACACTATTATTATCTTTTCCTCAGTCAAATCAATCAAGCTTCAAAAGTTCACAGTTCAAAGGACAACCAGTTGGCAGAAGGTAAATCTGATCTTTTCCTTGAGTAAATTCCTAGAAAGAGCAGTCTACACACCCTGCTGGTTTTTCCTCATCACCCGTGTACAATGTGGTTCCTCTTCTGTGGTCTTCAAAGAGGACCAATGACATTGTGTGGTGATGTCTTGACTTGTTTGAGAATTGGATTTAAGTGAGGCTGAGTTGCCCAAAGTCATCAACCTCACCCTCTCTTCCAGAGTCATCTAAGTCATGTAGCAAGAATGGCCCAGGATGCAGTGGATGCCTTTGGCATCTGTGATGTCTGACCATGCTCTAAGCTCTCCTGCTTCAGCTGCCTTCATGGTCATTGGAACAAATTGTTCTCATCCTCTCATTCTATTGGGGAAGTCTTCACATACTTGGGGTATCCCTTGTGGCTCCTCTCCTGCCACTTGGCTGAAACACAGCACCAGAAGCAACCTTCTAATTGTCAAATCCCAAACCCTTTTCTCTTAGTCCTCACCCTTGACCTATCTGAAACATTGGAAACTTGCCTATCTTTCTCTTGCCTTGATGTCCATGGTGCTGGACTCTTACTGAGTATAAATTGATTGTTTCATTCTTTGTATTTCTATCCCCAGAGCAGGCATTTAATTAATGCTTATGGATTCTCCTCTTACCTCTCTGACCATTTCTCCTATGTTTCCTCACTGCCCTCACCCTTCCTCAAATATCTCATAGCCCTTTATCATACCTATCACCCTTATGATGTTCTGATACATGGATTATAAACAGATCCTTGAAAAAAAAGAAAAATAGAGGGTAAATGGATGGACGATTGATAAACAGAATCAATAGATGACTGATAGAAAATGGACAGGTGACTGATAGAAAGATAAACAGAATCAGTAAAATAGAGGGGTAGAAAAATAGAAAGATAATCAATTAGATTGCTAGATAGAGATGGATAGAGCATTTAGTATTACTAAGCACTGATGATAAGGGGAAAAGACGGCCCCTAACCTCAAAGAATTAGTGACGTTCTAGAGGGAGAAGCCAACATATATGAGGAAATCTGGAAAGGAGGAAGAATAGAGATCCTATGTGGGAGCATATCTTGGAGATGGCCAAATGAGATAGAAGTCTGGATTCTAGTAAGATGCGGTGTGTGGTTTGACCTTTGTTCTCGAAGATATGGTGAAAGTAAGTTTACCTTTCAGAGCCCAGAGTGGTTCTAGGCATGGAGCCCAAGTTTCTGGTAGGGAGGAGCTGAATTATGTTATTCATTTGCATTATGGTTATTAGAGTATCTCTCAAATCTCCCTTGAGGGAAAGGACCATGGCTTAGTTTAACTTACTGTCACATGGAACTCACCTTGTATTCAGTGGGTACTTAATGAATGAGTCTTGAATGAATGAATGGCAAGCAGCTATGTTGTTCCACATGTGCGCAATCCATCTTCAGTGCTTGGGAAATTATGTTTACCTGCTTTTGAATATGCTCTAGCTTTACCTCTCTTCTGGTCTATTGCAATCCTAATTCTCAGTGATGAATTCCAGGCCGCCGTCTGCACCCACAGAGACTCATTTGGATGCAGAATACAGCCTAGCTTCGAAGCCAAGGCAAAGCCTGAAAGACGTTTTCTCTGCAATGCCTCGCACAAGGTGGGCATCCTGAGATCAGCCCTTCAGAGTGCCTGAGCTTAGAAAGGGGCAAACAAGTGCAAGAAGTGCTTGCTCAACAGTTCCTTCCAGGGCTGATTTATTCTGCAGGCTGCGGTATTAATAACTCTGTAGAGGAGAGTGGGATAGGGTTATCGGACAAAATACATTTGGGCTTGGTTGTTGTTGTTCAGCCGTCTTCAGTCACGTCCGACTCTCCGTGACCCCATTTGGGGTTTTCTTGGCAAAGATCCTGGAGTGGTTTGCCATTGTCTTCTCTGGTTCATTTCACAGATGAGGAAACTGAGGCAAACAGGGTCAAGTGACCTGCCCAGGGTCACACAACTAGTAAGGGTCTGAAGCTGGGTTCGAACTCAGGTCTTCCTGACTCCAGGCCAGGCATTCTATCCACTGAACCACCTAACTGCTTTTGCTGGTATGGGGTTAGGGACAAGAAGTATTTATTAATTATTTACTATGGCCCAGGCACTGAGCTAAACATTGGGGATCCAAATACAAGCAGAAAGAAAGGCAGTCACTGCCTTGGAGCAGCTAATTTTCTAATGGGGGGAGATAACGCCCTTTAGGCAACCGAAAAGGGGAGGATGGAGAGGCTCAGAAGGAGGAAGGTACCCACTATGGGAAAAGTCCAGGAATTCTCAAGAGCACAGCACAGAGAAGAATGAAAAGGGAATCAATACAACAGAAAAATGCAATTCAGTAAAGATTTTTAAGCACCCAACATGTGCAGAGTTCTCCAGCATACCTACAACTTACCCTCTACCAGGGGTGCACAGATAAAAATAAGGACTGTGATTTCATTGCTACTGGGAACTCCCAGGTGAAGAAACTCCCTCCATTGATGCAGACTGGCACTTTCTCCACAACAAATCATCTTAGAGAATAGTGCAGAGAACTGAGAGGCGTGACTTGTGCAGGTAGTACACCCAAGAGGGCATCTGTTTGAACCCAGGTCGTGAGATGCCAGGTCTCTGTTGGGTATAACATGCTGGCAGCATGTACATGGAATAAATACAAAGGAAAACAAAGTCATGGGGGGTTGCTGACACTTGAGGAGATCACAAAAGAGCTTGTTCCTGACCCTGTACCAGTAAAATCAGCTAGGTAGTTCAGTGGATAGAGTTCCCCATATTATAGCTGAGGAAACTGAGGCAGGCAGAGGTTAAGTGACTTGCCCAAGGTCACACAGCCAGAAAATATCTGAGACTAGATCTGAAGGCAAGTCTTCCAGAATCCATGATCAGTGCTCTACCCATTGAACAACCTAGCTGCCTTTCTGTGGAATCAGGACAAGATCGTGATGACTCTTTTACTGTGGAATAATACACAGAAAATCTGCTGAAATATTTCAACAGGTCTGTCATCCCACTGACATGGACATTCCCTCCCCTGTCTTAGATCAAATCTGATCTTTGATTTCTTGTCCTGGCTAAGCCTTGTTTATTCTTCCACTAAGACTCCACAGAGGATTCATGCAATGTACTAGGGACCTTTCTATCATCTTTTCAGGGTTTTGGGGGGATCAGCAGAGCCCCCAGCTGTCCATCCTTTCCTTCTGCCTCCTGTCCTGCCTACCTTGTTGGCTGACCCCATTACTTCCCCAAGGGTCTTTTTGACACCAATTCTTCTTTGGGTGATCTCTACCGCTGGCACATCTCTGGAGGAAAAAGTGAGGCTGGTTGACTTCGAACAGCCGTGCCTCACTTAAATCCAATTCACTGCAAGTTAAGACATCTCCTTCCTGATGTCACAGTCTTCTTTGAGGACAGACAACAATTCCTATAAAGTGTGTGTGTGTATGTGTGCACACCTGCACATAGGAAACTATACACGCCTAAAGTGCACTGTTAATTTTTTAAATTTTGAGATGCATTTTGAGTTATTTTTTTAAATCGAACTTAATTTAATAATTAAATATCTGATTCTCTGCCTTCTTGAGGCAAAACTAAAATCACAGAATTCCTTTTAAAAAATGAAAAAGCAGCTTTGGGGGGGGGGTGCGGAAGGGAGGAAGGGAGGGTAGAAAAGATAAATATAAGCATGGCAAAGAAAAAAAAGAAACTCTTTAATGGACACCACCAAGATTCATATTAGAATGGTTTTTAAAAGGTCTCCTTTAGTGAATGTGCAACTCTCCCAAAAGCAAATTTGTTGTTAGACTCAAATTGGATGGGCTTTTAAAGATCATTAAATCCAAACTGCTCATTTTATGGTTGAGGAGACTTCCTTGGGATTGCCCCAAGCTCTCGCAACTGAAGAATTTTTAAACATGGAGTCATGGATTTGAGTTCAAAGCTCTGCTCAGCTGTTTACTACCTTGTGACCTTGGACTAATCATTTCCCCTCTGTGGGCCTCAGTTTCCCTCTCTGCAAAATGAGGGGGCAGAACTTGATAGCTGCTATTAGGGTCCCTCACACCTCACCCTTCCACCTCATCTCTGGCACTCCCAACAGCCCCATTCACAATTATTCTGGTCTAGAGTTCTCCCCAGACTTATTTCAGCTTATGTTTGCCTTCACCTTCAATTCTAGTTTTCTGGCTCCTTTCCCATATGACAAACTACCATCAATCACCGTGCCTGGACAAGTTCTACTTTAGCCTTCCTTAGATCATGTGGCAGTGGCTGGCAATGAAATTTCCTACCACCTAATGGCAGGATTAACTCTACAACCGAACCTGGTCCTGGTGGCAGAATCAGGACTAAAACCAATTCTCCTAAGCTCCTGGGCCAGAGTTCTTTCTGCTCCCAGATAAGCTGATAAGCAAATCCTTCTCATCAGTGCTGTTTTTGGCGTTTTGGGGTTTCCAAAATGCTGATGCTTCTACATTTTGTAGTGCTGAACAAAGAGCAAAGTATCGATTGTGAGTTATTTATTGCCCAAGGCTGGGATGGGGAGGGAGTTTCTAGGAACTTTAATGAAACTACAAAGAGTAAAAGTAAAACTAGCAGAGGTTCTGTGACCATATAGCATTAGCTAACTCAACAAAGATATTTTGGCCATTTGGTTTAAGCAACTGGACCAACATACTTCCCATCCATCCATGGTATTTTATAAGAGTAGTCCAATATCTCCTAAGACTCTAGAACCATTTATTACTTCCAGGATTTGGAGTGTTATTTGTGTGTAATCATTCATTCAAATGTGCAATTTATGAATCCCCACCCAATGGTCAACATGTTTCAAAACAAATAACAATAGCTAACATTTCTATAATGTTTACAGTTTGGAGAATCTTTACATATTTTATTTTATTTCATCTTTATCACAACTCTGTGTTTCAGTCGATATTATTATCCCCATTTTATAGATGAGGAAACTGAGGACAAGGGAGTTTAAGTGACTTGTTCAGAATCACAAAGTTAGGGCCTGAGGCAGGATCCAAAATGGAGTCTTCCTGACTCCAAGCCTAGTGTTTTATCCAGTTGCCAATGAAATGTTTAATCAAAACATGAAGTAAGGTTAATCACAAAGGAAATGAATTAGATAATGTGCTCAGTGTCTAGACCCAGAATTTTGCTCTGCCTCCCCACACCAAACCCCAAAAGACAACCAATGAGTTACAGTTCCATGAAACAGCCAGATGTCCCAGCCATTCGAGAGAAGGACACAATCTCTAAACTCTAATCAAGGTGTGAAGTCACTGTAGAGTAGCAGCACAAATGGTCTCTACTCAACCACCTTCCTCAAAGTCTCAGGCAGAGACTGGCATATGTCATCTCTTTTGGCAGTAGGGCTCTGACCCACAGGACCAGGCTAGCTCCACCTTCCCCATTTCTTATTCTCAGTCTCCAGCTTAACCTCTCTCCATACTACACCTACCCCTCTCAGACTACCAGAGTCCCCTCTCAAACTCTCCACTTCTTTTCTCACCACTGATAGCTTCTGTGTGTGGCTATTCTCCCATATCTTGCTCACTTGAAACATCCACCACCCTTTTAAAAATGGGTAACCTGGAAGCTGTTAAGCCCAACCACAGGCTTCTAGCAGGAGGTGGTCCCCAAAAGTCATCAGGGGATTTGTCCCCTGGGCCTACACACATAATAAACAATTGATGTGACATCTGCTTGCCTAAAAGGGCACGGCTGACAATAACATACAGATGTTAAAGGAAAAAAATGTGTCTTAATTCCTCTAATCTATTGGTTGATTGATTGCTAACCTAAGAACAACATCTTGACACTGCTGAATTGTGTGGTTTCCTGTCCTGCCTCCCCTCCCTGACCCTCTACAGCATCCTGAGAGAGGAATTTTCTTATTGATTTTGTAGCTGTATGAAGTTTTACATTTGTATGTGCCATATTTACAGTCTATATGTGCTCGACCTGGAGTTAGGAAGACCTGAGTAAATCCTGCCTTAGACATTTACTGTATCTGGGACCCTGTCAGCCTCAATTTCCTCATCTGTAAGATGGGGATAACTGCATATATGTCAAAGGGTTGTTGTGGGGATCAAATGAGATCTTTAATGTAAAGAACTTTGCATATCTTAAAGTACTACATAAATACTTTTATTATTAAAACATGAACCAAAAAATTCTGGGAGGTGCCCAAGAAAAAGGTATGAGAGAGAAGAAAAGCTTTCCCTTCAAATCTTTGATTTTTCTTTCCCCTCTGGTAAAAAAAAAAAGTAAAATTTCACCCAGCTTCAGAATCAATGAAGAAATAAATAAGGAAGATGCCTCAGAGGGTTGAGGAGTGGAAGCCGATGGGAAGGTGTCCAAACCACAGCATTCTGCAGTGTTAAGATGACGGCCTTGGGATTAGCAATCACTCAATCAATGGGCATTTATTAAGTCAGGGAATGTGCTACACACTGGCTTTATTCTCAAGACAATGGCAGTAGCTTAAAAGACATTGTGTGGGATACTGATAATAAATTGACTAGCTGACATTTACTTAGCACTGCATGATGTATGCACCAAGTGTTTGCATCCTAACAACCCTCTGAAGCAGGATGTGGTAAAGGTACAATTACTGCTTCATAGATAAGGAAACTGAGGCCCAGGGAAATTAAGCTATTTGCCCAAGGGATCAAAGAACCTGGGTTTGATGGCTCTGCCATGGGACTGACTGTAGAACTCAGGTCAAGTTATCTAGAACCTGATGGGGCCTTCATTACATTCTCTTAAAACGATGAGATCAGATGTGTCAAGATATTAGGAGATGACCTGTTTTCCAGAGCTAAGGCCCAGCAAGCAGGTTGTACCCTGAGCTTAGCACAGCAAGAAGCCTTTGTGTTCACCCTCTGGAAAAATCATGTAATTACTGTATTGCTTTGACCAGCACCAGGTGTGCTCTGGGCTCGGACAAGTGCCCATGCTCCGGTTCTGAAGCCCTACTATGAATCAAACTTGTCTTATTGTTGCTATTACCCCCTCATTGTCACAGCTCACTGCACAGCCACTGGTGTAAGGATTGAAATCTGGCCACACTAAAGTGTCTCCCCCCACTGGGGGCAGGGCCCTGGCACATGGGTCTAGGGCCTCTCCTTGCTTACAAGCCATTTCCGTCACCTTGAAATCAAACTTCTGTTTGATTGCTGACTCTTCTGTCTCTGATCTGCTCTGTTTGGCTCCCACCATCCACAGGTTAGAGGCCAATTCAGTCTGGCTAACAGACACAGTGGCCTTGAAGATCTTCCAGCTCTAAATCCCTCATCCTCTATGACACAGCTATGGGTTACATACAGTAACTGATGGTAAAATACAGTAAACACAGAGTTTAGGGTAGTTTGAGAGTAGCAGAAAGAGCCCCAGAATGGTAGTGACGAGATACCCTAGCTGGCACAGATAAAATACAAGCTCCTCAGCCTGGAATTTAAAGTTCTTCACAACCCAATTCCAGCCTTTCCAGTTTAATTTCATGTTACTTTCCTTTTGGCAGCTAGGTGGCCCAAAGGATAGAGGCAGAAAGTCGTTGCTGTTCAATCATTGTCCAGTCATGTCTGACTCTTTGTGACCCCATCTGGGGTTTTCTTGGCAGAGATACTGGAGTGGTTTGCCATTGCCTTCTCCAGCTCATTTTACAAATGAGGAAATTGAGGCAGGCAGGGTCATGTGACTTGCCCAGGGCCACACAGCTAGGAAGTGTCAGAGGCTGAATTTGAACTCAGGAAGATGAGTCTTCCTGACTCCAGGCCTGGTGCTCTGTGCACTGTGCCATTGAGTCAGAAAGACCTGAGTTCGGATCCAACCTCAGACACTGAATGGTGCTGGACAAGTCATCTAAACTCTCTCTTCCTCATTTTTTCCAACTGTCAAATGCCCTATCTCCTAGGACAGGGGCCCTCAAGGTCCTCAAGCGCAGCCCTTTGACTGAATCCAAACTACACGTGGCCTCAAGGCCAAAGACTCCTCAACGGTATATGTATATATCACTTACTATGCAGAAAATGCTTGTTTTCTTCCTTTTCTCCCTTCCTTCCTAGCACCATAGGTCCAGGCAACCTTGCCGATTTTGTGTTCTTAGAATTCAGCTTTCCATCTTGTGCCTTTGCCCAGAGCCTACCTGCCGTTCACTTCTGTCTCTTACTTTTGACTCTTACTTTTGTCTTCACTTTCGTTCTGCTTCTGTCAAGGCCTACGATTCTCATACAAGAATCTTCCTGGATTCCCCTAATTGTTACTGGTCCCTCTTCTTCAAATTATCTTGTACTGATTGTGATTTATCTAGTCGCTCTCCCTAGGATCACCTAGGCTCTGTGAGGCCGGGCCAGGCTTTTCCTACAATGTTTGTATCTATCCCCAATCCCTTGCACACAGCTCACAGTTAATAAATCTCTGTTGAGTTGCTGATCATAAGCCTCCCTGCACTCTCTCCATCCACATTTTCAAAGCCATCCTTTTCCTCGGCACCATGTATGTGATGGGGGTTGAGCAGGGGACGGGAAAGATCTGCTTAGGCAGACTTCCCCACCCAGATGTACTTTGCTGTCAAACCCAGATATGAAAATTTGAGTTTAAATTATTTTTAAAATTGAATCCTATTTTGAATGAGCTGAGGGAGCTTGCTGGGAATCCTTTCATTAAATAAAAAAGCCTTTTTACATCTGATATGGTATAATCACTCCTTGATTTATCTGTTGCATACATTCAGGCCATCAGTTAATGGGTTTTCTTGTTATATTGACTGTTACTAGGTCATTTTTTTCCCTCTTGTTCTCCCAGGCTGGTAGATATTCAGGAAGGCTCCTCGATAAATACTTCTCACAGCAACATCTTGACAACTCATTTCCATTTCGAAAAGCAGCATTTTACCCTTTTCCTTTCCTAGGGGCAATCTCTGCCTCTTTTTCGTGGTAAGGAAGATAGAATTGTCTGTCATCTTACCCTGTAACCTGATTCTGAAGAACACAGGGTAATATTTATTTTGCATATATGCATATGAGAAAGACAGAGGCAGAGAGAGATAGAGAGATAGCAACAGACACTGAAAGGAGAGAAACATGGAGGGAATCAAGAAAAGCTGGGAGAAACTGCAAGAAACACTCAATTATTCAGCAAGTATTTATTCAGCCTCTCTTCTTCATGACAAGCACAGTGCTATCTGCTGGAAATACAGAGATGAACAAAGAAAGAGTCTCACTCTTCAGAGGGCTTATATTCTACTGGGGAGACCACAGGTACATCACATACATATGTGTCTATGGATTATATGCAAAATAAATAGCAGGTGGTTTGGAGAGGGAGGCAAGGGGTGGGTCATCTGTGTCTCTCTAACAGACCCATCCGCAAATGCCTGTGGCAGTCACAGACAGGGATGATGATAAAATGACCTTAGAGGTCCTTGGGGAAGGATCGGTGGGGGAGATATTTAACATGGGGTCCACTGACCCTCAATTAGGTCCACTTATAGATTTCAGGGAGTCTATGAACTTGGATGGGAAAATAAAATTACATCTTCATTTCAATATAATTGGATTCCTTTGTAATCCTTTGTCCTTTCTGCCTTTAAGAACATGATTCTGGGTTCCCTCAATGACCACAGGGGTCCAAGACACACCAAAAAGGAATAAGAAGCCCCCAAAATCTAAGGGCGCCTTTCCTCTAATAAAGATCGCACAAGCAAGACTAGAACCCAGAGCTCCTGACAGACAGTCCAGGGCTCTCCATATTTATGACAGACCCTCAAGGCATTCTCAGAGGAGCATTGAACCAGGGGACAAGGGCCTGGGTTCTCAGCCTCAGCTCTACCACCAAGCTAGCTTAGTTTAGCATAGTTCATGGCACACAGTAGGAGCTTAACAAATGTTTTGATTGACAGCTAGGTGGGAAGGTGTTGAGGTGCTGATGTGCTGAGCAGGGAAGGTGCTGAGCCAGATGGTCTCCCCGCCTCCTTCCAGCCACTACCAAACTCTTCAATTCTGATTTGAATTTAGTTTCTATTACCTAGAAACCACTGGCAGCCTTTGGCTTGAGGTTCTGCCGACAAGGTGGAATAACCCATCGAGTTGCCTGTGAGATCTTGGCCCAGAGGCAGCCCTCTCTGGTCCTCAGTTTCCTCATGAGTAAAATGAGGGTGTCGGACAGATGAACCCCATCTCCCTTCTGACTTTCAATGGGAGATTTTACCTATGGCCTTTCTAAGCCTCACCAAGTCACTTCCAGCCTTTCTGGGCCTCAGTTTGCTCCTCGATTAAATAAAGGAGCTGCACTAAAATGACCTCGAGGGACGACTAGGTGGTGCAGTGAATAGAGCACAGGCCCTGGAGTCAGGAAAGACCTGAGTTCAAATCCAGCCTCAGACACTTAACACTTACTAGCCGTGTGACCTTGGCCAAGTCACTTAACCCCAATTGCCCTACCTTCCCCTCTCTAAAAATTAAAAAATAAAATAAAATAACCTCGAAACCCCTCTTTTTCCACTCTGAAAAACTAGTCTATGAATCTGAAACCAGTTCTTAGAGCCCCATCTATTGGTCAAGTGCATTATAGCACATGAGCTCTCAGTGGGCTGCATTATTCTTGCCTAGAAAAATTCTTCAGGTTTTGGAATGGGGGCGGGGGGGGGGGGGGGGGGAAGCAAGAAGGAAAGAAAGCAAGAGAAAAAGAGGGGGGGGGGGAGGGAAAGAAGGAGGGAAGAAAAAAGAAAGAGGAAGGGAAAAATAGTCTATGGGGTTCTTTTTTATTTTAGAATTAAAAGAAGAAAAGACTCCTCTCCCTGAATTCATGTACACTTCACCGAGAATCACTTTGGGGAAAAAAGAGAGAGACCCTCAGATTGACCTCCCAGGATACTTAAAAGGAAAGCCATCACCTTTGACATAGTTTCAGCTCCAGGCACAACCCTGCTAACCCAAAGTGAACATGTTCTCAAAGGTTGTATACAAATCAAAATTCTGAGACTAGAAAAATTTTAACTGTAGTAGGGGCCTCATCACCTAAAGGAAGCCATTTGTAAATCAATCAACAAGCTTTTATTAAGTGATTACTGTGTGTCAGACATGTAGGAGATACCAAGAGAAAAAAATAAATAAACCCCAGTCTCTGTTCTCAGGTAACTCAGAATCTATCTGAGGAGACAGGCACACTCCTAAGTAGAAACAAAGAAAGCACAAATCAATTGTTTAGGGGGAGGGAGATGCTAGCACCTGGTCAAGTGCATTATAGCACATGAGCTCTCAGTGGGCTGCATTATTCTTGCCTAGAAAATCAGTATCAGGAAAGGCCCCTGGGAAGAGAGGGCCTTGAACTGAGCAATGAAGGAAAGCAGGAATGCTGGGAAGGGAGGGAAGGAGAGAGCCTGTTTTAGGCATGGGGGACACACGCCTGTGCAGACATGCAGAAGAGAGATGTGAGGCCAATTCCGTGGCCCCCAGAGCATATGAAAGGGAAGAAGGCATCACAAAGCTGGAGAGGCAGCACGAATCAGAATGAAGGGAAGAGCCCTTCACTTTGTAAATTCAGCTTTGGGGACACAGTGCTTCCAAGCTGGAACCCACCTGGTCTCATTTACAATGAGGGAGTTGTGTGTTCTGAGCAGTTAAACATGACAGCTTGTAACTCACACCGGATCCAATGAACGGCTGGAATGTTTGCAGGCAGACCCAAAGACTCCAAATGTTCTGAGCCGGAGATGGGCAGGTTCTGAGGAATGCATAGGGAGTTATTTACGAGGTGCTGGGTGAGCTGCCTAGGGTCAAGCATACTCACATTCGGGGGTTTTGTAGCCAATCCAGACAGCTCTCAGGGTGCCCTCCCGGCTGATCCATCTTGGCCTAATCATATGTCTGCCCCAGCAGACACTTCCTCTGGATACATCAGTCTAATCAACCAATCAATCACTTTGTTAGTCAGCAGAATTTAGCATAAGGCCCCATATGGGGATTGGGAGTAGGAGTGGCTTACCAAACAAGGAGGGCAAAGGAAAATCATAGTGGTTAGCATTTATATAGACCTTAAAGGTTTGCAAAATGTTTACATATGTGACACTCACAATAACCCAGGGAGATAACTATTATCCTATTTTATAGATAAGGAATCAGACCCACAGGGGTTAAATAACTTGTCAAAGGTCCTAGAGACAGTAAATTAGAGCCAGGATTTGAACCTGGGTTCACTGATTCCAGATACAAACCTTTTTCCACTGTCCCACCTGATCTCCCACTTCATGACGCAACACAACACAACACAATGCAGCAAATGTATATGAAACATCTGCTATGATGAGAAAACATAGAATGGAAAACTGAGCACACAGAATTGATGTTTCTGAATTGTGCTGGAGGAGACTTTCCAGAGTCTCTTGGGCAGCAAGGAGATCAAATTAGTCAATACTTAAAAAGAAATTAATTCAGGCTATTCACTGGAAGGTCAAATACTGAAGCTTAAATACTTTGGTCACATAATGAGCAGATGGGACTCATTGGAAAAGACCCTGGATGTTGGGGAAAATTGAAGGTAAAAGGAGAAAGGGATGGTAGAGAATGAGATAGAGAGATAATATCACGGAAGCCACAAACACAAGCTTGGTCAGACTTTGGGAGATAATGGAGGATTAGAAGGGCTTGGTGTGCTGTGGTATGAGGTCATGAGGTCAGATATGACTGAACAAAACAGAGTGAGAAATGGAAGACAGAAGTAATGAGGTCAGTCCTGCTCTCTTGACTCTTACAGTCTCATAGGAATTTATCACATACACACACACACACTGAGGACCATTACGCAAGACATGGGCCTAAAAGTCAAAACAAAGCTCTATGTGAGATCTGAGGGAGAAGGTCACTGCCACCAGGGGATTGGGGAAGGCTTCCCTAGAAGAGCTGATTTCCTTATTTGTAAATGAAGGTTTTGCACTAAGTGACCTCTAAGGATTTTCTGACTCAGCCCATCATTTTTGATCTACAAAAGACAGAGTCGGCAGATTTACAGATAACACAAAGTTAGGAAGATAACAATACCATTTCTGTACCACTTTAAGGTTTGCAAAGCACTTTACAAATCCTTCATTTCCTCCTTATAATGGCCTTGGGGTGTAGGAGCATGACACAGACTGAATGAAAAAAGATCTTTACTGGCTAGAGTGCTAGACCAGATAATTATGATTAAATATAATAGGGAAAAATGTAAAATCTTACACTTGGGTTCAAAAAAATCAACTTTACAAATGAAAGATGAAATCTGAAGGGAGAACCACATGGTGCAGCCAGAAGAGTTTGATGACTCTGGGCATGTCACTTAACTTCCCAAAACACCTCCCCCACCCACCCTCCTAGAAGTTCTCTAAGACCATAAACAACAGAATAAATACCAACATGCATTTGTAGGGAAAGTCCCCTTACTGCAAAGCTCCCTACACCAAAAATCAGAAGGATGGGCCCCTCCCATCTTAGAAAATCTTAGAAAAAGACGAGAAGGAGGGGCAATTAGTGTATTATAAGCCTGCTCGATGCAGGGTAATGCTAGAACCAGCTCATACAGGGAAGCCAACTGTTAAAATTTCAACATGAGCTTTTTTTACACGGCAAAAGCTACCAATAAGGACTTGATATATTGATTTGTTGCTTGTCTAGACTGAAGAAACTGATGAGAGAAAATGCTACCAATGTGGACTAAAATGAAAAATGTGTCCTGCATACAATTTTGGGGAGGAGAGAGGCAGTTATTAAACATTTACTAGCCTACTTCTAAATAAGCTTCTGGAAGAGGGTTCGATTTTAGGCTGCATTTCAGAGTTGTGGCTTCTGGGAATAAGAAGGGGACTGTCCCACTGGCCTCTGCCCAGGTTGGATCATAACCAAGGTCTTGGGTCACTGCTGGGTGTCTCATATTTTAGGAAGCTTAATGAGGAAGATGACCAGGGAGGGGAAGGTCTTTAAACTTATACTGTACAAGGACCAGCTGAAGGCACTGAGGGTGTTTAGCCTGAGAAGAGGGAGGTGGGGGAGGAAAAGGGGACAGGAGAGGAGAGTCATCTTCACCTTTTTGAAAGGAGGTTATGTGAGAGAAGTACCAGACTCATCCTGCTGGGCCCCAAAGGTTAAAGTTGGGGGCAACTGGAGGAAGTGGGAATTTAGGTTTGATGTCAGAAAAGTCTGCTACCAGGGAGAGCTGCCCTTGAGAGGAACAGGCTGCCTCCACCAAAGGACGATACAAAGTAGCCAAGGTTCTTTGTTTAGTGTGAGCCAGCCTCCCAGGCTTCTGAGAACCCCAACTTTGGAGATTCCACGATTCTGCCTCCTGAATACATGTGGAGGAGGGCAGGCTGGGAGCAGTGAGGCCAGTCCCAGCCAGCTTTCTTGCCACCAGCAGACCTTGCTTGTGCACCCTCTCTGGGCTCCTGTTTCCTAATCTATTGAATGATGGGTTTGTACCACAAGGCAAAGGACTTGGGCTGTGAACTATCGCCAGACAGCCAAGAGATCTTGGAAAGTCATTTCTCAGTGCCTTTAACTCTGAAACAGGAAAGGTGAAATCCTTCCTAGTTTGAACATTTTGATTCCCTAACAGGATGAGCCATATTTAGCAATTCAATCATTTATTAAGTCCCTACTGTATTTCAGGTAGGGTGGGATACAAAAGTAGAAATGACACAGCCCCAGCCACCAAGTTATTCACATGGGGAGGTGGGAGAGGAGAAGACAACATGGATGTGTACAAGGTTATATTTTTAAAAGGCAAAATGCTCAGATGTAGGGCTGAGATTGATCTCAGAAGCCATCTAGTCCTACCCTCTTATTTTACAGATGGGGAAACTGAGGCCCAGAAAATGGATCCAAAGTCACACAGGTAGTGATGATCAAAAGTAGGATTTGAATCCATGTTCCCTTCATACTTCACTAATTAACAAGAAGCTACTTAAAAAAAAAAAAACCTAGTCCCTTTCAGTGAAAAAATTAAGTTCTGTAAGATATACTATACACAATCACAGACACAACATATGTGTGATGACTAACTTCAATAGACTGGGCTCCTCTCAGCAATGTAAGGTTATAAGACAACTCCAAAAGACTCATGATGGAAGGAGATATCCACATCCAGAAAAAAAAATGCAGAGTCTGAATGCAGAGTGAAACAAACTGCCTGCTGTGTCTCTTTTTCTTGTTTTGTTTCCTCTTTCCCACTGATCATTCCATCAGTCATAATCCTTCTCTATAACCTGACTAATGATTAATGTGGAGGTATTTCTAGATGCTATATTTGAGTGCATGCTGCCATGACAGGGTAAGGGGAGAAAATTTGAAACTCAAGGGACTGTGGAACTGAATGTTGTAAACTAAAAGTAAATAAACAAATTAATTTTTAAAAAATATATATATTGATTTTAAAAATCTATTTAAAACTCTGCAAAATAACTCCAGATTGTTGTTGGTTAAAATATTTCAATCAAACCTCTCCTTTGTGTTTTTTCCTTTATCTTGTATTATTCCTTCTCTAAGGCAAAATGGTGCTGTGGTTAGAAAGTCAACATTGCAGAGAGACAGGGAGACAGACAATGAAAAAAACAAGACCAGGGGGAGGCTAGGTGGCCCAGTGAATAGAGCACCGGCCTTGGAGTCAGGAGAACCTGGGTTCGCATCTGGCCTCAGAAACTTAACACAAAAACTAGCCATGTGACCTTGGGCAAATCACTTAACTCCAATTGCCCTCCAAAAAGCAGAAAGAAAGAAAGAAAGAAAGAAAGAAAGAAAGAAAGAAAGAAAGA
>NW_027185720.1:7992361-8087695 GCF_028583685.1 Petaurus breviceps papuanus | reverse complement strand
GAAACCAGATACAGAGACTAAGAGATAGACAGAAAATGGACAGAGATGCAGAGACTCAACGAGCCAGGAAGGTGTCCATTCTGGTCTTGCTTTGGATGCATCAGCCCCAGGCAAGTCTGTAAGATGATAAGGTGCATTGGTACAGATTCCTTAATTAAATTCAGGTACTGAGTTCCCCACTTAAATCACAGATGTGTATATGTGTGTGTATGCGCACACACAATACATGTGTACACATGCATGTATATTGTGTATGCATTGTGTATATATGTAGGTTATAAATGCAACACAATTGTCAAGCACAATGCCTTCCTTCTCCATTTTGATTCATTCCATGGCTTGCAATGAGAGAAAGAAAAAGGTCCAGTGACTAAAGCTAGCTGCTTCGAGGCTGGGAGCTTCTCTAGCTCTGAAATTCCCTTGAGGGACAGCTGCCAGTTGTATTGAGTTCTGTCAAAGTGACTGGCTGCTTATCAAATGAACAAATGATCCTCCTGGGATCTGTTTGTAACCAACAGGCTATGCCTTAGGAAACGGTGAGTACAACCTGTGGGAACATGACCTTGTAATCAAGTCAAACTGAGCACAGAGCTCTCCGTGGAATCGAGGTAAATTTAGCCATCGAATTTATGTCCTGCTTGACGCCATTGTTTTTGTTGACTTGTGGGGGTAGGACAGATAGGCAGAGTCACCACAGTCAGAATTTAAGGCAAGTAGTCTGCTAAGCAGGGGAATTATTTTCCCCAGGAAACTGAGGGACTTTAAGAATGGATCAGCCAGAGGGCAAGACTTTTTTTTTTCTTTAATGGGCCTTTAACCAAAGAATCGTTTCAGAGTAGGCTGTATGAACAGAAAGAGGTAAGACTTCCAAAAGCTAAAAATAAAAATACCAGTCTTTGGGAGCTGTTCAGCATAATAGACTTCTTTTTACAGGGTATCCTGGGCTTATTTTTTAATGGCAAAGGGAAAAATCTCAGGAATGATTTCAAAATTTTAAAAGATACAAAGTATATCTTAGAGCTAATGAGTGATAATAAGCAAAGTGAAACAGAAGAAGGTTCATTGGTTTCTCTGGGACTCTTGATAGAGCTTTGGCACAAAATCAACTGGTAAAAAATCTACAGTATTCAATATTCCATATCTACAGTACTGAGAGACAAAAACAGAGAGGACGAGATAGGGCAGAGATCAAGACAGAGAGACAGAGATAGAGATACAGAAAGAGAGTTGACCTCAGAGTCAGGAAGACTCTGTTCAAGTCCTGCCTCTGATATTTCATATCACGTATCTGACTAGTCAATTGTTAAATAGGGTAAAGAACCCTGTGGAATAATAATGATGAGGTCAGCCTGACTACTAGGAACTCATGTCCTGATATGTGGCTGATCAAGTGGAAGGAGGAAAAGGGCATTTGGAAAAATATTTGAAACTTATCTTTGCCAGTCAGAGATTTTATTTTTGTTAATCTGGCTTACATTTGAATTTTGCCTGGATGAGGCAGTCTTTTGCACTGACTTGCTTGTTACTCAAGAGAACAGGAAGACAGTCATATTCTCAGCTTAGTACAAATGTGGAGATCCATCAAAAATGACTCCTCCACAAAGAGAACAGAAGCTTTAAGAATAACCTTGAAAATGTGAACCACAAAAGAATTCCTAGAAGTAGTATGGTAACAGAAGACCTGTCCTAGACCCAATAAGGGGTTACTGTAGCACAAGGTCACAGGGACTTCTCAACTCTGAGAGGAAAGGAAGAAAGAAAGAAAAGAAACAAACAAACAAATGGAAAGAAAGAAGGAAAGAAAGAAAGAAGGAAAGAAAGAAAGAAAGAGAGAGAGAAAGAAAGAAAGAAAGAAAGAAAGAAAGAAAGAAAGAAAGAAAGAAAGAAAGGAAGGAAAGAAGGAAGGAAGGAAGAAGGAAAGGAAGAAAGGAAGGAAGAGGAAAGGGAAGACAAAGAAGGAAAGGAAGAAGAGAAGGAGAAAGAAAAGGAGGAAGAGAGAAGAGGTGAGATGGTGAGGAAAATGCATAGGAAGAGGAAGATGAAAATGGAGAGAGACAAGGAGATAAAGTGGGACAGGGAGGGAAAACAGGAGAGAGGGACACTGCTGATTCCCCTAGCTACCAGAAACGGAAAGCCGTGCTTCTCCATTTTCTACCATGAAGAAAGAGAGATGAATAGAGCAAAGAAGCAGCTGTCCTCCTTTCATCAGAAAACAAAAAGGGATCATTGGATCATAGGGTTAGAGCTAGAAGACACACAAGATTTATTCAGATGAGGAAATGGAGAAATAAGCCACCCATCAGATGGATACTCCGTGGACCCATATGGTATAGTAAGAAAAGAGCCCCTCCCTCCCAGGGTTTGTGTGAGAATCAAATGGGAAAATATTTGTAAAGTGCATTGTTATTACTGCTGAGTGGTGTCTGACTTTGTGACCTCATACGAGGTTTTCCAGGCAAAGATACTGCAGTGATTTGTCATGTCCTTCTCTAAGCTCACTTTACAGATGAGGAAACAGATGCAAACAGGGTGAAGTGACTTGTCCAGGGTTACACAGCTGGTATCTGAGGCCAGATTTGAATTCAGGATGAACTCAGATGAGTCTTCCTGACTCCAGGCCCAGCACCCCATCACCCCTTGATACTTCCTTTCGTCCTCCCTCCCTTACTTCTTTCCATGTGGATATTGTCAGAATTGTCCCTCAGAAAAGGTCTGGGAAGGACATGTTTTCATAGGTACCCTCGTCCTTCTGAAGCTGATGATACTAATAAGTAGCCTTAACATGGACCCATTGATAAAATCCTACTACTTTCTTGAAAGCAAAATTCCTCAAAACATAGCTGCTTGCTTGGAAGAGGCTTGTTCACCCACCCTTACCCGGACATATGCACACACAGCTACTCCCACACTAGTAGAGACAGCCTCTGTTACATATCCCCTGGAAGAGAGTTTTTTGACGAGAATGAAATCAGTTTTCCACTTTCCATTTAAAAGAATCAGATGGCTACTCTGGGAACCCATATGTTTAAAATATATGGAAAGTAGGCACAGTGATATACTCTTGATGGAGCTGCAATTTGATGAGTTGGTCCAAACATTCTGGATAAAAATTTGGAATTCTATGAGAAAAGTTATTCAATTTCACACCCTCTGAAGCAGAAATCTCTCTGCTAGCAATTTTTCCCCCTCAATGGCCCTTGTCACTTCATCAGGATAGGAACTCCTCAGTGAGGAATTCCCTGCATCGAGGCAAATCAGAACCTTCTACAAATTCATCTTAGAAAGTTTCCTGGGGACACCAAGAGGTTAAATGACTTACTTGCCTGGGATCCCACAGCCTGTGTTTTTTCAGAAACTAACCTTGCACTGGGGTCTTCTGACTACAACACCAATTCTCTATTATGTCAAACTACCTCTGTTCCATGTACCCTACAGAATTAGAGGCCCCTATGCATGTCAAAATGTTCACTGTTGTGCTTTTTGTGATGAAACATGAAAAAATCATAACATACAAATATAATGAAATATTACCATGTTGTAAGAGTCAATGAGGAGGAATTCAATGAATGAGATGATTTGCATGAACAGATGCAGAAAGATGCAAAATCAGCAGAACAATATACACAATGACTAATAATGTAAAGTTTTAAGTAATATTAATATGGTTTTTATTTTTCATTACATATGTATTTATAAAAATTTTAATACCTCCAAAGGATAATGAAAGATAAATACAAATGACAAGAAATACAACACATACTGAAGCCAAAGTTTAGATGGTAATGGACACCAAGCAATGTGGACAGTGGCAGATATAGTAGCTGTCTTGGTCAGTTTTGCTTGAATATTTTTCTTTGTAATGAAAGAAGTCTCAGAGAGGGGAATGAGATGGGGAGAGGGAAGGGTATAAAGAAAAATATTAGTGATGTAAAAAACATAAAGACACTTATAAAAATTAAAGAGAAAAGAGAGGAGTAAGACTGAAGAGGAAAAAGGAAAGAAAGGAAAAGGGAGAAGAAAGAAAGGGGAGAGAAAAGGAAAGGAGAGAGAGGGAGAGGAGAGGGAGAGAAAGAAAAAAGGAGAAGAGATGATGAGAAGGGAGAGGAAGGGAGAGGAGAGAAAGGGAGAGAAGGGGAAGGGGAGAAAAGGAGAAGGGAAGAGAAGAAAGAGGCAGGAAAACATGGGTCCAAGACCCACCTTTGATACGTACTAGGTGTGTGACTGGCCAAGCCACTGGAACTCTCAATACTCTTAACAGCTTTCTAAGCCCAGGGGTTTTTAGCTCTTTTATGTGTTATAGGCACATTTGATAGTCTAGTGAAGCCTATGGGCCCTTTCTCAGAATGTCTTTAAATGATTGAATGTAACATAAATTTGTTAGAAATTATTAAAAATAAAAATGTAGTCCAAGTTCACAGGCCCCCTGAAATCTATTCCTGGACCCCAGTTTAAGAACCTCTACTCTAAGACTATTGCTGAGAAGGTGCTGCCTACAATTGATGGAGGCAATTTCCTCACATGAGAGTTCCCTATCCCAATGAAATAGTCTCTATCCTTTCCCCCCATAGATTGAGGAAGCAGACAGATTCAGGACATGGGGTTTTCCAATGTCTTTCTGGGTCTGAGTAGTCCACACTCATTATCAAAACAAGGGTGATACTTTATGGAACATGAAATAAGAGAGAAAAATTAATTATGTCCTGAAGTAAGCCAGAAGGGATGTGCATGCATGACTGTAACCACTTTCATCTTCCTAATGTGTGCTTTTCCTCCAGAAGTATCCTCTGTTACTCTGCCTCTAGAAAACTTCTCTAAAGCGCTTAAATAGTTATAAGTTTGTTGGAAGGAGACAATGCTCAAAGGCTTTAGGAAAAGCAACCAAGGCCCCCAGCAAATGTGTTAC
This sequence comes from Petaurus breviceps papuanus, assembly GCF_028583685.1. NCBI lineage: Eukaryota > Metazoa > Chordata > Mammalia > Diprotodontia > Petauridae > Petaurus > Petaurus breviceps. The sequence continues at coordinate 8,082,792 of NW_027185720.1, read as the reverse complement.
AGCAATGGTTTTCTCCTGGTTGGGGGCTTAAAACAGACCTCATCACAACTGGAACGCATCACACAAAGGCGACCTTGTCCACACTGCCCAGCAGGAAGTGAGACAGAGCTGCTTTCATATCCAGAAATGAATCTGAACATGGAGATGGTGCATCCAGCGAAGACGGCATCTCCAAATGGCCATTGGGGTTAGGGAGCGGGGGGAAGCCTGTTTCACAATCAAAAGGAGTAAGGGTGCCACTGTGACCCATTTCAGGTGCTAGTAGGAAGAAGACTCCCCTAGAGCTCTTGCCCACATCACCAGCCCTTCCCTTGGGTGACTTTTCCTCTCCTGCTCCCAATGCCTTTTTCAAAGCATTTGCTTGGTGTTCTCTGGCCCAGAGTTCTTTGAGGATACTCTCTGCTTTGTCTTTCTTTCTTCAAAGAGGCCACAGAAATATTTATAACCCTGGCAGTTCTTGAAGTCCTGCTGTTCCAAGCTGCCTGGAGCAAAAAATGGGCAGGCTATCTTTAATCCAAAGAGCCCCACACATGAAGCTGGTGTTTACACACTGGCTCATCAAGGCTTCTGCCTCCGTTTCTCAGTGATGCAGAATTCTGTCCAATTGTTTTGGAAAAAAAAGAGTCGAGACCGTCCATTCTTTTACCCAAATTCTCTGATGTGGGAGTAGCAGTGAACAAGGGTCTATCTTTCGTTTAAACAAGACGTCTTCAATTCAATTCCAACAATATTAAGTTAGGGAAATAAGACACACCCTCAAGGAGCTCCCGTTCTTATGATTAGCAGCATTGATCGTGACTAATGAGAGGACATACATGGAAGATTTATCTCGCACCTACTATGTGCTAAGCCCTTTATCATTATTACCTCATCTGATCCCTACAACAGCCTTGGAAGGTGGGGGCTGTGCTTATCCCGATTTTACAGTTGAGGAAACTGAGGCAGGAAGAGTAGGAGGCAAGATCTGAACACAGGTCTTCCTGACTCCACACCCAGCACTCCATCCAGCTGCACTGTCTAGTTGCCTCTAAAAAAAATAAGTTTGTATGGTTCACATGTATATAGCTAAGGTTTGTCAAATAGTCTGCATGTTAGAGCTCACCTGATCTTCACAAAAACTCTGAGAGGTGCATGCTATTGTTTATTCCCATTTTACAGATGAGAAAACTGTGATAAGGAGAGGTTAAGTGAAGCCTCCCTTGACGTACACAGTCAGCTAGTATCTTCCTTTCCAGAAATTTCAAAGTAGGGGGAGGAGCAGCTAGGAATCAGGAAGACTCATCCAGACTCAGACACTTACTAGCTGTGTGACCCTGGACAAGTCACTTCACCATGCTTGCCTCAGTTTCCTCATCTGTAAAATGAGCTGGAGAAGGAAATGGCAAACCACTCCTGTATCTCTGCCAAGAAAACACCAATGGGGTCACAAAGAGCTGACATGACTAAAATGACTCAACAAGAAAATAAATGTATGCATATGTGTATATGTATATTGCATATATACAGTCCAAGAGCCAGCACTCAAGAGCCCAGGAATGGCGGTGCTCCTTGGACTCCTGGCTCTGCTGCCCGCCTGGCCTCTGCAGCCACCATCCAAAGAATCAGTCCGGGTTCCATAGCCCCTGCAACCTCAGCCCAGAGCTCCCGAGAATGGGGAGAAGCCCTGTTTTGCCCCCCAGAGACCTTGGCCCATCAAATGGCTCTGTATCAAAAACATCAGAAATCATTAAGGTTTTGAAGAAGATGCATTACCATGACAAACCTTCATTTCAGAGGCCAAAAAGGAGGCCTGCCACTGGCCTCTGGCCAGAGAAGGGATCGTCTCAGCCTCAGAACAAAGCAGCGGTCTTTGGACAAGGCCATCGAAGGAATTGGTTTTGTAAGACTCTATTTGTTATAAGGTTTCTCTTCTCTATTTTTTAGTGGGGAGTGGGGGTGGGGATGGCAGGGATGGAAGGGAGAGAATAAACACTTATACAAATTTTAGATTAAAAAAAAGAAAAGATGGTGAAGCTTAGTCAGTCCTGTCAGGATCACAAGCTGAATGGCAATGGCGTCTGCTAACCACGAGGCCCTTCTGATTTGCAGCTGAACCTCCCGGGGGAAGAACAGGAGCTCCCTGAGAGTGGGACTGTAGGACTTTCCTGTTGCACCCCCAGTGCCAAGCACTGTGCTTTGTACACAAAAAGTGCTTAATAGATGCTTTTTCATCCCTACAACTCATGAAGCCAACCTGCCACCTTGACCCAGGCACAAGGCATGAGCCAAAGGGCAGCGTGGATTTGGGGACCAGAGCTTATTGAGACCAGACCAGAGAGTCAAATGCAGAGAATCAAGAGGGGGGCCACATCACAGAAGATGAGGCAGCGCTGCATTGTGGGGGGGGCCAGGTGACCCACACCCCCCGGCTGCCGGGGCCCAGCCCCTGGAGAAGGCAGGATCTGGAGAGCCCACTTCTCTGCCCTCAGATGGCACACCCAGCCAGCAGCAGGGGCAGGGGCAGCTCCTGAAACCTCCCTCCCTCCCTCTCTTCTTCCCTCCCTCTTTCCCCCCCACCTCTGGTTTTCGGTCAGGTTCAGTTCAGGTCAATGCACATTTAAGGCATCATGAAATGAGGCCTGGGCCGCAGGTCTTCTTGAAAAGGAGACTCAGTCAGACCGCTGCATTAGAGAGATTATCATGGCCTTGGATGGGAGAGAGGAGAGCCTGGAGGCAGGAAGTCTGAACCAGGGAAGCGGCCGGCTGACTTAATACAGAATTGGATTAACAGGTTCAGTCTTTGCTGATCTCCCACCTTCCCTTTCATGGCCCTCTCTTGCCTTAGGTGTCCCCTTTTCCCTCCCTTCCTCCTTCCCCCTCACCTTTTCCCTTCTCCTTCCCATTCCTCTCCACCTTCCTTTCCCTTCTCCCCCTTCTCCTCCTCTGCCTCTGTGGAGGCATACAGTTCTTACCACAGTTGGTCTCTTAGCTGCCAGGGAACCCCAGCTGTGGTGTTATGTGGCCATAGCTTGTGTTTTTAACAGTCCCAGGCTTATGGGAATTTACTCGTCCATCAATGAGCAAAAGAATTAAGGATTTATTATGTGCAAAGACCCAAACGGGCTCTGCCCTCGGAGCAGTCTCACAGGGGTCAGGTTTGTCCATCCAAGGTGCAGAGAGAGAAGCTCCATCTCAGAGGAAGGTGTGGAGGTGGGGGAGGGGAGGGCACTAGGGAAAGGCCTCCTGCAGAAAGAAAGGGTCTTTGAGTCAAGTCTGGAAGGAAGTAGGGGAAAGCCAGAGGAGGTGAGATCTCAGAGAGGGAGAGTATGTCAGGGACAGAGTCAGGACAAAGGCCTGAGGCAAGAGACTGAGCATCCCTGAATAGCCAGGAAGTCCGAGCATCCAGTAGACCAGTGTGGTCAGCCATCGAGAGTGTGGAGGGGAGAAACTGACTGAAGCTTGCAAAGGGAGGAAGGGGCCAGACTGTGGAGGGGTGTAAACTGTTAGCAGCACCCGTGTGGGGATCCTCAGGCGCCTTGCTCCCAGTAGATGGCACCCAGCCCTCTTGGGGAAACTCGGCCAGAGTCCCTGTGGTCCTGTCTCTTGTCCCAGGCCCCTGCTTCTTGCTTCCTGGGCTCCCATGCAGGCCAGGTCCTCAAACAAAGCTCTCCCTCCAAAGGGCAGAACAGGGGTTTCGGTGTGCCTGGCATCCAGCACCACTCCAAACAAAAGATGTGGCTGAAGGCCCTCGTGTTTCTTCTCTTGCCTCCTGACATCTCCCTCCACCCCTTAGGAACTCTCCCCCCCCCCATTTTCCCTTCTTGTAAGTGCCCTAGGGACCCATATCCCTGGGGACTTTGCAGGGTTCCTTGTCTCAGATCCTGTGCCCAGCTTTCCTTGGAGAACCCTGGTTAGGGAAATGGGCAGAGAAACCCAGGGAAATCCTTCTGGCTTCCCACACACCACGAATGCCTCCAGCTATGTCCCTTCTCCTTCTGACTGGTATGACTTAAACATGGGAACTCCTTCCAATGTTGCAGGTGGCTGCTACCCCTCCCCAGCTTCTTTCAAGGTTCCACTCAGGTCCCACCTTCCCTAAAGAAACCCTACTGATTCCTCTACTTTTCAGGGGGTTTTCGCAGGTTTAACTCCAGGTGAAACTATGGGCGTCTTCTCAGAATAATGGTTTTGAATGCATAAACTACAAAAGACACCAATTATATCGAAAAACAAGTTCTTGGAACCCAGGATAAGAGCCCCTATAGGCTGTTCATGCTTCCTCCCAAACTCAAATTTTCTGATCTGTGTCAAAGTTGTATGTGTACCCTGTCCCCCCACCCTATGTAAACTCTTTAAAGGAAGGGACCTTTCCCCTCCACATCCCCAATAACTAGCCCAGTACCTTGCATATAATGGGTGCTTAACAAATGCTTCATGGATTAAATCTAATTAAATTTTCAGACTTGTACTAGCAGTATGACTCTGGGTAAGTCACTTAGCCTATGTCTTCCTACAAAATGTCACCTACCAAATGGGGATGTCACCTACTTCCTGGGGTTGTTGTGAAGCTAAAATGAGGTCGTTTTTTGTACAGTGCTTAACAAGACTCAGAGTACTCTATAAATGCTAGTTGGTGTTATGTATATTATCCTATCTAGCCATCTAGACTAGACCAGTGAGTGATCAGGGCTTTAACTTGAAACATTCTGGCAATGGGTACAGGAAGATAAAATTACCCTTTAGCCTAGTGATGCCACTACTAGGATCTGTATCCCAAAAGAGAAATCAAAAAGGGAAAAGAACATATATGTACGAAAATATTTGTGGCAGTTCTTTTCTGGGGGCAAAGAATTAGAATTTCGGGGATGCCCATCAACTGGGGAATGGCTGAACAAGTTGTGGCATGTGATTGTGATGAATACTATTGTGCTATAAGAAATGATGAGCGGGATCAGAAAAACCTGGAAAGACTTGAATGGGCTGATGCAAAGTGAAATGGGCTGTGTACAAAGTGACAGCAATATTGGAAGATGATCAGCTGTGAATGACTTAGCTATTCTGAGCAATACAATGAACCAAGGCAACTCGGATGGACTTAGGATTGCTATCCATCCCCAGAGAAAGAATTGATCTATACAGACAGAAGCATACTTTTTTTACTCTATTTTTCTTGAGTTTTTTTTTTGTCTGTTTTCTTCCACAACATGGTTAATATGGAAATGTTTTGCATGACTACACATGTATAACTTATATGGAATTGCTTGGCTTTTCAGTGGGGGAAGGGGAGGTGGGGAGAGGAGAATGGAGAGAATTTAGAACTCAAAGTTTTAAACATGAATGTTAAAAATTGTTTTTACATGTAACTGGAGAAAAATAAGATACTAAATGAAAACAAACAGTGGGTTGTGCAAACCAGGAAATACTCGATGACCTTCATGCCCCATTTAAGGCTCCTGTTCTTCAAGGGAATGCCTGGAAATGTCTAGCAAGTAAAGGAGCACTTCTCTATGTGGTCATACAGTCATTGCAGTTTTATGGGAAATAATGGGAAGTGGGAACAGGTGGCACATGGTTGCCCCACTGATGTCAATGGAGCCACAGTCTACCCCTTGGTGGCATATTGCCATGTCCTGGCTCCATACAAAAAAGAGAAGGGTGGGCATGGATGCCTGAGAGGGGAAGAAGAGAGAAATATGTAATACCTCCCAGTCACTCCAGTTCTCTGGATTCCCAGGATCCAAGAACCTATTAAGATGGGAAAAGTCATACGGAAAATGCCGATGGGATTCAAAGTAAGGTTACTGTGGTTATATCTGGGTGTGTCAATCCCTTGGCAGAGGGAGTTAAAAGTGAAAATGAGGAAAGGCCATGGGATGACAGCTTGAAGATGAACGAATGAAAATAATGGCAGGGACAAATTCTTGGAAGATATGATAAGGTATAAAATCAAGGGTATTAGAAAAGGGGTTTACTTGGACGGGTTGGACTTCCTTCAACTTGGAGTAAAGGAGGGAGATAGGTGTTGAGGTACAAATTTGAGGAGAAATGGGAACGGGTGATGGCCAAGATTTTCTGAGTAATTTAAGGGGTAATTAAGAGAGGTTTGGAACAACCACTGCGGACCCTACCTACGGTGAGTATCAGAGCCGGCGCTCTGGAACAGTGAGGTTCTAACGAAGGATAGATAGACCCAGACGGCACCGGTTGCATGGGTCCCTCTGCCAGGCGTTCTGAGACCAGGCAGCAGAAGACAATGGAAGGGACTCAGGACTGAGTCGTCATGGTACAAGCAAAATAAGAGAGCAAGTTGTCCAAGGGACATGACGGAGCCTTGTGGACCTGGTTAACTATAGGGATGAGACAGGGAGGGCAAGAAAATGAGCAAAAAGCCCGGTAATGCGCTGCGGAAAGGGAATCGGACTGAGGAAATCCGAGGGTGCGAGACGTGGACAGCGCTCCAGGAGGGGAGATGGTGGTTCCGTGCGGTCTGGTGCGAAGGGGAGGTCCAGCCCTCGGAAGGAGCGGAGAGGTCCGTCCTGGGAATCTGGAGGAGAGTGTCGCTGGTGTGGGAATGGTGTGGGAAGATGCGTGTACGCCGGGTCCCCCAGCTGTCGGGGCAGAGGGTGGAAGCGAAGACTCAGAGCGGCAGCAGATGCCAGGGCCAGGCTGCCCCAGCCCTGGTGAGTCAGACGGGCGAGGGCACCCCGAAGGACACCAGCAAAGGGGGAGGGTCTGCAGGGTGAAGGCGGGGGCGAGGGCCCCCTCTCCCCGGGGACACAGGGAAGCCTTTCCAGGTTCCTTGCAAGGGGGTGCCATGAGAAGATGCGTGCGCGTGGAGGGGGTGTCGCCGCATCCTGGGGACTGGGGTGTCACTCAGCCATTGAGGAAGAGTGGGGCTCACCCCTGGAGGGTGACTTGGGGGCGCCTGTGAAGAAGGGGGTCCCTGACGGCACCCAGCAGTTACGTAGAGCCTACACTGTGCCACGGGAGTGCTTTTACAAACGTTATCTCCAGTGATTCTCGGTAAGAACCCCTCGAGGTAGGTTCTGATCGCCCCCACTTTACAGGTGAGGAGACTGAGGCAGAGGGCTTGCCTCCTGACTGCTACGTCACTTCGGGATAACTTTTGGGGTGCCCTGATTGGGGGCGCCATGAGGGCAGGGGTCTGAGAGGAGGGGTCGTGCCTGAAGGGCGGTGCAGGCCCAGCGCCCTTCCTCCTCGGCCTCCTCCTCCCGCCACCGCCAACGCGGTAGGCGCGGGGGCTGGGGGCCGGAGCGGCCGCGCAGGCTCAGTGCTGGGCACGGGACCACGCGCTCGGCGCGTGCAGGGTCGCCTCGGGTGCGCGCGCGCGCCGCCGCCGCCGAGCTCCTTGCAGCCCCGTGCTCATCCGGGGCCCCACCGGCCCCCGGACTGTCGGCAGCCAATCGCGGCCCTCGAGGGCGGAGCTTGGTGTTCGCTCACGCGGTACAGGGAGAGGTCGCCACCGGCTCCGTCGGGGAAGGGGGAGACGGAGACACCATCGATACCGGGGAGAGCCGGGGACAGGGAGCGAGCGCCGTCAGCGACTACTCACGTCCGCCAAGGCGGCGGCGGCGGCGGCGGCGGCGAGAGGCCGAGCGGCCGCTTCGGAAACGCGAGGCACCGCCCACAGGTCCCCGGCTCCTCCCTGCCGCCGGTTGCCGGGTGTAGTAAACACACTTCAGAAACGTGACGAGCTGGCGGTCACGTGGCCAGGGCGCCAGCCAATGGGAGGCCGGGGGCGGGGCGTGGGCCGCTGACGCGTCCGCCCCAGCGCGAGGAGCCGGATTCCGAGCCGCAGCTGCCGCCGACTCAGGGAGCCCCGGAGCAGGCGGCTGAGAGCGGGACCCGGACTCGGACCAGAGCCAGCGCCAGAAACCCGAGCTTCCCCTTCTTCTCCCCCTGCCCCGTCCCCCACCCGGGCCGGCTGGGCCACGTGACCACCGCCCCACCGCCGGGCGTCGGCGCGAAGCTCCCCCTTCCAGGTCCGCCGGGACGCGATGTGGCCGGGCCGGGCGGCCGCGGGCTTCGCTGGGTCCTAGAGCCCGCCGATCTCCAACGCCCCCGCCGGGAGACGGGCCGGCCACGAGATGGGAGTGAACGCCGTGCACTGGTTCCGGAAGGGGCTCCGGCTCCACGACAACCCCGCGCTCAAGGAGTGCATCGAGGGTGCGGACACGGTGCGCTGCGTCTACATCCTGGACCCCTGGTTCGCGGGCTCCTCCAACGTGGGCATCAACAGGTGGAGGTGAGTCCCGGCCGGGGCCGCCCGCGGGGTGGGGGGGGGGAGGGGCGGGCCGGGGTCCGGACTGCCGGAGCCCCGTGTCAGCCCACGCGTGACGCTATCCTCTGCCCCGAGCCTCAGTAAGAGGACGGCTCCGAGGGCCCCACCGGCCCTGGAGCCACAAGTCAGTCGTACTGATCGATAATCGATACGGGATGCTGATTCTCTCTGAGCCTCAGTTTCTTTCCATGTAAAGTGTGGAAGGCCCAGCCCCCTCTTCGTCCCTCCGGAACATTAGAACCTCTGAGCCTCGGTTCTTTCCTTGGGGAAGCGGCGGGGCGCCGATGGGCTTCTGAAGTCCCGCCCCTGTGCGGGGGCCGCACTGGACGGGCTCCAGGACCCTTTTGTCCCTGAGCCAAGTTTCTCCCCAGTGTGGATTACAGGGCTTGGAGGAGCCTCTGAGCCCTGCGCTGCCTCAGTGGCCCAGGTGCAGGGAGGATTCCAGCTCATACCTGGGCCAGCGCTCCCCTCTCATTAAGTGGCCAGAGGTCTTCGGTCCAGGATTGCCTGCTGGGCTTGGGGAGGCCATGGGTCCCATCCATAAGTCAGTCCATTTGAGGGGGGAGGTCTGTGATGTCATTGGTGTAGACAAAAGCCAAGCGTGAGAGTGACAAGGCATGAGTTCAGATCGCACTTGTGACACTGATTGGCCTCCCTGGGCATCCCTTTGCCCATGGCGCCCTTCCTGGTGTCTGATCCCTGTGTGGTTTGTCTGTAGTCCTGGGGGATTAAAACCGTAGGCATGGAGCTGCAGAGGGCGGGGCAGACCACCCCCCTTCTCCTTTTACAGAAGAGGGCACCGAAGCCCCCAGAGTAGCAGAACCAGGGTGGGACACCCCATCCTCTCTCCACAGGACCAGAAAATGGTAGCTCTGAAGTTTGCTAAGAGGCCCCCCGATTGCAGCCCTCTGCAGCCCCTTGTTAGAGCTGAGGAACTTGAAGCAGAGGGGTCAGGCGGCCTGGCTGGCCTCAGGGGGCTAGGAAGGGCCCGCTGGGACCCCAGCCTGGATGACCCACTGCTCAGCCACAGGACTTTCCACCATGCCCCAACTCTCTCCCAGCACACACCGCAGCCCTGGGTTTTCCAAGCAAGTCTGCATTTGAGAGCAGGAACTTACTTTGTTCCTGAGGCTCCGGGAAGGAGCTGTTACTTAGGGATGAAACAGACATGGTCAGAGGTCTGGCCTCCCTGCTCCCTGCTGTGTGTATCCCCACATCCAGTCCCCCCTCCCCCCGGCTTCCTGCACGCCCGGGCACAGCCCTGGCCACCGGTGCGTCTCTGTGTGCGCTGTTAGGGAGCCAGGGCAGCCCAGACAGCGGGCACTCGGGTCTCCTCCACCTCTGCCTGTGCTTCAGCACTTCCTTATTCCGCCTTGTGGCTGAGGAGATCCAGCACGCTTGGAGACACCCCAGGGGGTGATGCAGCCTCTTCCTACGCACCTTCCCCCCAAATACCGAGTTGTAGCCCAACCCTCCCTTTACTGGGGAAACCTTCCTTAACCTACCTCCCTGGGGTCCCAGACAGGTGGTTATGAATGGAAGCAGGGCCCCTTGGAAGGCAATGCTCACCTTCTTACCCGTAACACTGAGTAGGGTTAAAAATGGCCAGTCCCCCAACTATAGAATCCTTTTCAGAAGAATCATATTAGCCTCATTGTGCAGGGGAGGAGGGAGCACAGAGTGGAAAGAAGGCTGGATTTAGAGTCCCAAGACCCGTCGGGTTCAAGTTCTCACTCTGCCTCTTCCTAGCTGGATGGTTGCTTTCACCTCCCACAGTCCAGAAATGGGTTTTGTATACAGTAGGTACTACATAAATGTTTATTGAATTTGATTTGTGATTTGACCTTGGACATGCAGAATATCTCTAATCCTTAGTTTCCCCATCAGTAAAATGAGGATCACAAGATTTGAAATACTTGCCTCACAGTTTTGAGGCCAATGCTTTATAACACTTTACCTGCTAGATTTACTCATGGCGGGGCTCCACTGAAGCCCTTTTCTGATGCCTCATCATGGTGTCAGGGTAACCCTGAGTTCCTGAAAGCTGTGCCAGCAGAACATTGCTCTCAAAGGTCCTTTGAGCACCAGGTGACCAAAGACCGACCAGCAACTTTACACAGGCTAAAATTGCATCAGGAGAGAGACAGGGATGAAGCCTTAGTGCTCATGAGTTGTAGAGATGGGCTGTGACCTCTCTGGGTAGAGGGAGGCCCCACATGTAAAGTCATAGGTCCTTGATATAGAAGTATTTGTATTATCATCACATTAAATAGAACACATAGAAACCTTAAAGGACTGTATTGTTAGCTACAATTGATTGTAAAGATAGAACAGTTCTGAACCAAAAGGGAAGAGAGAGACCAAAGTGCTTGATTTGGGTTAATTATTCACCTCTGTGGTTTCCCAAGCCTGCAGAATGAGGTCCAAACTGCCATTCATGGCCTTCACGTTCTCTCCACGAGCCGGCCTCCTCAGCTCATTTCTCACACTGTCTCCCTATGAACCCTGGACTCTGGCCAGATTGGCGTGCTCCTTCCCATGACCTCTTCCCCCAAACTCAGCCCATCTCAGACCAGGCTTATCTTGATTTCAAACCCTCTTCTGCTTCCTGGCCTGATTGAGTCTTTCCATGGCATTGCCATTCATTCAGATGCCCATGCTCATTTAAAACCTTTCTTCCTTGTTCACTTGTATAGTTCTCAAGTCCTATAGATTCTCTCCAGGGTTTTTGACTCTCCCCTTCTCTCTATTCCTTCTACCACCAGCCTGGACTATGTTGCAGACGCTTCCTAAGAGATCTTCTCCATCCCCTCTCGAGCCCCGCCACCTGTCTTCCCCCACTCCCCAAATCATTCATATACCAGGCCCATCTTCATCGTCTCTGGGCTGCCAAATCCTGTCATACTGAGTAACCACCCCAGTACCATACTGAGGAAACTTCAGACCTCTCAGCTTGATGGTCATGGCCCTCTGCTAATTGGTACCATCCCACCTTGCCAGGATGTGTCCTGTACCTGGAACTCCCCCACCTAAGTGATGGGCTGTTTCTTCTCTGCCCTGGTTCACATTGTTCCTGACGCCAGGGACACCACCACCGTTCTGCATGGTAAATTACCATCCATCCTTGAAAGCCCAGCTCAGACAGCAGCCCCCCCCCCCAAAGGAATAGATTTGTTTTTGTGACATTTGGAATCTTGAGCCTTAATGGCTTGTCATGTTGATGTGTCCTAGCCCCCTACTAAACTGAAAGCTTCTTCAGGGCACAAGCTGTCTTAGTGAAACTTTGTGTCCCCCTAGCGTGTAGCTTATGGTGCTGCACATGGTCAATACTTCATGTAACTGGAATCACATTTTAAGTACTGTTCAGCTTAAGTACCATCTCCTTGGTGAACCCTCCTTGGCCCTCACTAGAGGGTTCTCACATTCCTTGGAGCTGGAACATTGGAAGAGACTCTGTTCCAGTTTTACAGGCGAGGACACTGAGGCCCAGAGAGTCCCAGGGGTAGATGGCCTGGCCAGAGCCCTGCAGGCTGTAAGAGGCAGAGCTGGGATTTGGGCCCAGGTCTCCTGACTGCCAGTGGCATCTATGCTGGCACATGTCTGTGTTCTCCAGAGGGCCCTGCACATAGTAGGTGCTCAGCAAATGTCTGATTTCACTTTAAAAATCCTTAATTACAAATACTCATGCAAGAGGTTTGTTTTTGGTTTGGGTTTTTTGTGGGAGTGGGGAGCAGGATATTCCAAACAGGACGCAAGTTAACTTAGCCTCTTTAATATACTGAGAAGAGGTAGGATTTTCCTTCTGAGATTTAATAAATTAAAAGGTGCCTACATGGAGAAGCAGTCTTTTCCTCACAAAGGTACCATTAGAAGGTGGATAGGAATATTCAGATTGGGAGCTGCTGAATATTTTTAAAGTTTCTGATTTATAAAAGAGAAGTTTAAGTTAGGAGAAATTTCCCTTTATTTAGGAATCTTTACATTGTTTGGTAAGTAAATCAAAACACAAACTTACATTTTAGTTCAAAATTTTCAGACTGGAAACTGTATTTAGTAACCTTCAAAACTGAGTTCTTTCTGTAGTCAACAGGTGGTGTTGAAAAATGTAGCCTTTGGGGCGGCCAGGTAGCACAGCGAGTAAGAGCACCTGCTCCAGTGTCGGGATGCCCTGGAGATCGAATCCGGCCTCAGACACTTAGCACCACACCCAGAAACACCTGGCCGTGTGACCTTGAGCAAGTTACTTAAGCCCAGTTTCTTTAAAAAAAAATGTAGCCTTGGGGGTGGCTAGGTGACACAGCGAATAGGGCACTGACCCTGGAGTCAGGAGGACCTGAGTTCAAATGCAGCCTCAGACACTTGACACACTTACTAGCGTTGTGACTTTGGGCAAGTCACTTAACCCCAACTGCCCTGCCTTCCCTCCTCCAAAAAAGAAAAGAAAAATGTAGCCTGAAGAAGTAATCCAAGGGTTACATTCTTGTTTTAAAACATTTCTCTATCGCAGATTATTCTGTGATTTTGTTTTGCTTTCTGAGGGGAGAGAGAAGAAACAACTTGACAAGCTAATTTTTTATACTGGGTTTATTACTTGGACGTGTTCTAAGGTCATCATCTTTGAAGTATTAGCACTGCGAGACACTGAGCCCCTGAAATGAACAGAAAAGCGCTGCCTGTTAAAGTATTGGTCAGGACGTACTTTTATTCTGTTTTCTAACCTTTGAGTCCTGACTCTCTCTATAAAAACAAATGTGGTTGATCTGATCCATTTCATTGGTAAGGGCTGAAGAAGCCTTCCTTCTGTAGCCAGCACATTAGGAATTAGTCACACTTCATCCTTAGGAACTGACCATTTAATGAAGCTTGAAATGTTGCATATATATATACACACACACACACACATTTGAGTTTGAGGGAAAAAATTAAGGAGAAAATGTCTTTTTTCTAAAAGACTAGCATAACAGCAGATTGATGGTTAATGGAAGATATGACTAATACGTGCTGGGCAAGATGACTCAGGTCAGTGCAATTTCATATTGTAAAGCTTCTAGGAGAAATTCCTAGCAGCCATTCATGGTCACTTGCTTTGCATTTGATTTTCAGAGAAGGTGCTTATTACTCTGTTTTTCTTATTTAAATCACTTGTGATAATGAAAATACAATTTTCAGCACCTAATGGGTGACCATTTGAGTGCTACTTGTAAGGCAGTATTGGTACATCTTTAAACATGATTCAGATTTCCAAAACATAGGCAACTTGGGAAATTTTGTTAGAATATTGATTATAATAAAGGAACAGATTATTGATTATAATAAGTGGGGTTTTTCTTTCATACAGAAAAAGGAAAAGGTTTTAAAGTCAAATATTGGTTCTGTTTAAACTCTATTCCTAACCAACTTTTCCCCCCCACAAAATAAGTAATATTTCCCTAAAAAAATACATATCCATTAGGTCCACTTGTATAGTTTTGTATCTTTACATTATGTGAGCTAACAGATTTGTAAAAAGCTTTTAAAAATGTATTGCATGTATAAATTTAAATCGTGGCACACTGGTCCTCGACTGGTAGTCTTTTGTACTGAGAATTCAGTAAAGTTTGATTTCCTACCAATGGGGCTGCCTGAATGGAAGGAAACTGCCCAACAGTGAAAAGCTGAAATTTACACTAGAGTCAGCTGATTAATGACTGAATCCAGTGAGGAACTATAGTAAGTGATTACTTCTCCCCTAGAACATCACAAAAAGTCAAACAGAAAATTACAGACAATTGGATAAGGGAGTCATCAGTAAAGCTAATACCAGTGCCCACAAACAAGGCAGTCACCTCGCAGCACAGCTGGAGGCAAACCAGGGAAATCTGTAAGCTTCCAGGCTTTGTTTCTGAAGGCAGCAAGAGGGGAGGGTTCCCCGGAGAAAGGCTTGCTTAGTTAGTGCTCAGTTGAAAAGCCATCAGGAGCAAGGGTACCCAGTAGTCAGGCAGTGCTCCCTCTAGGTGTACCTCAGAAATACCGAAGGTTCATTCCCAGACCACCACAATAAAGCAAACATTGCAAGAAAGTCAGCGTTTACACTTACAGTCTTTTAAGTGGGTAGTAATAGTATGTCTAAAAAGGCAATATACATACCTTAATTAAAAAATACTTTATTACTAAAAAATGCTAGGGGAGGCAAGGTGGCACAGTGAATAGAGCACCGGGCCTCAGACACTTAATACTTACTAGCCTTGTGATCTTGGGCAAGTCACTTAACCCCAACTGCCATGCCTTCCCCCTCCAAAAAGCAAAAAAAAAAAAAAAAAAAAACTGCTGACCATTATCTTGAGCCTTCAGCAAGTCATAATCGTTTTTCTGATGGAGAGTCTTGCCTCAGTGTGGATGGCTGCTGACTGATCAGGCTGTTTGTTGCTGAAGGTTGGGGTGACTGTGGCAATTTCTTAAAGTAAGACAACAATGGAGTTTGCCGCATTGATTGACTCCTCAGTGAAAATTTCTTTATAGAATTAGATAGCATTTTAGCTATGGTAGAACTTCATTCAGAATTGGACTCAATCCTTTCAAACCTTATCACTGCTGTATCAGCCAAGTTTGTATAGTATTCATCAGTATTGTTGTGACTCAGGGAATAGGGAGGCCCAAGGAGAGGGAGAGAGGCAGGGGAATGGCCAGTCAGTGGGGAAGACAGAACATACACAACATTCATCAGTTAAGCTTGATATCTTATATGGGTGTGGCTGAGGACACCCCAAAACAATTACAATAGTAACATCAAAGATCACCATTAATAGATAGGATAATGATGAAAAAGTTTGAAATATTGTGAGAATAGGAGGGGCTGGGTGGCGCAATGAATAGAGCACCGGCCCTGAAGTCAGGAGGACCTGAGTTCAAATGCGGCCTCAGACACTTAACACACACACAAAAAACTAGCTGTGTGACCAAAAAGCAAAAATAAAAAAAGAAAGAAAGAAATATTTTGAGAATTACCAAAATGTGCTACAGAGACACGATGTGAGCACAGCTGTTGGGAAAATGGTAGCAGTAGACTTGATGGATGCAGAGTTGCCACAGACTTTGAATTTGTAAAAAACCACAATCTCTGAAGCACAAGAGAGCCCTTAGCATTCTGTTCTTAGGTGCCGTAGAGGGCTCTAAAGACTGGTTCTTGGAACTTCAGAGATCTAAGAGGTTCGAGGTCAGTGCAGGAAGTCCAGGGGACCTAGCCCAAAGCTCAGTAGGACCAACTGCTTCTACTCAAAAGCACAGCTGGGCAGAATCTGGTCCAGCTCCTCAGGAACCAGAACTGGAAAGATGAGTAAATCAAGGAAATCACTGACTGGCACAGAAATCATAGATCCCGGGGCGGCTAGTTGGCTCAGTGAGTAAAGCGCCAGCCCCGGAGTCAGGAGGACCCAAGTTCAGTTCCAGCCTCTGACACTTAACACCCACACAAAAAACTAGCCATGTAACCTTGGGCAAATTATTTAACCCCAACTGCCCTCCAAAAGGCAAAAAAAGAAAAAAGAAAGAAATTGTAGATCCAGAATGCCCCCAAAACCAGCCTGGAAGGGATAATTTCATAAGTGCCAAAAAAATGCATTTTCTGTAAGAATGCTGAGTACCTAGAAGAAGTGAAGTAAGAGATAAATGAAATTGAAACTATGGAGGAAAGAATTGGAAGGAGAATAAGTAGCTCAGAAGAGAGAGTAGTATGTCCTACCCAAGTAATGGACTCTCTGAAAACTAGAACAGACCTAAAAGAAATCAGTGCCTCCAGGAGAAAGAAAAAAATATTTTACAAAGTGAAAAGATTTAGAAATAGAAGACATATTAATATAATATACAAAAAAGCAACTGCCCTGGAAACAAATTTGGAGAAAGATTTAAGAATCATCAAACCCCCTGAAATTGATAATAAAACAAAATGGCTAAATGCTAGATTTTTTAAAATCCTAAGTGAAGTGAAAGTAGAAAGACTCTACCAATCACTCTCCCCCAAAAAGGAACAGTCTCAGGAGTGTCACTGCTAAAACCAGAGCTCCCATATCAAAGGAAAAAAAAAATACTGCAGATACTCAGAATGGAGTTAGACTCAGTCAAGACTTAGCAGCTTCTACAGTAAATGATCTTGGAATACAGTATGCCAAAAAGCAAAAGATAGAGGCTTGTAACCAAGAATACCTTACCCTACCAAAAAATATTTCTCATATGTAAACATATATAGAGAGACATACATACATGCACACATAAATATACACATACAGAGAAGGAAATTTTACTACTTTTGTGACTTACTCCAGTATTAAAAAACCTGCAGTAGTTGTATATATTGACTTATGCTTAACTTTAGAGCATCAGACACTCTTAAGATTCCTCTGCCAAGTAATAACTTGGTCATAAACTATGTCTCTGTTGGTCTTTCATGGACAGAATAACAGCTTATTGACAGACCAACAACTTTCATCCTCTATACACATGAATATTTCTGGTGATATTGGTTCCTTAGAGTTTATAAAATAATCATCACAATAAAGAATGGATTTCAGAGAAAAATGAGTTAAATAAGTTTTATGTTTTAAATCTTCACTGCATCACAAAGATAGAGTGTTAGTGTTCTGAATCATTTAAAATGCCTTTTAAATATTCTTTTTATGTCCTAGACTTCATGAAGTTTAGTAATAACCTCCCAAAGTCTGTTTTTTTCCTGCTGAATTTCCCCCTGCCAGATTGTATTTTAAAAGCTGTATTAAATTATGTCACAACTAAAAAATTTCAATGTAGCCAATGATGAGGCCAGAAATGTTCAGCCTAACATTCTGCCCACATTAATTTGCAAATGAAATGTTGGTAAAGAGCTGAACCTTGTGGTCACTTCGAAGATTATGGGAAGAAAGAACAGCATGCAGACTCTTCCCTTGAATAAAGCAGAAGAAGGTCAGGTCTGACGATATACTGGAGGCAATTTATCAATCAGATCACTGGATAAGTATTGTTGAAAGAATGATGGACCAAAGGAGGACTTAGACCAGATCTTATAGGACCACAAATGGCCAATCAGGCCACTGGATTATGCCAGTGAAAGAGCTGTGGGGCGGCTAGGTGGCGCAGTCAGAGCACCAGCCCTGGAGCCGGGAGGACCTGAGTTCAAATCCGGCCCTCAGACACTTGACACACTTACTAGCCATGTGACTTTGGGCAAGTCACTTAACCCCAACTGCCCTCTAAACAAAAAAAGCTGCTAAAACAGAAATGAAAATGACAGGAACAAGATGATCAATTCTGGTTTTCAGCACTTCTACATATGTCAAGCAACAACAGATCTGAATGGATCAATGAAATTATAGGTGGTGAAAACTGAGGGACATCACGTACAAATGAGGTAGAAATCTCATTTGAGCAACTCACTTCTCCTTTGGCCCATTTTTAAAATGCCAGGGAGAAAGAAAACCATATACCTAGATGCCTTTCCTCTAATATTGCTAAGAAGCAGCAAAACAGTTGAGAAATCAGGCACAAATACTTTATATAAATTAGCTAACCATACCTCTGGGTAACTGAGTCTCTCTCTCCACTCAGTTGTTAGGGGTGGTAGGGCAGGAAGGGGACGAAGATGCAGAGGAGAGAGCACACTGCACTTCAGTCGCTGGACAGACTGTGTGTCGATCAGCATATTCCCCCATTGTCTTCTGTTACACAAATGTGTGTGTGTGAACACTGTTTCAGCTTTGATTAAAAATTCTATTTAAGGATGCAGCCAACTTTTTTCAAAGGAATATTTAAATAAAGTTAAGGATGTCCAGGTCATATGCTAACAAGAGGACAGGCTAGACCAGGGGTGGGGTACCTGCAGCCTTGAGGCCACAGTGGGCCCTCTGCGTCCTCAAGTGTAGCCCTTCGAGTCCACATTTCACAGAACAAATCCCCTTAATAAAAGGATTTGTTCTGTAAAACTTGAACTCGGTCAGAAGGCTTCACCCAAGGACCTAGAAGGCCATATGTGGCCTCCAGGCTTCAGGTTCCTCACCCCTGGGCTAGACCTCTTCCTTCGGTCCTTCTCAACCCTTTACCCCAATAAAAAGAAATTTTGCCTCATGCATAGAACAGTTAGAACTGAATCCATATGACAACAGAGAGAGAGAGAGACTGAGAGAGGATGAATCTGGATTAACCCTGGAAAACACTGGTACTTAAAAGTGCTCATTCAGTAGCCCTCCTGCACCAGCTTCCACATACCTGGCAGAGATGCACAAGCCAATCCCAGGCTTCTTGAATAGGACCCACTGTGGGCCATCCTCTTACAGAACCAAATGAGTCTGAGCCCCTTTCCCATCCTTGACATACTTGACATTCATTCTGAACAGCCACCTGAAGCAGGAGTACAGAGTCTCGGGGTACGGGGTTTGGGGGAGATGCAGAAAGGCATTGTGCTGTCTGCTAGGGCCTGCCTGGAAATTAGAGACCCCTTCCCAGGGCTACAGAGACTGTATCCGGAACATCTTCCCAGTCCTATAAATAATGGCAGATGCTGATTCATACTAGCCAGAGAAGGAAAGGATATGATCCAAGGAAGGAACTAGGGCAGAGATACAAGGTAAGCAGATTCACTGAGCCTGAAGGAAAGGGGACTGAAATTCAGCTGAACTCACTGAGGTCATTCTACCTCTCAACCCCCCAGAAGCTACTTAGGGAAGTGAATCTTCCACCACTGGAGGGAAGCTGAGGCCAGGGGCTTCCCCCATCCCCCATCAAAAGGAGAGGTCAGAAAGTGATTGATGGGAAAATTGAAGAAAGACTGAAAGATTTCAGTGGGAAAAAAAAACTCATTGAAAACAGCACAAACTGATAAATCAGCAGAGAGTATCCTAAAGTTAGAAGTAAGAATAAGTAGTAAGTTGTCAAAGAGAAATACAATATCGTCTTAATTATTTCAAGGCAAAGGATAGTGAATTAATACCAAATACAGCAACACACTATCCTAAGAGAGCAGCTTGTAAGGACAAGAAATCCTATGATGGCCCAAAAGAGAAATGAAATCTATAAAAGAAGAAATTAGGAAGAAACAATGTCAGAATTTAGCAGATTAGAAAAAAAAAATTGTGCTCTTGGTAGAAAGTTCCTTCAATCAAAAGAGAAAATATCAGGGTTGGAATGCAAACAAGTGAAATGGAAGAAATCTTGGCAGAAGAGAAGTAAAAGGTACCACCACCAAGAGAACACAGAGCAGCCATGTACCTTGAA
This sequence comes from Petaurus breviceps papuanus, assembly GCF_028583685.1. NCBI lineage: Eukaryota > Metazoa > Chordata > Mammalia > Diprotodontia > Petauridae > Petaurus > Petaurus breviceps. Next base: position 8,063,276 of record NW_027185720.1, on the reverse strand, counting down.
GGCAGGATGTTCGGAGTGTAGGAACCCTGTGTATCCCAGGAGAACCTGACAGATGAAAACCCCTAATGTCAGGAAAGAATTCCAGAAAATGGTCTAGAAACTCTGAATACCAAAAAAGAAGGCACCATCAAAAGAATCCACACATTCATTATCTGTGGGAAAAAAAAAAATTCCCATGCTCCAGATCCCAGGACACAGTAGTTAAACTGAAGGATTCCAGTGACCAACAACGAATTGTGTAATTGACTGGAAGAGTGACCCTTGAATATAAAGGAATGAAAATTTGAATAACACCAGATTATTTTGTGGTCACTAGGAACTATAGAAGGGAATAAAATAATATATTCCAAAAAGCAAAGGAACACAAGATGCAACCCAGAATGATTTTCTTGCTTTCCCCTGTCTTCCTGCCCCCACCAAAAAGCGGGGGGGGAGGGAGGCATGAGCAGGATATTTGATTGGCAAATGCTTCAAATAACATAGCCACAAAAAAGATGAATAACTATAATTACCAAGGACATATTGAATTACCTAATGTTTAGTGGATGGTTTAAGAGGAGAGAGAGAGGGATTGAGAGGTTCAACCTATGGAGTGAAAAAAGAAAATTAAATACAGTAAAGATTATATTATAAAAATTACATTCTCCCTCAAAAGTATTTAACCATATCTGACAAGCAGCTATTGTATCTAGATTATACTTAAGTACACATTTTTCGAAGGTGTAAATATTGTTATTAATTAAGGGGAGGGAATAAGCATTTATGTAGTTCCTGTTATATGCTGGGCATTGTGCTAAGCACTTTACACCTATTATCTCATTTAATCCTCAGAATAATTCTGGGAGGTAGGTGCTATTACTGTCCCCATTTTACAGTTGAGGAAACTGAGGCCCAGGATCACACAGCTAGCCCGTGTCTGAGGCCATATTTCAACCTGGGTCTTCTTGCCTCTAGACTCCGCCTGCTGTGCCGGGGCGCTGCCTCCTGGAACTGGTAAATAGGGTCCAGCAGCCAGTTAGCGGAAGTTAAACTTGTTGCTCTGTTTTGACATTGGTCTTGTTCATGCTTTAAAAAGCAATCTTGGATGGTGTGGCCTGCACTTCACGGTCTGACTTTATGGGCTTATAGGTGCTGATGCCTATAACTAATAACTACCACAACAAAGATCTTAAAACACTCAGACTTCCTGTATCTCTTGGCATTTCATTCTTGGGCACTTGACCCTGGAGTGCCATATCTTTGAGCTTAGAATACTTCCAGTGACAGGAAGCTCACCTTTAAAAAAAATTAATATTTTCTTCATTCTATGTAAACACAAATTTTAACATTCATTTTTAAAAATTTTGAGTTCCAAACTCTCTCTTCCCTCCCCTCCCCCCTCCATGAGAAGGCAAGCAATTTGATATAGATTATAATGTGCAGTCTTTTAAAACATTTCCATATCATACATACTGCAAAAGAAAACACAGACAACAACCAGGAATAATAAAGTATGCTTCATTGTACATTCGGACTCTCAGCAGTTCTTTCTCTGGAGTTGGAGAGCATTTTTCAGCATAAGTTCTTTGGAATTGTCTTGGATCACTGTATTGCTGAGAAGAGCTCAGTCATTCACAGTATTGCTGTTGCTGTGTACAGTGTTCTCCTGATTCTGCTTAATTCACTCAGCATCAGTTCATATAAGTCTTCTCAGGTTTTTCTGAAAGTATCCTGCTCATCATTTCTTAAAGCACAGTGGTATTCTGTCTCAATCATACACCACAACTTACTCAGCCATTCCCTAGTCAATGGGCATCCTCTCCATTTCCATTTTTTTTCCACCACAAAAAGAGCTGCTATAAATATTTGTGTGCATCTAAATCCTTTCCCTCCTCTTTAGGGTACAGACCTAGTAGACTTGCCACCTTTAAGATGGCCCTTTCTATTGCATGGAGTTTGGCTTCACATCTAGACTCTACTCTCAGTCAGCTCTGTGACCCTGGGCCAGTCACTTCACCTTTGTGAGCCTGTTTCCCCAGATGTGAAATGAAGATAACGTCTTACTTGTTTTCACTGAATTGTGGATAGAGCACTTTGTAAACCATCAAGTGCCCTATACACATGAGCTCTCGTCACCGTTCACTTTTGCATCCAAGTCCTAGGCTTTGGAGTTGGGAGGAACCTTAGAGACACTTTTTTGCTCATTCAGATGCAGAGGTTCAGGGAAATGGAATAAGTTGACCAAGTCCACAGAAACTATAAATAATGGAGCTAGGATTCACACCCATGACCTCCGTCTCCTGAACTAGTTGTCTCCATCACACCTTGTTGCTGTGAAGTGTCTGGATCTTCCCAGGCCCTAGAGTTGCCTGTGTGTCTGGAGCACATGACCTGTTACAGAATAACCAGCATCGTAAGGCCTAGTGTAGGTGAGGCAAGGAGGGAACCCTTCTCGTTACTGCTCCCATGACATTTCCTTTCTCTTTACCCAGGAGAACTTGAATACTTGGCATGACTGACACTGCCCACTTACCTCTGGCTGTGCTGTGTATGCGTATCTGCACAACAAGGTGGCTTGAGCTGTTTCTGAGAGTCATACCTTCTGACCTGGATGTGGTTACCTTTTCTCTGTAGGCTCCATAGCAAGATGAAGAAGCTATTTCCTAAAATTTGGACCTGACTGTCAGGTGGCTTTGCTTTTTAATAGGCCCAGTTACTTCTGGGCCCTCTATCATCTAGAAAAGGACTTGAACTGAGAGTTATTTTAGTATTTTATATTTGTTCTTATACATTTGTTGGCATGATTTAATTTTTAATTTAATTTAAAAGTGACAGGGGCTATGTCTTTTTCCACTGGAAAGAGTTTTAGGGTCATCAACTGTGACATCCCTCCTGACATAAGGCTTTCCTTTGTAGATTCCCTGACATAGTCTTTTAGCCTCTAATTGATAGGAAGCTCATATCCCATTGAATTTGTGCATTGCAGTGTTGAACTTTCTTCCCTTTGGTCCACCAGGCCTCCTTCCCAAACTGCCCAGAATACCCTACTCCCTCCCAGGATCCTTAGGAAGGAGAATGACTCAAGGAGGAAGGACATGAACCCAGCCCCGCTCTGCCACTTTGCTCAATCTTTACTGGCAGGCGTCCCAAAGTTGTCACAGTGGCAGGCTGTCTTCCAGCCGTCAGTCCTCACCCAGCCTTTGAATGGATGTTTCCTTTTGTTTCCCTCAATGTTGTGGCAACAGGTTGGATTTTTGTTTTTTTTCCAAGGAACTTCCTTAGCAACCGTGGGAAATAAGGTAAAAGGAAACACAGAACGTGAAAGTCTGACAAAGTTTCCATGTCTAGTCCTCTTCCTAACTAATCTAATGTTTGGACCAGACCCCACCATGAAGCCAGCCACTATCTAGCATCAAGGGAAGACTCAGTCCATCCCTTTTTCTGTCTGGTCTTCTAGCCACCTCTATTTTTTTTGCACTTGCTTCCAGGTTGGTGCTTTTTCCGGCCAATTCCCCACTTGCAAGGCTGGGCCAGTTGGACACCAACTTGATCCAATTAATATTTCACACTTAACCCAGGGGTGCTTTTAACTTTTGCCCACTCTGCTAGGTTCAGACCCCATTATGACTCATGTTCTCCCAACAGGGAAGTATTGACCAGAAGCTCTTGTGGTTAATAATACCTGAGGCACATTATATACACAGTCTTCTCTTCTCCGGGACAGTCACTCAAAATTCCTTCCACCATTCTTCATATGACATGGTTTCTAGAATTCTAGAACCTAGGGCTCCTAACTCTCAGTTCTGGGTTCTTTTTCTTGCTCATTTTCCAGAATTAAGTTCAAAATTGCAGTTCCTCCCCTCCCCTCCTACCATCTTTGTTAGAAAAGCATATTCCATGTCTTCATTTGTCAAGTTGGTCTGCATTATTCTCATATAGCAATATCGTTTTTCTTTCTACTGTGTGTTTTTCTCATTTAGAAGCTCTCTGTCTCTCTTCTGTGGGTTTCTGCATCCCTGCTATTAATGGAGAACTATTTGTTCTCATACTTTTTTTTTTTTAAAGCAATCAGGGTTAAGTAACTTGCTCAAGGTTACATGGCCAGTTATTTCTGGGTGTGGTGCTAAGTATCTGAGCCTGGATTTGATCCCCAGGTCATCCTGACACTGGAGCCAGTGCTGTTACTTGCTGAGCCACCTGGCTGCCCCTTGTTCTCATACTTATTAAGGATTTTAAAAAATGCAAGTATGATCATTACTTGGAAATTTTCCTTCCCTAGTGTTCCAGAATATTTTCCATGTTGATTGATCTGCAATTTTATCTTCTTATAGTAGTCACTATTCATTCACACCCCCTGCAAAATGGATATTGTGATTGTTATCTCTTAATTACTCAGGGCCTATTAAATTTTTCTACTTCATAATATAGGAAAGCATTTTAGATTTCAGAGTTCCCTACACTCTTAGGGAGCCTGACTTAGGACCCAGGGAGACCTGAGACAGAATGACTAAGTGAGTGGAGTGGAGTGGAAAGAATAGTAGCCTTAGGCTAAGGAGAAACCTAGACTTGAACCCCCACTGCATATGTTGCCTTCCCAGGGTACATCTCTGCATGTGGCTGAGGACTTTCCAAAACTCATCAGAACTGATGCATGTGATCCACTTGATCACAAATGACACCAAAGCTGTGCAGGCTGATGAGGGCTTAGTGATCCTGCCATTACCATAGATGCAAAGGGTGAGGACTAGAGGCAGATTTGAGAACCAACAGCCAATTAAGACTGTGGCAGCTAAGAAAGGAATTTGAATTTCTGGGCCATGACTTCCAGTATAAGAATGAGGGTCTCTTGGGCAGGGATATCATGCATATACATAAATGAGGCTAGTAAAAAGACATTTGCCTGAAGACTTGCAGATCTAATCAGAAGGGATTTAAAATGAAAATGGGCTTGCTGGGGAAGCTGTTTGCCCAAGTATACAAAGCTAGAAACCATAAGGTAGGTACAGCCTAAAAAAGACAGTGGAGCTACCTAACATCTAGATGACTGAATCCAAGAAAAAAGCAACAACACCAATAACTTCATGTCTGCATGTGGACAAATGCTCAAAATAGGAGTAAAAAGCAAGATGAAATGGAGACCTGACTTAGGAGGCAAACTTGGCCTCCGAGTTATTACTGGAACTTAGCTCTGAAAGGAGGAAGATAAGAGAATGTGGATAGGGGAGCACTCTGTGTTAGGAAGGTGTATTCTTGAGAAGAATTCTAAGAAACTGGGCGTTGAGAGCATTTGTGTCAAGATGAATCAAGGAAGAACCAAAGGTGATACTGGGCTACAGACCACCTGGACAGAAGGAGGAATTAAATGAGTTTGGTCATCTGATCACAAGACTGGAGGAGAGGTGTGACAAAGTAATGACGGGGGACCTAACTTACCCAGACGGCTGCTGAAGCTCCCTCCTCTCACAGCAGCAGAGCTAACAGAGTGTTAGAAATGAAGGGAAATTCTGTTCTGGATCTGATTCTTACCAACAGGAAAACCCTCCTTGAAACAGAAAAAAATAAGATTGTTAAGGAGCATTGGCAGCTCAGTCTGGGCATTGTTTCAGAGGAGAGGAAAGCCAGGTGGACCCTCAAGATATTCCTCTGTAAATCTGGTAAATAGCTGCCTGGGCACTCACATAAGTCATTGATTAAAAATGTCACATACCAGAGGGCCAGGCAAACCCAGAGAGATTCCAGGTTCAGTCCCATAGTCAAGAATATTTACAACTGGGGCAGAAGCAGTTGTGGGAAGTGTAGTTGTGGCCTGAGAGGAACCATCCAGTCTTGTGGGGATTCCACCAGTGGTGATGTTGGAAGAGGTGACTTAGAGGGGCTTGTGGTGAGTAGCAGCATGGGCCAACAGAGGATCCCGGGGTGGGTGATCTTGAACAGTTAAACCCAGGGAAGAAGCTGGTGACTACACCTGTGTTCATGGGCATCTTGGGAAGTTGGCGTACTGGGGCAAAATCGCATTGTCCTGCACCGGGAATGGGAGGAGAGGAGATTTCAGAGGAACAGATAAAGCACAGGGCACATGCTGTGGCCTAGGAAGTCAGCCCAGGAGGCTGGAGTAGATACCAATAAGCCATTCCAATTAAGAGGCCTACAAGATAATTCTGGTGGCACAGTGGATGGAATGCTAGACCTGGAGTCAGGAAGACCTGAGTTCAAATCCAGGCTTAGATACTTACTAGCTGTGTGACCCTGAGCAAGTCACTTCACCTCTCTATGCCTCAAGTTTCCTCATCTGTAAAATGAAGATAATAACAGCACCTCCCTCCCAGGGTAGTTGCAGTGATCACGTGATATAATACTTGTAAAGCACTCTAAAAATTTTAAATAGCTGTGTATTATTCCCAGCATGGATGCCCAGGGAGCTCAGCAGCCACTTTGGAGATTTGAAGATCTGTGTGCAGCATGGAGGTGAGAACAAGTCATAGAAATGGTTAGTGTCAGGAGAGCTTACACTTGGGACCTCTTTTGGTACAAAAATGATGATGTTAGCAGGGATGGGCACACTGCCTATGGAGGGGAGCAGGTGAGAGTGGAGAGGATGTGGATGAAGGAGGGGACTCTCTTCCTGACTGTGGGGCACATTGTCAGTATGGCAGTGATTTTATTTATTTAATTTTTTTGGGCTGGCAAGCCAGACTTTTCCCTTATGAAAGCCACTGACCATCTTTAGTAGTCCTAAACATTTTGTCCTGGCTCAGGAAGTGAGACGAATGCTAATTGTCTTTCAGACTGCTTGCAGGGGTTTGATGAGAGGAAGGCCATTGTCTAATAGGCCCAAAGAAGCTGTCTCCAAGATCACCATGAATCACACCAAAGGCTCTGGACCGAGGAGTACAGCACGTTGTTGTACACATGTCATGCTGGCCTTGTTGGGTTCCCTCTAAATCCCGAGGCCTAGAAGATGTTTTATTTGATTTTAGCCTGGTGGTATCATAATACAGGATGCTTCGAAAATTGGGACAGGGAAGAAAGCGAGATTAATAAATACCTTTGTGTACTGTTGGGATCAGGGAGGCCCAAGTTACACAGAATTCTCCTCTAAGGCAGCTCCGGCAGTTATCTGATATGCTGGTAAAGGTCAGGCGTGTCCAGCTGTATCCACACAGAGGATGAATCTGAGCCTTACATGAGGGGTGATGACAGTGTTGATTTTAAACTATTTCCATGTGGTCTCCCAGAAGAATATTTACCATAAATTCTGAAGTTAGTAAAACATGTTCTTTAGAGCAGAAATAACTTTTTTGATATTGCTTTTTCACAGGGATTCAATATAGGGGAATGAGTGAGGAAAAGACAGGAAAAACCTGGGTACTGTTGAGAAGCATTGCTAGAGATTTTCCCACCCCTTTGATCAGACTGGTAGTGCTAGGGGCCTGACACTGAGTTATATGGTCCTTGGGAAGGGAAGAGGACCTGGTCTGATGTCACCGGGAAAAGCAATAAGGCACTGGGTAGACCAGTCCCCAGAGAAGGGGCATGGTGAGCCTCAGAGGTTGGAATCGTTTTGTTGAGAAGTTAATCTTTGACCAGAGGAACTCTTCGAGATCCTGTCGAACCCTAGATGGGCTTGGTCCATATAAGTGATGATCCAAGCTGGCCGGCATGGGCATGGCTTCCTTCAGGACTCCTTGGCCCCTTCCATTGCTGGACACCTCTTACTCACCCTTAGAAAGTTCTATACAGAACTTCAGTTTGCTGGCTTAGAGCTTAATTATCACTTAATTATCCCACTTTTAAAGTGCCTTAATGTTTTGCAGAGTACTTTACTCTCCACAACCCTTGGAAGTATCTGAGGGGAGACCTAGACTAGTTACCCAACAGCACAGACTAGTATCTGAATTGGGATGTGAAACCAAGCCTCCTGACTCCCCCAGGTCAGAGCCCCTCCTCAAATGTGGAGGCCCCTCCACTTGCACTCTTCCTTAGGCCCTCTTATGACCTAGAAGGAGGAGGACGGCCCTCTGGTGGTCCTTGCTCAGAACTTTCCTTTTATTCTCGTGCTTAGGAATTCAGTCTTTTTGAATCTGTGATGGGAAGCACGGCTAGATAGTAGATCGTCTGAAAAAGATCTGACAGTTTTATGGGATTTCGAACTCACGGTGAGCCAGCCCTCTGCATGATGAGGAAGCCAAGAAGCACGGTACTGCCCGCCATACTTTGTACGCTATATGTGCAAGAAAGACCCAGCATCCAGGACAAGGGAGGCTGCAGCCCCTCCATCCTGTGCCCTAGTTAGCCCCCCTTCTAGAGCCCTGCACTCAGTTCTAGGTCCCGTATGGTAGAAGGGACAAGAGAAATGGTGTCCAGTGTCCAGAAGATGCTGGGCCGCGAGCGAGGGGAAGGAACTGTAGTTGTCTGGTGTGTGGAAGAGGGATTCGGTGGGCTCTGCTTAACCCCAGAGCACGACATCGAGCAATGAGTAGAGATTGTATAAGGAAAAACGTTCTCAGAATTTGAGATCTCCAAAAAAGGAATTGGCAGCCTTGGAAGCAGGGGGCTCCCACTGCAGAGAGGCATTCAAACAAAGTCTGGGAGACTTTGTCCATGCTGTTGGGGCCCAGGTGCAGCTGGCTCCAGCTTCTCCACTCTCTTTAGGGCCTGGCTGCCTTGGCAGGCAGCCAGGGGAAGCATAAAATACATCGGATTACCAAGGAAAACACTTATTTTGAAATACAATTACAGTCATCAAAATTAAAAAGAAAAAAGTTTTCAGACTCCAGGTTACAGTCCCCTGGACTAGATGGCCTCTGAGGTCCTCAACAATTTTGAGATTCTATAAAGGTTAATAGTCTAGAAGATAAGAACTTTATGTGTAGCTTGGAAATGGATTAGTATCTGTGAGATAAGGATAATGGGATTCCTCCCTGACAAAATTAACAAGAGTAAATAGGAGAAGGTAAGTTAAAACAAACGCTTGAAGACTTGATTGTGAATGATTTTCATTCCCCTACTTAAAGAAAACTGGTTAATGAATGGATTGAAAAATACAATCCAGTAGCTCATTGGAAACACATCTAATGCAAAAATAGGTACCTAGTTTTAAGATGATGAGGTAGACTAAAATATCGACAGGCCCCGGAAACACAATTTTTCAGAATTTTATTTTATTTTTTTTCTCAATGACATGTAAAAACAATTTTTAACATTCGTTTTATAAAATTTTAAGTTCCAAATCCTCTTCTTCCTTCCCTTCCCTCCCCCTTTCTTAAGAAGGCAAGAAATGGGTTATACATGTACAATCATGCAAAACATTTCCATATTAGCCATGTTGCAAAAGAGAACAGACCAAAAAAACAAGAAAAAGAAAGAAAGAAAAATTCTGCTTCAGTCTGCATTCACACTCCATCAGTTCTTTCTCTGGAGGTGGGTAGCACTTTTCAACGTAAGTCCTTTGGAATTGTCTTGGATCATTTATTGTATTGCTGAGAAGAGCTAAGTCATTCACAATTGATCAATAGTACAATATTACTTACTGCAGAAACTTAGTTTTTAAAAGGAAAGTTAACTGAATTGCTAAAAAGAATTGATAGAAAATCAGTAATAGTAGAAGTTTGCAACAGCTCCACTAACAGAATAAATAAGACAGTGCTGGAGAAATGGAATTAAACAGGATTTGAAGATTGAATAGGAATGTTAAGGGTTTGTTTGTTTTTTTCTCACCAAATACAAATAGGTCTTGAAAATTGATTACATTCTAGGACACAAAGAAATTATAAGTGAATTAGCAAAGACACATTTTAATTACTATGCTTACAAATCACAATGTAATAATAATAATAATCTGTAAAGAAAATATTACAACATTCAGATGTATCTGGAAACTAAAAACGACATTCTGAATAATGCCTGAATTAAAGGCTCCTTCTGCCCCTTCTAGAATGTCAGTGTGGAAGGCAGGTGCTGCCTGTTCTATCAGCTGTACATACTGGGTGTGTGACAGGTGCTTACTGTATTGGAATGAAATGAAAGTAAAGTTACCAAAATGAGAACATGACCTCACCTCCTAATTTTTTCCAACTGCTTCCAGTCATTCTCCTTTTCAATCCATCTTCGTTAGTTAATAAAATCTTCCTAAGGCCATGGGTCTGATGGGTCACTTCCCCCCTCAAGAAGCTTCAGGTGCTCCCTATTGCCCCCAGAGAAAGTACAGACTTAACCTGGCATTTAAAGCCCTCTGCAGTCTGGCTCCAGCTGGCCTTTGCTTTGTTATTTCATGTTACTCCCCTTCCTGCCCTCTATTTTCCAACCTGACTCACCACTCCTTCCATATCTGCACCTTCCTTCCAGCCTTAGCTCAAGCGCCCCTCTGCCTACTCAGGGCAGCCTTTCCTGACAAATGCTCCTCCTCAGACTGCCTCCTATTTCCCCAGTCTTCTGTGGTTAGCTCTGCATCCGCAGATAATAGAAGCTTCTTGAGGGCAGGAACTTTTTTTTTAATCCCAGATTGTATCTTGGTGCTTTGCTACATAATAAATGCTTAATAAATGTTATTTGAATTGGCAAGTTGAAAGGCAAACACAAAACAGAAAATAATTAAGAGGAAAGCAAAATCAAAAATAAACACAGTTGAACTGATGAATTCCATGTTTTGGGTTAAGTCCATCTTCCCAACATGTCCAAACCAAACTCACTATCTTCCCCAAACTTTCACCCCCCTCATGACTCTCTTATTTCGGTTAATGGCCCCCAGGTCTTCCTAATCACAGTAGTGAAGCTTGAAAGTCTCCCTTCACTTTGGCATGCAGGCCTTGCCAGATTCTCCTCCTGTCTCTTCCCTGCACTCCCATTGCTAACCACTCTACTCCAGGCCTATTTACCTCCTCAAATACTGCGGTCATTTTCTGACCATCTGAACCCACTTAGCTCCCTTCCCCAAGTCTACATTCTGTGGTTTCCAGATTAATCTTAATATTGTACGACTCAGAGGATGGCACTCACTCTCTGAGTTCTCCCAGAAGGCGCTAATAACGGAGCTGTCTTTTTAGCCTTAGCTCACCCCGCTCCCCTCTTATCTCCTAGACAACACATCCTTTCCTAAGACTGGCCTATACTTCGCCATCATCCTGCCTTGCTCTGGCTCTTTGATTTCCTGGGATGGCCTCCCCTTGGGTCCTGTTGAAAGCTCCCTTTTCAGCAAGCCTTCCCTGCCTCCCTCCACTTTCATTTCACTTCCATTTCCCTCAGCCCTTCATTGGAACCTTGCCTTTGACATTTGGTGTTGTCTGCCTCCTTGTATTTGAGTACCTGCCTTATTGTGCCCCTGAGATCAAAAGCTTGTCAAGAGAAAGAACTCTTGGCCTAAGCACATGACAGGCATGTCCTAAGTATTGATTGTGAATATTTTGAAAATCAGAGACTCGGTAGTGCCAGAAATGCAGTGGCCCAGGATGCACAGAGCAGTCAGACCCTCCTAGCAACAAACACATGTTATTTGCCATTACTCAGACACCATCATGAGAGAGTTGCCCTGAAGAGCCTGGTACCTCAAACAAATCGTCCATGGGAGGGAGAGGCAGACTGACAGGCCAATAAAAGTGACCAAGCGAAATTTCATATCTTCAGAGAGAGCGTAATTGCTGACTGTCATTGAAAGTTTTCAGTTTTTTACCTTTTCAGTTCCAACCCTTAAACTGTGAATGGAGACTTTTCTCCACGGTCCCCTTCTCTCGAGTGTTTTTAAAAATGATTTCCCACATAGAGAGTAATTTAAGTTGTCATCCTTCACCAGAGAAGACTTGGGGAAGACTTTTCCATGCAGTTCTCTCAGGGTCACCAGGAATTGTTTTGGTTTAGATAACCTAAGTATAGTTTTCATTACTGAATTAGTTACAAACCGAAGCATGGGACCATATGGTTTTATTCTGGTACAATACATGCTGCTTCTTAATGCCTTGTTTTCAGCGGTGATAGGATTATGTTGTAACTTGCCTTTATCTTTTCTTGACTTTTATAGACAGAACTAAAAATCCTAGTTACGTAAAGCTGTTCTAGCACGAGGGAGAAAGTAGGTCATTGTGACGGGGAATAAACCAAGCCGCCCACTGGTTGCTACAGCAACGACCTACTTTAAGAAACTATTTCTGTTGATTCATATTGAAATGTTCTTTTGGAAGTTGTATAAGGAAGCTAACCTTGTGTCGTTTTTTCCTAATGGCAACACTGATGTTGAGGATGGGGGAGAGAGAAGGGACTCAGGAAAATTGGAGGAATTTGAAGGAGATGGATCCATTTTCTAATCCAGACCTCATCAGACTGCTTTAAAATGGGTACAATCACACGGTATAATTAAATAGGATGAGAACTGTGCTTGCACAGAAATAGGACTGTTATGTCAGGGGCTGTATTGTAGTATGCACTACCAAGTGGCCTATTTAAAAACCAGCCCTGTTGTACATGAGGACAACAGGCTAACAAACTTTGGGGGCAGATGTGAGAGCTAAGCAGAACTGGAGAGTGTCCAAGTGCATGCGCCTATTTAAAGTACGTGTTGGCCCAAGGTTATATTTGGAAGGCATTGAATTATCCTGAGAGCTGACCAAACCTGAGCCCTTCTCAGTTTGAGAGAAGAGATGGAAGGGTTCATTTCTCCATCGGTGATTGGGTTACTACAGGGTGTTGTAATTAACCTCATTACTACCAATGTTTGGTTGGTGCTCCTGTTGACTTTGGGAATGTTGTAAGCTTTGAGAGTTTAAATTTTATGAAAATTCACTTCTGATTACTATTGGGAGAAAGAAATTATCTGTAGGATACATTTTGAACCTTAGTTCAAAGAAGATTAGGAACAGTAATGTAAGAATGGGATCCTACTGTCAAATTCATCTTTACTGTAATGTCACTATGTTGGTGAATCAGCTAAAAGTATCGAGGGTCATCAGTTTAAATTATAAGGATCTAGTTTGTTTTACTTAAAAATTAAAATAAAAAACTAATGAAATTCTTCATTCTGGTAAAACTCCTACCTGCAAACTTCAAGATTCACACATGATGGGTGAATTGCTTTGAATTGGGAGATGGCCTCTCTGCTCGTCTGTCCCACTGAACCAGCTGTCACGCAGTCATCTCAGACTCAGTGGGTCAGAAAGAGAACTGCCTCCCCCTCCCACCCTCACCCCCATCCCCTTAATAGCATTCCTGCTGAGGGGTCACCAGACTGGCAAGCACCCAAGTCTGAGGCACTGGTCACTCATCTTTGAGTGTCCACTCTCCCTCCACACCCTCCTCCCATGTCCAGTCAGAGAACTGGAGTTGGAAGAGACCTCGGCAGCTCTGCAGGAGGCTTCCCACTGTAACACACCCATCCAGGGTTCATCTGATTCTGCTGGAAGGCCACCAAAGCTGGGGTGGGGAGGGGAGGGGTGACATGGACTTAGCACCTTTTATGCCTCTTGATACAGAAGATCTGCCTTCTAACCCAGCCGTTAATGCATACTGCCTCTGTGACCCTGGGCAAGTCACTGGACGTATTTGTCTCAGTTTCCTCAAATGTAAAATGAGGATAGTAAGAGTGCCTACCTCCCAGTGTTATGTGAGATAAAGTGAGATAACATTTTTTTTTTTTTGCTTTTTATTTTTGGAGGGCAGTTGGGGTTAAGTGACTTGCCCAAGGTCACACAGCTAGTTTTTGTGTTAAGTGTCTGAGGCCAGATTTTAACTCAGGTCCTCCTGACTCCAGGGCTGGTGCTCTATTCACTGCACCACCCAGCCTCCCCTGAGATAATATGTGTAAAAAGTGCTTAGTACAGTGCCGGGCACATAGTAGGCATTATATAAATGTTTATTCCTTCCCTCTACAAGGGACCAAGACCACATTGGCTTCCTTGTACCTTTCCTCTGTTGGTCTTGCGTCTGGCCTGAGGAGCCAAACAGAATAAATCTAATCCTTCCTCCAAGCCCTTCCAATAAATAGTCAGCCGCTGTCTTCCCTGAGTAGGTGTGTGTCCAGCTTCCCCCATCATAGAGCAGGATAAGCTCCTGAAAGTTGGAGGTTGTTTTCTTATCATCTTTCTATTCCAAGTGCTTGGCATGCTGTTGGTAGTTAAGTCTTGTTGAGATCCATGTGTGTATGATTAAGGATTTATCCAGAGGCCGACTTGTAAATCTGAGCAGGATGAGAGAGCAACTTTGTCTTTGTCTAATTTGTTGACACTTCCTAAACTCCCCATAGGAAGGAATACCTTGGAAAGCTTTTTATTCCTTTCCCTCAGATTTATTGGCTTGCCCTATATCACAAAAAGGTGATTATGTAATTTGTCCCTGGAAAATCCAACTCAGGGTCATCTTTTCTTTGAGCAGAGGAGCTAGGCAGGGTGCCTGTGCCATCCGTCTGGGCAGTCAAGCATTTCTTAAGTCCTGTTATGTGCTAGGCAGTAGTAGGGCTACAAATACAAAGAATCCCTACTCTGCAGAGCCTCATGTTCTAATGGGAGAGACAGTGTATGTCTGTAACATAAGGAGAATCAATCAGCAATATTGGCTTAGTGCCTCCTATGGGCCAGGAGTTGTGCTGGGTGCTGGGGGCACAAGAACAATAAAAAACAGAAGGATTTGAGAGGAGGGGGTCCTTCCTCATATTTGGGGGGATCAGGACAAGCTTCTTGTGGTGCTTGCACTGTCTCCTGAATGAGTCTGTGGAGAGGAAGTCTAGGAGGCAGAAGTAAGAAGGGAGTAAAAAGTGGAGATGGGAGATGGAGTGCCGTGTATGAGGAATAGGAAGATGGCCAGTTTAACTGGAAAGCCAAGCATGGGAAAGGGGTCAATGTCCAGTGAGGTTGGAAAGAGTGACTGGGATCAGTTTGTGCAGGGTTTTTATTGCTAAATGGGCAGCAATGTGGAAAGCCACTGGAGCTGGTTTGAGTTGGGAAAGTCAGATGTTTGCTTATGGAAAAATCTCTTTGGCATAATTGTCAAGGGTAGAGTTAAGTGGGGAGAGATTAGAAGCAGGCAGATGACTTCAAAAACTGTTCTAATAGTCTGGGTGAGAGGAGTTTGGAGCCTAGAACTAAGGCACCAGCTGTGTGAGTATGGAGAAGTCAGATGCAGAGGAGGTCGCAGAGGTAGAAAGAACAATATTTGGCCACAGATTTCATATATGGGGAAAGGGAGAGAGTAATTAAGGAGAATACTGAGATCACAAACCCAGACTGGTAGGGTAGTGATGCCTTGACAGAAACCAGGAAGTTTGGAAGAAAGGAGGATTTAGCTAAGGGAAAAGATAATGAATTCTGTTTTGGACATGTTGAATTTATGATGTCTACTGGACATCCAGTCAGAAATGTCTGAAAGTCTGTTGGAGATGGGAGCCTGGAGGTCGGCAGAGCACTTAGGCCTGGATAGGTAGATGTGAGAATCATTAGCATAGAGATGGTCATTAGATCAGTGAGATCGCCAAGTGAGGTAATACTGGGGGAGAAGAAAAAGGGGCTCAGGTCAGAGCCCAGTAGGGAGCCCACCGTTAGTGGACATGACCTGGAACAGGATCCAGCAAAGGAGACTGAGAAGGGGTGGTCTTCTGTGGAGGAGGATCCTGAACCAGGAGAGTTAAACTTAAAGAGAAGAGGGTGCCTGAGAGTGTCAGAGGCTGCAGAGAGGTCAAGTAGAGTGAGGCCACTGGGAGCTCATTGGTGTCTTGGGAGAGAGTGGTTCAGTGGAAGGACCAGGTCAGAATCTGGATTCCAGGGCAGGGGTGAAGAAGAGGAAGTGGAGGCCCATGATGCAGGTGGCTTTCTCAAGGAGTTTGGCCATGCAGGAAGAAGAGATATAGGAGGGTAGTTAGCAGGGATGGAAGGATCATGTGTGGGGGGGGAGGGGGGTGAGGATGCAGAGGCTGGGCAAACATGTAGTCATCAGGGAACCAGCCAGTAGACAGGGAGAGGTAGAAAGTAAGAGAAGGATGTCGGAGGAGACAGGATGGCATGGTGGGACCACCTCTTTATGTGAGACAGGCTGGAGGAGGAAAAGGTAGCAGAAGGTGTCAGGTGTGAGATGAGCAAATAGCCTCCGTTTTTCTGCAGAGTATTAGGCCAAGTTTTCAGCTGAGATGGTGGGGGAGCCATGGAAGTTTTGAGGAGGGATGAAGAGATTTGGAAGTTGTTGTGGAGAGTAGGATAGTGAGTTGATCAGGGAGGTCTAATGAGATTGCCAGGCAGCAGTGAGGGCCCCGTTGAGATGGTGTAACATAAATTTGTAGTAGCCCCAGTCAGAATAGCTGTGTGCTTTGCTTCTTCCTTTAGCCACATGCATGTAGAAGCAAAGGTGGTGGGGGTGACACAAGGCAGGGCACAATTGATGTGATGAGGGCCAAAGACTGGAGAGAGCAGGGCAGTTTAGAGCTGAATGGGTCACCAAGGGCTCAAGATGGGGAAAAGAAGAGAGAGGGGCTAGAGCAGAATTGATTACCTGAGAGAGAACTGAGGTCACCATGCCTTGTAGACATTGTTCAGTCATTTTTCAGTTTTGTCCAATTCTCCCTGACCCCATTTGGGGTTTTCTTGGCAGAGATACCACAGTGGCTTGCCATTTCCTTCTCCGGCTCATTTTACAGATGAGGAAACTGAGGCAAACAGGGTTGCGGGACTTGCCCAGGGTCACACAGCTAGTAAGTGTCTGAGTCTGGGTTGGAACTTGAGATGAAGAGTCTCCCTGCCTCCAGGCCCAGTGCTCTGTGTACTATGGCGCCCCCGCACCCCCACCCCAGCTGCCCCCATGGACACAGTAGGGTTTGGTAAAGAGAGGCCAAGATAGAAGTAGAATGCTCCAGACAGATAAAAGCCTGGTCAGATAAGGTGATTTCAGAGTGTTTGAACATGGAGTTGGTGCGTTTGTGGATGTCTCTGGGTGTGATCTGTGACCATCTTTACGACTGAGGTCAGAAGGGTCAGTTGTGAGAAGTGAGTACGGTGTGTGAGGGAGGGAAGGGCACTATGTGTGCTGAAGTCCCCTAGAATGAAGGCAGGCATTGAGGATGCTATAGTCGCCTGTTTGTGGGACACTTTGGTGAGGAAAGAGACGTTAGTAATGGCCAAAAAGAAGAACCAAGATTGGCTTGCCCTTGCCAGCTAGTACTTTGGGAGAATAATTCAGCAAGCCAATTTACTGATCATTCCACTGTTTAACTCTTGGTTTTATTTGCTTCATGGTCATTAGAAATATTACTGCCAAACGAGCGAAAGCTTCTCTTCAGCGGGCATTTATTTATTACCACGTTTTAGTGCCAGCAGTTAAACTTGGCTAGGAATAATTACATAGAATGTCGATGCTTTGATGCTGTGCTAAAAGCACCCCTTCCCCCCAGAAGTGATATGAGGTTCAGGGTGCTCCCTACACATCCCGGGGGAGAAGAGATAAATGAAATCAGAAGCCAAAGGTAGTATTTTTTTTTTATTTTTTTTAAAGCAGTTGGGGTTAAGTAACTTGCTCAAGGTTACATGGCCAGTTATTTTGTGTGAGTGTTAAGTATCTGATGCCGGAACCGATCCTGGGTCTACCGACTTCAAGGCTGGCACTATTACTCACTGCACCATCTGGCCTCCCCCCAAAGGTAGTTTTTTAATGCTCCTTAAGGGAAAAAAAACCAGAATAAATGGGTGTATCCAGTGTGCTGACCCCTCTAAGACAGCTTTCATGTCAAGATAAAGAAACACATATTCCCAGGCACATATTCATGAAGAACGAAAAAAAGGTTATTTTAGGGAATTGGCTTCAAAGGGGGCTAGAGAGAAAAATTTTCTAATAGCCCTTAAGATCAAGTACAGAAACTAGAGAAAGGAAATTAAATCAGTGAAATCAAGGGACACTGATAGAAGCAGGGTGTGAGAAGATGTTTCCTCTTTTGGAAACTGTACAGCCATGGATTCACAAATATTGTCACTGTATCTGTCTGTATAGGAAGCAGGAGTGGCGACCCTGGATGCCCTTGCTTTCCTATAGGTGTTGGAGAGGCCTGGAGCATTTCCCATTGTGGTTAATGCTAGCTAGCTCTTAGTTTTAGAGTGTATCATATATAAGAAAAGGGCTGTTTCAGAACTTTGTACCATTTGTCATTAGTGGAGAGCCTAGTCTCCCTTCCCTAGCGAGTCGTCTCCCTTCTGAACAATCATTGAATATGGTAGCCGTCTTCCATTACTGCCTGTAGGCTTCAAAGAAACCTGAAGTATAGCAGCTTCAGTAACATCCTACAGGCCTGCCTCGTATATGAAGCCTTTTCTGACCACCTGGGTCCCTGCTGGTATTTCCTTTCTCTAAACTCCTATTATGAGCAACATTTAATTATTCTCTAGTTATTTCACGTGTGTTGGGCTTGTTTTTCTGATTTAGGGGCAGCTCTCTTGGTGGAGAGATTGCCGGGCCTGGAGTCAAGAAGGCCTGAGTTTAAGTCTGACTTGAGATGCTTATTCACTCTGTGAACTGGGACAGTCACTTCACCTCTGTTTGCCCTGTTTCCTCATCTATAAAAAGGGGCTTAATAGCCCATACCTCATAGGGATCAAATGAGGCCATCTTTGTAAAGTGCCGAGCGCAGTGCCTGGCATGGAGTAGGCTGTAAACCCCTTAGGGGCAGGGACTATGTTTTATTCTTTGGTCAAGTTTTCTGTAGCACCGGCATTCTGGACAGAGTGACCACCAAGTATTTGTTGGATAAGTGCTTACTTACTTCTTCAGTTGATAGAGTTTATAATTAGTAATTTTACTAGACAAATATATGGAGTCCTTGGCCATGACCAGGAGGCCATAAGTCTTTTCCAGTAGAAGAAATGCTAGACTTTCATGACACACTATCCATACATATCTAAACTGGTTTTATTCTCCAAAAATCTAATAGATATATATATATATATATACATATACATATATATAATTTATTTATATATACTGCTTTTCAGGCTTTTGTCTTACTGAAGTTACATATTGACAGATAAAACATTTGTGATCATTCTTAAATGCTGTATTGAGAACTTTCAATCTGTACCTTCCCACTTATATGAAGTTTTAGAATTTTACTGTAATTGTGAATGGTTTATTGTAATTTTAATAATAATAGCTAATTTGTATATAAGGCTTCCAAAGTTTGCAATGCACTCTTCAGATATCTCACTTGAGTCTCATGACAACCCTAGGAAGGAGCTATTATCTACATCTTAACAGATGAGGAAACTGAGGCTGAGAGAAATTAAGTGACTTACCCAGAGTCACAGAGCTACTAAGTGCCTGAGGCCAGATTTGAACTCAGAGCTTGACTCCAAGTCCAGTGCACAGTTCACTGTACTGTCATTTGCCTCTGATTTTCAGATTTTTCAGTGAAAAAGATGTTGGGGAAAATGTCAGCTTCTTTTCTATTTTGCCTTTCTAGAACTTGTAATGCAATGTAACTTTTCTTAAATGAATAACTCCTCCTTTCTAGATTTCTGCTACAATGTCTTGAGGATCTTGATGCCAATCTAAGAAAATTAAATTCTCGTCTGTTTGTAATCCGTGGCCAGCCCGCAGATGTGTTTCCTCGACTTTTCAAGGTATGTTTTAAAACTTTGGACAGATGCGTTAACATTCTTTATTCTCAACTATGAAAATGTTGTACTTGGTGTGTAAAGTTTAGCCAAGGACAAAGGGAGCAGAAGCTGTGTTGGTGAATCTTAATTCACAGGATTTTAGGCCATCTAATCCAGTTGCTTTACTCACAAGAAAAGCAGGTCCCAGAGAAGTAGTGAAATTGTTCACATTGATATAGTTTGTTACTGTTAGGATTAGGGTTACGAGCCAGGTGTCCCGACTACTGCCGTGTTTCCCCGATAATAAGACCTATCCCGAAAATAAGCCCTCTCAAATTGCTGTAAATGTTCATTAAAATAAGCCCTCCCCTGAAAATAAGCCCTCTGGTGTTTTTCTGTCCAAAAAAAAATAATAAGACAGTGTCTTATTATTGGGGAAACACGGTATCTGTCTGGCCCCTTCCCTTTCCTGTTGCCCAGTAACAACAGTGCTGTGTGGTTCATGAAAACACTTCCTCACAACTTCCTCGGATTTTGTTATCCTCATTTAACAAATAGTGAGTCTGATGTTCACAGTTTTCAGCTTCTCTGGGACATGCCTCCCATTCTCTCGCTCTTCTTATACCTATGTACCCGGCCATCCTGGTAATGGGCCCAGGTTCTTATTCTGCTCCCAGTGTGGGAGGGGGAGAGGAATAACTGTTTTCTCACTGGTGTTAGATGGGGCCACGAGGACTTTGCTGTTGCTAAGTAGAATCGAAGATGCAATCTGAACTGACAGTGGTTTTGTCTCCCTTTCCCCTCCCACCCTTCTACCGCACTCCTGACCTTTCATGGCCTTTACATGTGGCCTTTAAGACCACAACTTTACCTCTTCACGAGCCCCACTGTCTCTCAGTTACGTTGAGGAGTTGGTGTGGAAAGCAAGTCAGAAACCCTTGTGTGTACATGTCCGTGTATGTGTGTATGCACACGGTAATATTAGGAATAAAATGCCTTTCATTTCTACTAAATCCAGATTTTAATTGGATTATTTTTAATTCAGTTTTTTCAAAAATATGATACCTTTAATTGTTTTAAACTCTCATACTATTTTCTCAAGTTAGGCAGATCCTGCCTACCAGTTTGCAGACTGACTTACTTTCTGCTCATGGGAACACATGCACACACACACACGCACACGCACACGCACACACACACGTGCACGCAGACACAGCATTGTATTAGATTCCCTAATAAGAAATTTGATGTATTCTGTCTAAAATAGTAGAAGTAATGCTTTTGCTGTCGATATACTAGCAAAAATGAATATGAAGTCGTAGATTTTTAGGCCCATGAGGCTTTTTATCTCTGATTTCCATGGTTTGCTAATAATATGATTTGACTGTCCCTTGCCAATTTCCTATTGGCGTGAACTACCCAGTGACAAAAGCTGTTCTTCTCAGTGCTTCTTGTGTTACTGAAACGGCATTTCCAGTCTTAGCGTATTGACTACTGCCCTGTCTCTTCACTGAACCTCGTTTTGCATCTGGTCCTGTCTACACCCCATCTATAAGGGCTATGGTTTTCTCCTGAGTTTAAATTCTGTTGCCATTTCAATACTTTGTATCCAAGTATTTCATCAACTGGATCATCAAAACCAATACCAGAATGAAAGAAAGGATAAAGATGGCGCCGATGATTAGGGCACCCCAAGCCAAAACTGCTGACCTGGGGGTCACCCACAGCTCCTCCCTTACCCTCACCACACTCTTCCAGTATGAAGTGGAGATGAATGGAGAAGAAAGCCTCCACTCTGTGCCAAGCACTGGGCTGAGCTCTGGGGATACAAAAGCCTTTGAGGGGCTCATGTCTAATGGGGATCCAACACACAGAGCAGGCTTCAGCTGCAAGTCTGAGGAAGGCCACACAGCCTTTAGGGGACAGCAGCAAAGCCTCCTCACTGGAACCATTAGACAGGACCACAGATTTGGGTGGCAAGAACTTTCTCTTCTGGATCTTCTGCAGCTGTGGCCACAGCATTGCTAGGAGCAGTTGCCAGGCTTCATCTAACCCCGAGGGCTGCTTCCCGGGATGTTGGCTGCAGGCATTGCAGCTCTTCCCATGGCCTTGGGTTCAGGGTCTAGGGCTGTCTCCACTGGGGTCTGAGGGGAGATGGTGGTTGGACTTTCCTGGTATATCCTGTCTCCTGTGTCTCCCGCAGGGTGCCATATCACTCCAGCTTGGCTGTCTTGCCTTCCCTGTGGGGCGAGGTGAAAGCAGTTAGTTGGGGGAGATGGCTGGTCCACCACAGTCACCTCCCCAGATGATGGCTGGCAGAGCTGGGCTAGAAGCAGGACCAGTGGTCTGGGCATGTGTGGGGGAGGGAGAGGAGGGAACACTGCCAGGACCCCTGTCTCTATCTGCCGTTTGGTGGCAGTAGGTCAGCAGTTGTTACTTGTGATTGTCACTATAAAAATCTGTGAATCCGAGGAAATCCGAGGCACAAAAGTCCAAGCATAATCTATTATCAAAGCTAGCAGTTGCTAATAATAGAGGTTAATGGCCCCTCCGTGACCAGACACACCTTACAGTCAGAGTGAATTTTGTATAGTTTGGTGGTTATATAAGGCCCAGTGATACAAGTGAAAGTATGACTATGATTGGTCTATAAGAAAGGTGAAGGGTGGGCACACATCACATGGACTGGCAAGAGGGGGTCTCCAGAATCCCCAACAGTGGGGAAAATACAGTTGAGTAACACCCTCTGGAAAGTCCTGGGCCAGACACCATTTTACTCAGTGCTGGGCAAAGCATCTCCAGCCCAGGCTGACTCATCGTCCACCATCCTTAACTCATCGTCCACCATCCTCCTCGTCTCTCCCAAGAGACAGGACCAGCTTGTAGCCCTTGAAATTTGAGTGTGAAGGTCTTTAACAAACACTATTCCTAAGGCCTACATAATGAAATCCAAATCTGATCCATAGATACTCATTTCAGTGATTAAAACTAATCATTAATCAGTCAGTAATCTTACTCAATCCAGATTTCACATGGTGATGAGGAAGGTGGATGTGGATCTCTTTTCCACAATAATTTCTCCCCCTCACACTCCAATCCTTTCAGTACATAAAATCCTCATGTCATTCTGAAGATAAATGTCTGATACTGCCCTCAATGTAGAGTTATTCAAATTAGGGAATCAGATAAGTATGTTCAACATCCAAGGATAAGGTGTTCTCGAATGGGACGTGTAATCTCTCACCTGTCCTCGAACATAGCTTTTGGTTTCGCCTTCTCATCGTCTTCTCCTGCCTCCAGTGGATGTCTGATGAGGCACCTCCTTTAATCAGCCTGCCAGCTCATTTACTTCTCTGTGTTCCTTGAGAGAAAATGCTTGCAAGAGAGAATGTTTCCATGGACAGCATCGTTAACATATAATGCTCACACTTACTGTTGTTGTGAGGTGAGGTCACCATAGAAGCTGTAAATGTGAGCAGCCGTTTTTAGAGACTTACAAAGTGATTAAAGGGAATGAATCAATACAAATTAATGGTGTTCAAAATGTATCTTTACAGAAGACTCGTCCCTAATTGCATTTCTTTTATTATTATAATATTATTTCTTTTATTATTATAATAGGAAAAAACCTTTTATTGAAATTTGTTTGCATCCTTTTATTTTAGGAATGGAACATCGCTAAGCTTTCTATCGAATATGATTCTGAGCCCTTTGGGAAGGAACGCGATGCAGCTATTAAGAAACTGGCCAGCGAGGCAGGGGTGGAGGTCATCGTGAGGATTTCACACACTCTGTACGACCTCGACAAGTAAGTTCTATGGCGGGATCCTAAAAGTAGACCTGCACACGGGAAGCGAACAGACACTATAGTAATAAATGAGTCAGCATTTAGAAAGTGCTTGCAAGGTGCCAGGCACTGTGCAAGAAGAAGCACAAGTTAAACCTTCCTCAGTCATCCTGAACCTTTGCTCCCTCCATCCCTACCCCGAATGCCCTGCCCCTCCTCTCCATCTCTCAGGCTCTTGCCCATGCAGAACAGGCCAACGTCAGGAATGCAAGGTCAACCCTCTGGGAATTCCCTGTGGTGTAGCTGGACCAGTGACTGTACTGTTCATCTGGTGGGCTGAAAGAAAATAACCAGCTGCCATGTGGAAGGCCAGCATTCCATGGTGGGCTTGTTTGCCTGCCTGCTGGCCACAGTCACAGAGAGGTGCTTGGCCCCTTCTTTCTGGCCTACACTGATCACTCCTTTTCCTGTCCAGTTTTAGTGCTTGTCTCTGCCTCATTGGACACATGTGTTGTCTTACTCTAATAAATACAGGTGTCCAGTGAGGTGCACACAGTACCTTGGGTCATACAATATGTCTGTATCCCCTTACAGTACTTAGTGCAATTCATGGTTGATAGTAGGAAGTCAATCAATCAATATCTCTTGAATTAATAAGTACAAAGTAACATAACATATGGTACAGAAATCTTATCATTCCTCGAGGTCTTTATAGATGAATTGGTATTCCTTTAGTTAGATGCTCATTTTCTCAGATTAGTCCTACAGATCCTCTGCCTTACCAGGCTGCAGTTGGCATACTTTACACCAAAGTAATTTATTCAGTGTCTTTGCAAAAATAATCATGATCTTGACCTACCACATGTCGTCATTTGCATCTAGAACTCAAAATATCTTTGATAATGAACGTCAAGTTTGCTTTTTAGGAATAAGCTTTTACCCTTGGTTTCAGCTCATTCATGTCAGCAGAAAGATAGGGAATGTAGTGAGCATTGTCGATCCATTTTGTTCTCAAGTCTATGTAATTGTATCTATACTTAGAGTAAGATAGACAGACCTTAGACCTTCCTAAATATTTCATTTAGGTTAGAGTCTGAACTATGAATGACAGTGAGATTAGCTGGCTGTATGTACTATTATATATATGGAAGCCCTTTACACATTCCAGTAGATTACAAAGGGACAGACAAATTTAAATTTATGTTTTTGGGGGAAACATTATGGGGACCAGGAGAGAATCAGAAGGGAGATTTCCTTTTGCTCACCCACCCCATACAAGCATCCCTGTCCTGAAGCACCCATTCCCTATTCATGTTTCAGATGAGAGTGTGTATGAAAGACAGAGAGAGAGAAAGAGATGGTTACAGAGAGAGAGAGTGTGTGTGTGTGCACGCGCGCGCGCGTGTGTGTGTGTGTGTGCGTGTGTGTGTATGTATGTATAAGAGAGAGAGAGTATCCCCTTTAGGTGTTATTACAAGGATTCTTATTGAGTACCACAAATGACTTTCCTTTTTCTGCATCTGGCTGGAGATGTTCCCAAAGCTGATTGGGAATTAGTTTCATCTTTTTTTTTTTTAAAAGCAATCGGGGTTCAGTAACTTGCTCAAGGTTACACGGCCAGTTATTTCTGGGTGTGGTACTGAGTATCTGAGCCCGGATCGGATCCCAGGTCATCCCAACACTGGGGCCGGTGCTCTTACTGCGCCAGCTGGCCGCCCCTAAGAAATTGGGGTTAAGTAACTTGCTCAAGGTTACACGGCCAGGTGTTTCTGGGTGGGTGCTGAGTGTGTGAGCCTGGGATTCAATCCCAGGTCGTCCCAACACTGGAGCCGGTGCTCTTACTCGCTGTGCTACCTGGCCGCTCCAGTTTCATCTTTCATCTTAAGGGTTTTTAAATATTCATCCTAAAATAGATTTTTTTTTTAATACTAATGCCAGCCGTTGTGTCCCTTTATACCCCAGGATCATAGAACTGAATGGCGGACAACCACCTCTGACGTATAAAAGGTTCCAAACTCTGATCAGCAAAATGGAGCCGTTGGCGACGCCAGTGGAGACCATAACTCCGGAAGTGATGCACAAGTGCGTGACGCCCCTGTGCGACGAGCACGACGAGAAGTACGGAGTGCCCTCCCTGGAGGAGCTAGGTGTGTTGGAGCAGCGTCTCAGCCGAGGTGAAGGCCCCGGGCCGGCCCTGCAATGGGCCAGGCCAGCCTGGGCGCGGGTGCTCGATGGTGTATTGGTCACAAAAGTCTTGTTTCCCCTCTCTTCTTTTCTTCTTGCCAGGGTGGGTAGAGGAGCTGAGGAGGGATGGAGCAGTGACAGAGGAGAAAGAAGTGCAGAAAACAGAGTAACGCACAGACAAACAGACCTTTGGAAGCTCTGAGCTGAACTTTAAACTTAAAAGGAAGAACCATCTGTCCGGCCAGTTAAGCAGCACACGTTTATTAAGCTCCTGCCGTGTGCCAGGTGCTGTGCTGAGCACTGTCCAGGACAGAGGGGGCAGCTTCATGTACAGTCCTCTTTCTTTCCTACTTCATATGTGGAAATGCCCATTAATTTATTGGGCGTTTGTTAAGTTTAGAATAAAAATGTTAAAACTAGCAGTTCTGGCTGGAATTTAAGTCTAGACACAGTCACAGCACCCAGCTGATGTCCTTTTGCCATGTCACACATGACCCATCAACCAAGGAAAGAAAATGAGAAATGCTAAATGAAAGTCGAAAACTGAAAAATGAGTCATTAGAGATGTCTGCATAGGTATACCATGTGAAGACTGATCCAGCCCTGCAGCCATCTGGTCCAGGTCTC
Source organism: Petaurus breviceps papuanus (assembly GCF_028583685.1). Lineage (NCBI taxonomy): Eukaryota > Metazoa > Chordata > Mammalia > Diprotodontia > Petauridae > Petaurus > Petaurus breviceps. The sequence goes on along the minus strand of NW_027185720.1, from coordinate 8,037,158 downwards.
AAGGACAGGGCCAAGCCTAGGATCTGTACCAGCGTCACTAAGTGCTTTCTCTGTGCCAGGCCTGAGGAGGCCCTCCAGGAGCTCCCACGGGATGGGGAGGACACAGGGAAACAAATGCAGGATCAGCTCACAGTCCTCTTGAAGGGAAGTTGCTGGCATTAAGAGGAGCTGGGAAAGGTTTCCTGTACAATGTGGAATTTTAGCTAGGACTTAAAGGAAGCCAGGGAAGCTGGGAGGTGGAGACAGAGAGAGCGTTCCAGGCACAGGGGACAGTCAGTGAATACCCCCAGAGTCAGGGCATGGAGCATCTCGTGCCAGGAACAGTGAGGAGGCCTGGGTCACTGGAGCACAGACTGGACGCTGACAAAGGTGCCCCAACACTGGAAAGGGAGGAGAGACCAGGTGCTGAGGAGGTGACGGATTTTAGTGGATAAGGGTCAGACTTGGGCTTGAGGACAGTCAGATTTGTGGAGGAGGGAGTGAGGTGGGGGAGACCTGAGTAGAGGCCTACAGGCTTTTGCAGTCATGGTGTAGTGAAGGCTGGTATCTCGGGGGGAGGGGGGCATGAATGTGCCAGCTTGTGTTTCTAGAATAGAGAAGACAGAATGTGGCAGCTGATTGGACATGAGGTGAGGGGGGTGAGAGGCGGAGAGGACCGGAGGAAGACACTGACATAGAGGTGGCTCCCTCAACACCAATAGGAAAACTGGGGAAAGGGGAGGCCTCGGAGCACAAGACCAATGGGTCCAGTGTTGGACATGGTGAGTTTCTAGAGGCCGGGGGGCGTCCTGTTTCCAGTGTCCAATAGGCTCGGTTGGAGATGCGAGGCTGGAGCTTAGGAGAGAGGTTAGGGCTGCCTAAGCAGATTTGAGAAACATCTGCCTAGAAATGGTCATTGAATCCATGGGAGCTCATGAGGTCACCAAGTGAGAGAGTATAAAGGGAGGAGAGAAGAAAGGAATCTTCGGCATTATTCACAACTTCTTTTTGTGAATAAAGTAGGATCAGGAAGCCCTGAATTCTAGTCCCACATCCAGCAGTGTCTACATGACCACAAGAATGTGATCTCAGTTTCTCCAGATGTCACTAGCAACCATAATACTTACATTTATGTTACATGATGGTTGTGAGAATCGTATGATATGTGCAAAACATTTCTCAAACGCTGCAGTACTTTACAAAAGTCATTTTATTTATATTCATATGGTTGCTGAGGTTACATCAGTCATTTAACCTTTGCTCAGGCACTGGGCTAAGTGCTTCCCTCTTATCTCTGGCAACCTCCCTGACTTCTAAAGCTGTCTTTTCTGTTTCCATAGGTTTTGATACAGATGGCTTACCTTCTGCAGTGTGGCCTGGCGGGGAGACAGAAGCCCTCACGCGCTTGGAGAGGCATTTGGAAAGAAAAGTACGATGATCTCTGCTCTTTTGCTAACCTGGAATTTTAAAAATGATTTCTCAACCTTCATTTTAAAAAAATGTGCATTGTAGAAACTGGATGCTAGATCCCTATAATTTGAGCAGAGAACTCTGAGACAGTTTGAACCTGACTGGGGAAAGCCGCAGCTGGTTGAGCGCTAGGGATTTGGGCCACTTGGATCTCTGCTGTGCAGATGTCCATCCCCTTCCTCGGGCTCTGGTTCCCATGAGAGTGTGTCCTCACACACCTGTGATCCCCTTCCTGAACGGGACGGCTCATCTCTTTGACCTGTTGCCCTCAGTTTGGGGCATCGTGTCCACTATGTGCCAAGTGATGCCCAGGGTCTGTATGTCTGAAATCCCTTGTGCCCTCAGGGAGCCCATCTCCCTTCTTGTCTCCTAACCATGATCTCACCAGACATGATAAAGACAGCTCAGCCCCATGTGGGCAGCTGTGCTTTCCCAGAAGTGGGATGTCCCAGGCAGGGAGCAGAGGCGTGGTCTAGAGGATTGTCATATGGAATAAGTTTATCCTCCAAGAAGAGCTGTGTAAAATAACGATTCTTAATTCTCCTCTGCACTTGGGAAAAACAACTAACTAAAATTCTTTGTGACTTTAGGCTTGGGTCGCAAATTTTGAAAGACCAAGGATGAATGCAAATTCCCTTCTGGCAAGCCCAACTGGCCTTAGTCCTTACCTGCGCTTTGGCTGTCTCTCCTGCCGTCTGTTCTACTTCAAGCTGACAGACCTTTACAAAAAGGTAGGACCCTTGTTTCGGCGCCTGGCTTGGTTGTCAGAGCCACTCCTGACCATGCAGCCGCTCCTGACTCTTCTTTCTCCTCATCAGGTAAAGAAGAACAGCTCACCACCCCTCTCTCTTTATGGGCAACTCTTGTGGCGGGAATTTTTCTACACAGCAGCCACAAACAACCCACGCTTTGATAAAATGGAAGGGAACCCCATCTGTGTTCAGATTCCCTGGGACAGAAACCCTGAGGCGCTAGCCAAGTGGGCTGAAGGCAGGACGGGCTTCCCGTGGATAGATGCCATCATGACCCAGCTGCGTCAGGAGGGCTGGATTCACCATTTGGCCAGACACGCAGTCGCCTGCTTCCTGACGCGAGGAGACTTGTGGATCAGCTGGGAGGAAGGCATGAAGGTGGGCGACATCCTTAGTAAACTTCCCATTACCTGGCGGTAGGCTGTTTGCTTGAGATGATTGCCCTGGTGAGAGAGCACTGGGCTCAGACTCTAAAAGTTCTGTCACCAGCAGATCATAGGACCTTAGAGAAGTCATTTCCTTCTCTGGGCCTTGGTATCTTCTCCTGTAAAGGGAGGGAGATGGGCGAGATGATCCAGGGGGTCCTTTCTGTGCTGTGAGATGTGAGAATCATAGAGTCAGCGAGCATTGAATAAGAACCTGCTCATTCCAGGTACCATGCTAAGCCCTGGGAATGCAAAGAAAGGAAAAAAACACAGCCCCTGCCCTCAAGGAGCTTACAGTCTGATGAGGAGATGACGTGCAGACAGCTGTGCACACACAAGCCATTTATAGGAAAGGGACGGCCCTAACATTAATGCCAGTCAGGACAGGCTTCCTGTGGGAGGTGGCCAGGAGGGCGACATGTGTCAGTGAAAACCTCCATTGTCCAGAGATGGACTGTCATGCTCCAGGAGCTCCCTGGAGGAGGCCTGGGTTGCTGGACCCCAGAATGAGGGGGAGGGGCAGGTGTGAGAAGACTGGGAAAGCAGGAAAGGCAGCAGGAGCCCAGCAGAGTGCTTTCTGTTGATCCTGGAGATCATAGGGAGATGCTAGTGTCTTTTAGATGGGGGAGCACAGTCAGACCTGAATTTTAGAGAGATCAGTTTTCTGATCACCGGTGGAGGACAGCCTGGAGGGGAAGGGACTTGAGGTCAGCAGACCCCCCAGCAGCTGTTGTAGTGGTTCGGGTGTGAGGTGATGGGGGCCTGCACCAGGCTTGGGGCAGGGGCCATATTGGAGAGATGCCGAGAAGTGACAGACCTTGGTGAGGAGTCAGGCAATTCGGTCCAAGTCACAGGTGAAGAGTTGTCCCCTCTCCGGCCTCCCTGAGGAGTGGTCATCCAGCTCTGGGCAGTGGCTTCTCTCCGTCCAGGAGGTCAGACATGGCCCGGGCCTGGGGCAGAGCCTTTGCTTTGGAGGTAGGAACTGAGACCCACTGAAGCCCCTTCTCTACAGAGCACTGCTTCCGGGTACTCTTCCATCTCAGGCTCCTGGCTGCTGCCTTCCAAAGCACAGTGAATGCCCTGCCCTAGAAATCTAGGCCCTTTTAGTTGGCAGCAGCCTCTGAGGGCATCTGGCCAGGACTGCCCGCCCCCCTTAGCATCTACATTTTAGAGGAGCCCATGCAGCCACAGGACATCCCTAGCTCACAAGGGAGCCGGTTCTTCCAGACAGCCCTGATTGTTAGGGTCTTCATCTGCCCCACACTTTCTTCTGATCTTTATGCCCTGTGATAGCCCCTCCAGCATTTAAAGACAAATGTGCTGCCCCCCCCCAAAGGCTCCCCTCCTCAGCATTTACACCCCAGATCCAGCCCAATGTTGCTCATTAAACTGACAGGGCCTAGCCAGGTCTCCCCTTCTGTACCTGTGCAGTAACATTCAGATTGGCTTTGGTCCTAAGTCCAAGACTTTGAAATTTAATTGGGTTAAAATGTGTACTGTTTGTTTTGGAGGCTTGTGCAAACCTACTGTGATCTCCAAAAATCCCCATTCCATCATATCTTACACATTAGTAATTCTTCTTGGTGTTTCATCATTGGAAAATCTGATAAGCGCAGGGCCTTGACCTCTTGGCAAAGTCAGTGACGAAAATGTTGAGCTTAGCAGGGCCCGGGCTAGGGCTCTGGGCCGCCCAGTCTGGGCTGACATCATTCCTATTATCATGAGATGGTACTTGTACAGTATCGAGCACGGTGCCTGGCAGAGAGAAGGCTGCCCAGGAATGTGTGCTACTGGCATGATCCTGAGCCAGTGGGACGTACTGTAAATGACTCACAAATATAAAACCACAACATTCATGAAGTTCTTTCTTTAGAGGTAGGTGGTGTGAGTTTACTTACCCTCACTGAACAGATGAGGACAAAAAAAGTGGAGTGCCTTGTTCCCCCCCCCAGCTAGGAGGGGTCTCCTCACTGCCAGGTCCTGGGCTCTTCCCTGTGGCCATGTCCTGCCCTCCAGCCTGCACTCTCCCTCGGGTTCCTATGTGTACCCCAGGAAACTGCCCTGTGCCTCCTGATCAGCACATTAACAACCACCCCAAAAAGGACTTCAGCCAATTCAGTGCCTACCATGGGGCCAGGCCAACGACAGCAGCAGTGAGAGCAAACTCTGTCAAGAACTGTGCTTATAAAAACTGCTGCTCTAAAAAGAGTGAGTGTGCGTGAATGTGTGTGTGAGTGTGTGTGTGTGTGTGTGAGTGTGTGTGTGTGAGTGTGTGTGTGTGTGTGTGTGTGTGTGTGTGTGAGAGTGTGTGTGTGTGTGTGGTGGGGAGAAGGAATGGGTATAAAGAGGAGAACAGAGAGGGTAGAGTTGGAATGGTGAGGGAAGGCCTAAAGGAGGATCCTGTGCTTTTACTCGTATCTGAAGAGAATAGGGCTCCTAGAGGCCCCATGAGTGGACACATTCCTGTTGTGTAGACATCGCGATCCTGAGAGCCAACAGTGCCTGCTTCTGCTTGTCCATAAGAGTGCCAATGACTGCACCCATGGGTGCCTCTGTTGGGGCAGAGAAGCAGACGGGCTCGGGGGGTGGGCAGGAGTTAGGAGGGGTCAGTCCCGGGGCAGGGGGCAGGAGCCCCATTACCTTATGACCATTTTTGTAAAGCACTTTCTCCTCGTGGCAGTTTCACGGGGAGAGCTGGTGCCCAGAGCCCAGTGCATCAGCAGCGTCCTGCTTGTAAGAGCCCGGCCCTGCAGCTGCTTCACTGCATTTCTCTGGGGCTCGGCCCCCTCGCTCACCCAGGATCCAAGAACAGTGCCTGGCTCCCAGGCCTCCCTTCCCGGGCACACCCCACTGGGCAGGGCTCTCTTAACGGCTGCTGTTGTTCCCAAAGGTCTTTGAGGAGCTGCTGCTGGACGCCGACTGGAGCATCAATGCAGGCAGCTGGATGTGGCTGTCCTGCAGCTCCTTTTTCCAGCAGTTTTTCCACTGCTATTGTCCGGTTGGTTTTGGTAGGAGAACTGATCCCAATGGAGACTACATCAGGTAAGCCCGGCCAGGGCAGCCAGCCATGAGCCAGGCAGAGCAGCGGGGGGAGCTGGGCCAGGACTTGTCTGCGCACCTTCCAGTCATGTCTCCTCTCTCCTTCATTCTCCCCATAGACGCTACCTGCCTGTGCTGAGAGGCTTCCCTGCCAAGTACATCTACGATCCCTGGAATGCACCAGAGGGTGTCCAGAAGGTAGCAAAGTGCTTGATCGGCGTCAACTACCCTAAACCCATGGTCAACCATGCTGAGGCCAGCCGCCTGAACATCGAGCGGATGAAGCAGATCTATCAGCAGCTCTCGCGGTACAGAGGACTGGGTATGTCCAGAGCTGGCTGGAGACAGCTCCGTCTCTGCCCCTGCCTCGGATCTCAGACGCGTTTTAACAGAAAATCCTTCCCCTTCCCCCACCCCTACAGGCCTTCTTGCTTCTGTGCCCTCCAACCTCAATGGCAATGGCGGCCTCATGGGCTACGCACCTGGAGAAAACGCTCCTGCTTGTAGCAGTGGATCGGGAGGTATGTACTCTCCAGAAGCCCCAGCTCATCAAGAAGGCTTACTGGTCACACATCTGTGCAGAAGAGCCCTGGGGAGGGAGAGTTGGAGGGTTCAAGACAGCTTTCCTCCCCCCAGGGACCACTTACAGGTCCCTCGGCTCTCAGGAGGAGATGCAGGGGCCTCATACCCTGTGGAGGAGGCCAGTTGGTGGCTGATTGAATTCATAGAAATGACCTTGTGTAGTTGAGCTCAGGTTGGATGAGATGTTATTGCAGATTGAAGATGGAAAGCATTTTCATGATAGAAGATGAATCATCAAGTCATATTTAACAGGTTAAGTGAAAGTCAGATCTGTTTGGAATGGTGGAGCCATGAATGAGGGGTCATTAACCTCTTCAGAAGGTCCGCAGAACCCAGCTAACAACAGCTTGTGACTGACTGAGTAGGAGCTTTCAGAGCAAGCCCTGCTGAAGGGCAGCACATTTTTAAAAGTTAGAGAGTTTGTCTTTGTTGTCTGTATCGAACAGAAATAATAGTCTTTGTGAATCAAGTTTTGAAATAGAGAGTAAACATCGTGCTTCTTTGTTTTCCAAATAAACATTCACATTCTTTGACAGTAGAATGATAGGCACTCCTTAAAAACCTAGATCTTCTTATAAGAAGTTGGCCTTTTGGTCCTCAGGAGCTCCAGCTGGTGCCAGCGATGGCCAGATACTTCAGGCCTGTGCGCTCCCAGAGCCCGCGACAGGAGCCGGCGGCGTTCAGCAGCCAGGTACTTCAGATGACACCTTTGAACCATTTCAGCCCTTGCCGCCCTTGGCACAGAGCAGAGGAGGTAGGGAAGGGCTGAGGAGCCAGCAGGGGGCTTCCTGAGCTTCTCCCACGGAGCCGGCCTCCTCAGGGCGGTCCGCGGCCCCCCTCTTGTCTTGTGTTGACCAAAGGCTGAACACGACTCTCATGTCATTTGACTTAGGCTGCTGTGGTCATTGTGTGTGTTCTGGTGTTCTTCTGTATCACTTCAGTAATGAAGGTCTGCACAGACTTCTCTGAATTGCTCGTTTCACTCTTTCTCACGATGCAGAAATGCTCAGGTGTTTGGCCGCTCCCTGATGGACGTGTTTCTAGTCCTTTGCTACTGCAAAGAGTACTGTGGTAAATACTGCAGTACACAGGAGGCCGTTTTCTCTGCCTCTGAGTGCGCCCGCTAACAAGCGCTGGGGCAGACATGCCGAGGCTCTTCTCGGCCCGGCCCGGCCCGCTGCCCCTGCCTGCCTGCCCCAGGCTGAGCGACTGTGAGTTGGAACCTTGCTCGTTCTCCTCTGTTCCTCTTCCATTCACCATCTGTAGCATCTTCCACACTGCTCATCTCGGTCAGCCTCTCTTTGGAGAATCATTTCTGTATCAACTTCTCCATTAGCCAATAGCTCTGGGCCTGAGGGACATGTCAGCTCACTGTGTAACTTGGATATCAGACAGTGGATGAGATTTTTTTTCCCAGCTGATACTTACATTGAGGTTGTTCATGCACAACCTTTTTAATTTGATGGCATCAAAATTAGATGTTCTTTTTTTGTGTGTTCTCTTCTATCCCTGGTTTGATAATTAGTTTTCTTCCCGGGTGGATCTTCAGAAAGATTTTCTGCATTCTTTCTTAGATTTTAATGGACTGGAGACAGTTTCCAGCCCCAGGGCCATGCATTAGACTTGTACAGTTTGAAGATGAAGATTACTATGCATTCTCTTTTTTTCCTGATTAGAGGAGGAATGTCCAATGTCTTTTTTAAGGCCCCCTTGTGCCAAAACATCGTGGCCTAAGGAACGTTTTAGCTCAGAACCTTTTCAGAGGTGAAGTATGTATAGAAACATTTATTGTCAGTGTTTCCTGTACGTGCAAAACTAAGAGAATAGCTTTGTTCAAACAGATAACCGAAACTTTTGTAGAGAGAGCAGTGTTAACATTCTTATGTATTGCTTACCCAAAGAAATTCAGTACATCAAGAAAACTTCCAAAACTTCTGCTGAAATCAGATGAGTATTTTCTAGCACAGCAGAAGAAAATTAGCTTAAATTGAGGGGGAGAGAGTGACAGGAGGTGTGTCACCCATAATTGAATGAAAACCGTTGCCTTCCAGCCTCCCAAGCATGTGTATTTCTCCTTTCTGTTATTCATCATTTAAATCTTCTTCAGATGAGAAGATTTGTCCATAATGCTTCTCGGGGTGAATACTTGTGATGGGCTGAATTGGAATATTTCCAACATTTGGATAAATAAATTATTATTCATTTGGATTTTAATTCTGCCTCATAAGGAACCTGGTAGCCGGGGAGTAAAGTGAGTCCTTTAGCTCAAGTAATGTCTCTTGTTTTTCAAATACAACTAGGTTACTCTCAGGGGAGTGGGATTTCACATTATTCTCATGAAGACAGTCAGCAGGCTTACATGTTAAAGCAAGGTAAGAAGCAAGCAGAATGAACGTAATGTTCTCTTTGCCTTTTCTGCCCTAAATTTCCATTTCTAAATGTATAGGAAGGAGCTCCCTCGGCGGCGGAAAGCGGCACAGGCAAGAGGAGGAGAGTCAGAGCATCGGCCCCAAGATGCAGCGACAGAGCGTGAACTAGGTGTCTGCCCTCCCTTCTGATGCGACAAAGGAAAGTGGCGAGACACAGACTCGGTATTGGGCCTCCAAAATGGGCAGAGCGAAGATGAGATCATTGAGTTGGAGATGACACGCTATGGTCTGGTAGTGGACGAATCAGAGAACTGTGCAAGGCCTAATTTTCCGGCAAAAATAAATGTAGAAAGACAGCGATCCAACCATCCCATTTCCCTGACTGTGACTTTGTAAAAGCAGCTCAGAGCTGCGATGCTGTAATGGGTTGTCACGGGCTCCCTTCTAGAAGCCCTTCCCTTAATGTCATTTTCTCCGAATGCCTTCGTTTATTCCACCAGCTTAGAAGCAGACCCTTTCAAGTTTGGGAATGATTGGGGGCAGGGAAGGAGGCAGTGGTGCTGGCCTTTCTCTGAAACAGCACAGGCAGTCTGAGGGGAGCTGAGGGAACTCGGGGAAGCGGGGGCAGACGTCTTGTAGCCAGCATGCATCTAGTCATGTACGATTGAAGTCAGCTTCACAGGTGCACGGTGATTCCTTCACTTGAATTTGGTCTCGAAGACCTCCTGGCCCCCATGACAGTGACCGACTGCTCACCTCCTTCATTGATCTCGTCCCGTGTATTTGTAGCTCCTTATGTCTTTCTGTTCTCAGTGAACTTTCCACGCATTCTTGGAGTCTTTATCCCTCTGGATTGTAAGCCTCTTAAGGAAAGGGGTGACTGCTCAGGTCATGGAGGAGTGCCCAGGTGATGGGTGAGGTGAGCAAGGAAAAGCAGTGTCCGGGGGGATTTCTTGTAATCAGATCTTTGGCTCCATCCAGTAAGAAATGCTCTTGCAGTTGAAGTTGGAGTCTAAAGTAATATTCTCTTTCAATAAATTATTTCAAAATGTTCTTTATTGATGGAATCCAGTTACATTTTTGAGACGCATTATTTCCAGTGGCATTTCTATGGTTTTTAACTTTTTATTCAATTTCACAAAGGATAAATGGCAATTTGTATATAAAGTACTTGGTAATGAATTTGTTTAATGTACATAGAAATATTCATGATTAGTGCTAGACTTCTCAATATATTTTTGATAATCTTTCACGTATGGAAAAAGTGAAAATTGTAACTGATGTAAAATTGAGAGTTTGCAGCAGACATGGGGGAAACATGGAGGAGGTGTTCAGACTTTCTGCAGAGATTTTGTTAACATTTTGAGGCACAGTTTTCTCGGCCTCATTGTATGACCCAGCTTTGCATACTTTGATACTATAAAGTTTAGAAAACGTATGTAACCATAGTTTTGGGTAGAGCGCTTCCAGACATAGCCGTGTGTATTTGAAAACTTCATGGGCTCTGGTGTGTGTCCATACTTGTGCAAAGTATCGTTTCTATGTCCCTTTTTCCTTATATCTCTATTTTTGTTTACTGCTCAAGTGGCCTTGTCAATAAAGTGTAAATACAGAGACCCACGTTTGTGAGCTGTTGTTTGGGAGGGTCTGGGAGAGGTGTGGCACAGTGATGACCGATGAGGCCAAAGGCAGAGGCCCCCACGGAGACTGGCCCTATTGCTTTGTCCTCACTCACACCTGGTGTGCCCAAAGTACATTCCACCCGGAGCATTAGCATTTGAACAGCTGGTCACTTTATGGCCAGCACCTTTCTTTTTTGTAGCCGTTCTGATTCCCCCTTCTCTGGCTTACAGGCTATGGTTGATGGTTGTAGTTTACTCCACGAGCCAGAGGAAATGGAGAGGGGGAAAGAGTTGAGGGCCGGGTCTCTGACCAGAAGGAGCAGGGGCTTTTTCCAGTTTGGGGGCCTCTGTTACCTCTCAAGAGGCTGTTTCTGACCCCTTCTGTTGCCAAACCCTTTCAGCAAATGACTGAAAGTCCTTCCTCAGAGGATTGAGGACATCCACCTTGAGCTTCCGTAACTCTCCTGCAAAGCTCAGAGCTTCCCTGGGTTCATCCGACTTCTCCACAAATTCTCTTCTCAGAGAACAAACATAGGCCTTCTTTTTATCAGACAAAGCTTCTCCCTGGGTACCATCCCTTCCTGTCTCCTTCATTCAGGAGCTTGCTGCAGCAACCTTTTCCTCACTGCTATCTTTCCCCGTCCCTATTTCCTGGCTGCTTCCCTGCAGTTTACAAACATGTTCTGGTTTCCCTTTGAGACCCATTCCAGTTCTGCCCCTTACAGTGGGTCCCAGTGTACTGGAAGAAGAAATAAAAGTGCAGGTCTAGATTACTGAAGCATGCTCTGGTCTTTAAGAAACGGCCGTAGATTGTAGGAAAGCAAATGTCACTCTGCCTGGAGTGTCTAGAGACGGCAGGTATTTCAGCCTGTCTACCAATGAGATTGAGTTTGTTTTCCTGTAGAATTCTAAAGTAATCATTAAAGGAACCATTTACAAGCACTCACAAGGGGAGAGAAGTATTTGCCATAAACAGATGCGTTAATTAAGAGTCGGTCATGCTAACCTAAACTCAACTCATTTCATTCTCGGACAGACTTAAAGAGGAAGGAAAGGGAATAAGCATTTTTATAGAACCTCCTCTGTGCTGGGCATTGTTTCATTTGTTTACAACAACTGAGAGGTTCATGCTATTATTTTCCCTATTTTACAGAGGTTAAGTGACTTGCCCAGGGTCACAAAGCTAGTATCTGAGGCTGAATTTGTATTCAAGTCTTCCTGACTCCAGGCCCAGGCCCTCTATCCACTACGTCCCCACTTCCAATGGGAAATTCGATGAATACAGCGTTCAGTGAGGTATTTAACAGATTCTCTCAGAATCTCCTTGTCAACAAGATGGAGAGACGTGGATGGCAAGGAGAGGAAGGTGGATTCAGAATGACTGACTTGGCCCCAGAAGTGCTGATTAATGGCAGCTCGGAGAGAGAATGCAATCTTTGGGTCCTGTTTGGCATTTTGACTGAAGAAAACATGGCAGGTACACGTAGGACAGTATCAGATGACAAAAGACTGAGAAGGACAGCTAATAGGTTGGATGAAAAAACCGACAAGAGATGCACAGGATGGAATAGGGCAGGAAAAACACAGGAAAAAACCTTGCTTAACAAAGCTGCACAAAAATGGAATGTTACTTACTGTGGGAGTTTCCCCATCAAGAGAAGTTTTCAGGAGGCCTCTGAATAACTTTCTTCAAAGGTGATGTTGTCAATGAGGTTCACGAAAATAAACACAATCTCTCTCTGCCTTGGCCTATTCCCCTCCACCCCTCTGTCTCTGTCCTCTGTCTCTCAATGGATGGATGGATAGATAGATGGACAGTCCCTTCCGACTCTTTGAGTATGACTTAAACATTTGCTATGTAGAGTCTGATCTAGGCCCTTTGTTGAGCCTACATTCTTTGAAGATTTATGGAGTACATAGAATTGATCTCTTAAAAGTCGAGCAAATTCAAATATGAACAAAGGAATTTAATAAAATAAAAAATTTAATAAAAATTTTATTTAGTAAAATAAAATTTTTAAAAATTTATTTAAAAAAATAATAAAACAAAGGAATTTGATAAAAATTCAAATATGAACAAAGGAATTTAATAAAAAATTTTAATAAATTAAATTTAATAATCTGCATTTAGGCACCAAAACCATACTACACCAATCTGCCTTCAATCATATCATTTTTACTAAGTAGAAACGCTGACTGATAATTTTTTAAATGTTCTTTTTTGCTCCAAATCATAGGAATCTGAGAGGGGCCAAACAAGTTTGCTGTACGTATGTGTAGAGAAATCTCCCATACGATAATTTCTGATGCCCTTACCAATTACCTTGGAATGGCCTTGGGAGAGCTGGTGGGCCACAGGATTCCATTGTGCAGTTTGCAGAAGTAGGGAAATGAATAGAGTGTTAGGGGGAAAAAAGCAAGAACATTTGGGCGGCAAACACTAAAAGACCAGCATAAATGAAGTCTGCTTTCCACGGAGTGGGATTGATTTAACACACGTGGCAATGACACCTTTTATCATGATCAGACATAGCAGAGTCATTTCAAGGGCAGTGGAAAGAATTTGAGACTCAGGAGTCAGGAAGACCTGAGTTCAGATCCTTTGTCAGATGTTTGTGACTTTGGACAAGTCATTTAACCTCTTGGCCTCAGTTTCCTCATCTATGAAATGGTGACAATCGCATCTACTTCCCAGAGTGGTTGTGAAAGCTACGGATGGATAAATGCTAGCTGTTGGTATTTATTTTGCTAGACTTGAGAAAATATAGTTGTGCCTCACTTTACCCAGTAGGTGAATTCCTAAAGAATTACGGGAAATTAATTTAGAAACAAATATTTTGTTGGTTTAAAAATCTCAGAGATGAGGCCCAAGTTCTGATTGGTCACAGACTTGACAGCAGTTCCTGCTTGGTTAACTTGCCTTTTCCCAGTCCCTGACCTTTCTGTAAAATTGTTAATGATCTATATACAAAGATTTAGGAACCAGGGGCCTTGCCTATTTCAAGGATCCCTGTAACATTTCCAGAGCACCTGCCAGGTCCCCAGACACTGAGCTCTCTAAGCACTTTTCACAAATCTCATTTGATCCCCAAAAGCAGTTCTCTGAGATAGGTGTATGCCTGTATCCCCTCGCCACAGAGAGAACATGTTGTTCTAGACCCAGCTGTCTGGAATGGCAGCTCCGAGGCTAGGAAAGCAGAGTGGCTGAGAATGTAAAGTCCTTTGGAGAAGTGTGGGAGGGTTGGAGAATCCCCGAGAGGTCTCCATCCACACCATGGCACCCCATGACTACACGTGGGGCACTGCCCACCACCCTTCCTAGAAGGAACCGCATCTGTGATTTTTGCATCTTTCACTGATTGATTGATTGGGTGCAACCACTGGAGATCAGCTCTTCTGCAATTTACAATCTTGGGAGAGTTGGCCAGGCACTGAGAGTTTAAATGACTTGACCAGGGTCATGGTGCTAGTAAGGCAGAACTTGAACCCGCAATTTCCTGACTGTGCTTCAGTCCACTTTGGCCGGTTACTTGGTGGATTTGATGTAATGTGATTGGTACAATCCAGTCCCTCTTTTCTCCGAGGCACCCTTCCCTCTGGAGAAGTGTTTGGAACAGTCTATAAAGGACGTAGTCTGTTTCCCTCCCCGAAATGCTCAAGCAAAGTTATGATAGGCTGAGATGAGGCTGTACTCGTCTATGATAGGCTCATGCGGGGCTACGTTCAGCTACGTGATAGGCTGGGCTAAGGCGGAGACTGTGCTGAGTTGTGATAGGTCGTAATGCGACGCTAGGAGGAGCCAGTCTGAGTTATGATAGGCTGAGGTGAGGCAATAGTGATTGGGCTAAGATGAGGCTACGCCGAGCCGTGATTGGCTTAGGCAGGACCTTGGCGGAGCTAAAGGTCAGCTTCCCGGAAGCGAGGAGCCAGTCTCCGCCGACGGGGCTCGCAGAGGGCTTCCTTCGCGCAGGTGAGGACCCCGGGCCGCGCCGGCTCTAATCCAACCCCTGCTCTGGCTCTCCCGGGGCGGGGCGGGGTATTCCATAAAGCCCGGGGCTTCGGGCGGCATTCCCGGAACCGGAGGGCAGGCGGCCTGGCCTGGGGCCCCCTGCTTCCCTTGTCTCCCAGTCTCTGCCCCGCGGGCCGCTGGCGGCGCCTCCCTTTCCTGCCCGCTCTCGGAGCGGAGGTCCCAGAGCCACCAGGGCCCTTTTCTCCCTAAATACCGACCTCATCAGCCATTTCAGTGAGTCAAGGAACAGGCTTGGACGTAGGAAGACCCGCGTTCAAATGTGATCTCAGGCTGCGTGACCCTGGGCAAGTCGCTTCACGCTGCCTGCCTCGGTTTCCCCGTCTGTAAAGCGGGGTGATGATAGCCCTGCCCCAGGAGACGGTGTGAGGAACAGAGGTTTCCTAGCCGCCTTCCTTGTCGGGGAAGTAGAGGCCGGGCCCAGCGTGGGGCCCTCCAGGGCTGGGAGAGGAGGGATCCCAGCCCCGGGAGGGGCCGCTGTCTGTGCGCCGCATTGTGCCGGGACTGGCCGCGCTGCCACCCCGTCGCTGAATTCTGAACCACTGTCTTCTGCCCTCGCATCTGCAGACACTCAGAGTGTTAGGCTGGCGGCGCTTTCCGAAAAGCTCAGCAGCATTGCGGACTGTAAGGTCGGTAATGCAAAATGTGGCTACGCCTCGGGACGAGGAAAGCCCGCACATCTGGAGACTAGAGCCAGAATCCCGGGGGAACCTTAAACGTGTCTCCTTCCGCCGAGGTTCTGAAAAGATGTATTTCAGAACCACTGAAAGTGCTGCCACATTCCGCCTCCTGCCTCCTAGGCAAGCGACACGTGCCTGGCTTCTCATCTTCCCCTTTTAAGTGTTTAAAATTTTGAACTTAACACCAGATAAAATGAGCCTTTACTTATACCAAGCAAAACTGGATGACCGTGCATGAGACGGAATCTATTACACCCAGCTTGCGTTTCCTTTTAGTTCATCATAAATCCGACACAACCTTCAGAGTTGTCCTCTTGTCTGTATTTCCTTGTTTTTTTTAAAAAAAAATGCTTCTTTAACCTTTTTTTTTATGGCAATGCTAGCACTGCCTACCCCTCCCTAACACCCTTTTCACCTTCCAATCTCATCTCCCTTAAAAAAAAAAATCCATTTGACAAATATATATAACAAGCAAAATGGATGTATGTCCGGCTCCTTCTGCACCTGGGTCCCTGCTCTTTCAGCAGCCTCATAGCCGTGTGGCCGCATTGCTGTAGACCCTCTTCCTCTTGCCCCAGTCCTGTTCACTTGCATCAGTTTATCTCAGTTTTCCTAGGTTTCTCTGAAACCATTTTATCATTTCTTACAGTGCAGTAATATCCCATTATATTCATTTACCATAATTTGTTCAGCCAGGGCTGGGTAACCCCTCATATTTCCAATTTTCTGCTGCCACATAGAACTGCTACAAATATTTTTGTACAGGTGGGTCTTTTCCTTTTTCCTTCTAGAAGGTCCAGGATTATGTCAGACCACTCCCCATTATGGCTGTTGTATTCCAGCCAGAGTCTCTGCCGCTCTGCTCATGCCATCCTGTAAGCCTGCCTGAAAAGAGACTTCTTTCCCGGGTGCCCATTTCCTCACTCCTTCCCCACAGGTGAAAACTATCTCTCCTGGGATTTCTATAAACTGATGCGGAGTGAGGGGAGCAGATCCAGAACACTGTACACAATTACAGACACATCGTAGGTGTGATGACTGACTTTGAGAGACTGGGCTCCCCTCAGCAACGCAAGGTTATAAGACAGCTCTGAAAGACTCATGATGAGTTAGAGTCTCAATGCAGATGGAAGCGAGCTACTTGCCATCTCTCTCGTTTTATTTTGTCCTTTGCTCGTTATTCATTCCATTGGTTATAATTCTTTACAGCTTGACTAATGTAGGAGCTATATCTGACTGCATGCCTCCATTGGGGGGAGAGGGGGAGAAAATTTGGAACCCAAAAACTTGTGGAACTGAATGTTGTAAACTAATAGTAAATAATTTTTTTTTTAGTTCTCTCTCCTTGGGCTTCCGGGGGAGACAAAGAAGAGAAGGTCCAGGGTGCTCCCATCATGTTTTAGATTACATCATGTTTGTTTGTATGTGTGAACCTCTGCCCCCCCCTCCCAATTATATCGTAAAGTTCGGGACACTGGCTAGGCCTCAGTTTCCTCATCTCTAAAATGGAGATCAAAATAGTTGTGGTGCCTATCTTCCAGCCTTTTTTGAGTCAAATCAGGTAATGTACTTTGTGAAAATTCATGTTTATGCCCCATCACCTGCCCAAAGGGGTGGCATTTTTGTTAAACAGGATCTAACTAAGGCCCTTTTAATCACCTAGACTGGAGGAAGCTCCTCACCTTGCTTCTCCAAAGAAACAAGGCAAAGCGATGCTATAAAAGCCACTTTTAGTCCCTGTATCCGATGGGAAGGAGCAGCATTAAATGACTGTACTGTAAAAATCTAATCTCCCCTCTCTGGACCTCTAATAATAGGGGGGGAAATTCCTGCCATTAATAAAATTGTCTTCAGACTTTGTTCCATGCAATTTGAGGGTGGTTAGTTGGGTAGCTCTGACGTGTAGGGATTAATAATTTTTATGGAGTTATATTTTGTTTTGTTTTTATTTCCTTTTTTGGAAGGGGGAAGGCAGGGCAGTTGGGGTTAAGTGACTTGCCCAAGGTCACACAGCTACTAAGTGTTAAGGGTCTGAGACTGGATTTGAACTCAGGTTCTCCTGACTCCAGGGCCAGTGCTCTATTCTCTGTGCCACCTAGCTGCCGCTACCTAGGAGTTTGTTTGTTTTAATAAGGGCAATGGAAGCTCAGCATCTTCTGCAAGAGACCAACCAGTAAGCTGTAGTCAGGTATCCTGATGACACACTGCTTGCTGTTTATTCTCCTTACTCAAAAAGGATTCCGTCTGGGCCATAAGTTATAAAGCAGCATTTTCATACATTATATCCCTTCAGCAAAGGAAGGCTATAGAAATCTTTGTAACCTTTTGGGAGGACCCACTGAGCTCCCGGCCCCCTTGCCTACTCCATGAGCTGGGCACAGGTCTACATAATAGGAATATTCGGTCTGACTCCTGTTGTTTCATGGCAATGGCATATTCAGCCTGAATGCTCATTCTCTCTCTACCTCCCAAGAGGCAGCAGGCCCTAATTCTGCTCAGCCTTGATGGAAAGAGAACTAGGGCTAGCCAGAGGGGAAGGCGTGTACAGCACAGCATAGACCTTCCAGAGGGGAATGAGCTTCCTGCTGGGGAAGGGAAAGGAAACGAGAAAATCAGCTGGTGCTGGCATTTCCCCTACCTCCTGCAGTGAGGACCGTTCTGAGTGGGCACCAGGGCTGGGCTCTGGCACTTAACATGAGGTAAAGGACAGGTGAGTAACTGAGAACATAAGAGAAAGGATGAAAGAGACCAAAAGTCCAGGGAGAACCGAAGGCAAGCAAACCAAGAGATTCATAATCACAGAAGGAAAAATGAGAAAAAATGCAGAGACCATGGCACGATGAACAATACTATACAATTAAGAGAATGAAACAGAAGTGGAAGCAAATTTGGCAGAAAAGCAAAAGACTAAAAGAACTGGGACATTAATGCATTGTTGATGGAATTGTGAACTGATCCAACCATTCTGGAGAGCAGTTTGGAACTGGGCCCAAAGGGCTATAAAACTGCATACCTTTTGATCCAGCAATTCCACTACTAGGTCTGTGTCCCAAAAAATATTTATAGCAGCTCTTTCTGCAGTGGCAAAGAAGTGGAAATTGTGGGTGTGCCCATCAAATGGGGAATGGCTGAAGAAGTTGTGGTCTATGAATGTGATAGAATATTATTGTGTTATAAGAAAGGATGAGAGGTATGGTTTCAGGGAAAACCTGGGAA
This sequence comes from Petaurus breviceps papuanus, assembly GCF_028583685.1. NCBI lineage: Eukaryota > Metazoa > Chordata > Mammalia > Diprotodontia > Petauridae > Petaurus > Petaurus breviceps. The sequence continues at coordinate 8,018,997 of NW_027185720.1, read as the reverse complement.
GACTACGATGAATTGATACAGTGAAGTGAGCCAGGGTAACATTGTAACAGTAATATTGTAAGGATGATCAACTGAAAGATTTACCTATTCTCCACACAGAGGTCCATACAGTGATCTAATGAAAAATGCTGTCCACCTCCAGAGAGATACAGAAATGACAGACTTAGAGTGCAGATGGAAGCAGATCTTTTTTCAGAATGTGATTGATGCAGAAATGTTTTACATTACTTCATTTGTATAATTTGTATAATAGATATTGTATTTCATCCCTTCGCAGTGGGTGGAGGAGAGGTGAAGAGAGGGAGAGAAAAAGAATCCAACAGAGACCCTCTACCAAGCAAAGTCTCTGCTTCTGCCTGTGAAGGGAAGGGCAAGAAAGCAAGTCCAAAGGAAGAGGGAGAAGGGTAAAATTAACCAGTCTGCCGTGGTCTAAGATGAAAACAGACTGGAGACAAGGTGAGAAAGGAAGGGCTAGAACTGAGCATTTGGTCCTCACCTTAATCACAGTTGAGGAAAGAAACCTCAGCATCAGCCAGACTTGAGAAGGGTTTTAGACTCATTTTACAGATGAGAAAATAGAGGCAGGGAGTGGTAGATTTACAAGTGGTCACACAGCTTAGTGGAATTAATTTTTCAAAAAAGAACAAGCAGAGGTAGCACAGCAAGTAAGACCACCGGCTCCAGTGTTGAGAAGACCTAGAGATCGAATCCCGGGCTCAGCCACTTAGCGCCCACCCAGAAACACCTGGCCGTGTAACCTTGAGCAAGTTACTTAAGCCCGTTTGCTTAAAAAAAAAAAAAAAAAGCAGAAAACCAATAATTGCCAACCATTACGTTCTTTATGTTTCTTACAACCATCTTAAGGCACCATCTAGCTTGGCCTCCTCATCTTACTGGTGGGGAGGCCCAGAGAAGTGACCAGTGACACATAAAATCTGGGCCTAAAACCCAAGTCTTGGTCCAGTGATCCTGTTTTTTAACTTGATCTTTTAAATTTACTTTATTTTGTAATGTATGTACTCTGCTATTTTAATCAGTGATTATGATTAAAACCACAGTTGCATGTAAAAACAGCAGCCTTCCTTTCATTTAGCTACACCAGCATTCCAGATGGTAAACCAGGGCACCACCAATAACCTGGTAGCAACTTTCCCTCATCTCAAGCCAACTTCCTTGGAAGAAACATAGCTTCTTAAAGGTTAGCCCTTGTTGGTTTTGTTTTCGTGACAATTATATTTCTAAAATAATATATTCGGGGCGGGTAGGTGGCACGGTGAGTAAAGCGCCAGCCCCAGCGTCAGGAAGACCCGAGTTTGGTTAACTTAACACTTAACGCTTGACACCCACACAAAAAAAACTAGCCATGTAACCTTGGGCAAGTTACTTAACTCCAACTGCCCTCCAAAAAAGGCAAATAATAATAATAATAATGTATTTGTAAGGAAATAAAGAGGAAATTGGCATCTGTTAACAAGGAAACATCCCTTTCCTGAAGGAACTGATTTTAAAATGCCCTGCCCTTTTGTACTATACTGTCCCAGTTCTAGAAGGGAGAATTCAGGGTCTGTTGAAAGGAGGAGTTTCTTTATCTTAAGTAAGAGCAACACCAGTGGTACTCGAGTTAACACCACAAATTGTTGGGCAAGAAAACTGATTCAACATTCTCGTTTTAACCAGCCTTAAATTTTAAAAAATTAGAAATGAGAATCGATTTAACTTAAGTTTTATACTGTTTGGTAATAGTGGCAATCTTCCTGACTTAGGAATGGTAAAAATGTCCCTGAAATCTCCCACTGACCTGTTGAATCAAGATTCATGTACCTTAATTTAGACTTTAAAATTATCCACTTTTGCATGACTTCATTTTAATATCTATGCAAATAATCGACTGCTTTATAAAGTATTGTATACATCTCAAAATGAAGCTTGCATGGAGCTGTACTATGTCAGAGGCCACGACTCAGCTGCCAGGGATCCCATCGGATCCCACACTTAATAGCAAGGTGAACTTGGGCAAGGTCATTTAACTTCCCTGGAGGGCTCTAACAAGAGGATGATTATGTCAATAGAATCTACCTCTCAACTGCTCCCAGCTGTTTTGAGGAAATAGCTTTTTTTTTTTTTTGGAAGCTTGCTGAAATGTGAACATGTTAAATAACTTTTGGTAGGCAGTTGGATTAACTTGAGTCTTTCGAAAATTCCATCATGATTTCAGTTGACTTGTTTTAAAGTCAAACTAATCCTATCTAAAAGCACCTCAAATTGGAAAATATGGTATGAAAAGGATATGTTTTCACTTTCTTCCAGATAGTAAATACACTGCAAATTCTGCCATGGTGAGAGGCATTGGCATGTTTAGGATGTTACTGATGAGATCCCGACCATGCTCACTGTGTTCTTATAAAAAGACTGAAGCATTCCGGTATGAAGCCTTCTTAAAGTACTTCACCTCTACACCTGACAAACAACAGCCCAAAGATGAGAATAACATGACTGTGGGAAGCCTCTGCAGGCTATCAGTTGACATCAGGAAAATCCGAAAAGCAAAGGGATGGCTGCTTTTCAAGGAGGAAACTTACGTTGAAGAAATTGCTGATATTTTACAAAAAATGGGCACTAGCGAAACTGCAGTAGCTCACATCTTGGAACGCTGTCCAGAAGCTATCCTTTGTAGTCCAACAGCAGTTAATACCCAGATAGACCTGTGGCAGTCTGTCTGCCGAAATAAGAATGAGTTAGTGGCATTAATAGAACGGTTTCCAGAATCTTTCTTTGTTGTTAAAAACCAGGAGAACCAGAAGCTTAATATTAAATTTTTTCAAGAACTAGGCCTCAAGAATGTGATCATTAGTAGGTTCTTGACAACTGCACCCAGTATTTTTTGTAATTCTGTAGAGAAGAATAAACAAACGATCAAGATGTTACAGGAAAGTTACTTGAATTTTGGGGGCTCCCAAGCCAACATGAAAGTTTGGCTACTAAAACTGTTGAGTCAAGACCCATTTATTTTGTTAAATTCTTCCACTCCCATAAAGAAAACACTGGAATTTCTCCAGAAGCAAGGCTTCACAGACTTGGAAGTTCTCCAACTTTTGTCCAAACTCAAAGGATTTCTTTTTCAGATCTCTCCTACTAGTGTACAAGAAAGCATCTTTTTTGCTAAGAACACTTTTAAATGCACCGATCAGGACCTGAAGGAACTGATTTTAAAATGCCCTGCCCTTTTGTACTATACCATCCCAGTTCTAGAAGAAAGAATTCAGGGTCTGTTGAAAGAAGGAGTTTCTTTATCTCAAATAAGAGCGACACCAATGGTACTTGAATTAACACCACAAATTGTACAGTATAGAATTAGAAAGCTAAGCACTTTGGGATATAATATAAGGAATGGAAACCTAGAAAACTTAAATGGAACCAAAAAAGAGTTTGAGTCCAACTTTGGTAAAATACAAGCAAAGGAAGAGAGACCATTATTTAATCCTGTAGCACCTCTAAATGTTGAAGATTAACATAAGATAATTAGGGTGCCTCTTTGTACAACTATATAGAAGAGTCAACATGGCCAACAGTGTAGTCTAGGTTGGGAACTCCGGATCCTCCCAGCAGACATTTTGTGGTCCTGGTCAAGCGTCGGGGGCTGTTAATGTGTTACCAAGGCTCTTGACCACATCATCTGCTATATTATGAACTCTGAGATACATTATGTTTTTTGTGATGAAATGTGATGAAATATGTGTATAAAACCTTGTGAGCCGGGTTTCAATAAAAGTATATAATAGTCATCCAGGAGCATGTTAGTTTTATTGTTTACTTTGGATAGCAATTAATCTACTTATTAGGTAATCCTTTGAAACTTGATAGTGATCTCCCATTGATTTCAAGTTTAACTATATCTGTACAGTGCTGTTACAATCATCATTGAAGAAATTAATGTAAAACATTGGTTATCTGCTATGATTACTCAAAATTGCAGGTAATTTGAAGCGACTCAGCCTACTAGATGCCCTGTTTTCTTTGGTTTAAATACTGGATCAGCTGAAACCAACTAATTCCAAGTTTCTTTTTTAGCCTAGATGCCTTGCTTTTAAATTCAAAGATGTTTTGATTGTACTTAATGTGAGAATCACAACTAATACTTATATTACACTGTAAATATGACCCACTTTTAAAGAAAATATACCAAAAAATCCCACTGTATACAACCATTTTTAGGAAGAATATTTCCTCTTATATGATTCCAAAAGACTCATGATGGAAAATACTATCCATATCAGAAGAAAGAACTATGGAATCTGAATGCAGATTGAAGCATACTATTTTCATTTTTTTGTGTTTTTTCTTTCTTAGGGTTTTTCCCTTTTATTCTGATTCTTCTTTCACGCAACTGATGTAGAAATATGATATGATTGTACATTATAACCTATATCAAACTGCTGGCTGTCTTAGGGAGGGGGGGAAGAGAAGGGAGAAAATTTTGGTACTCAATCTCTTATAAAAGTGAATTTTGAAAACTAAAATAAAAATAAACTGAGGGAGGAAAAGAGGTCATGTTACATGGGTCCCTAAAATAGAAGCACTCAGATTTAAATCCTTCCATTCCCAAAACTGAAATCTTATGAGCCTATTATGCAAAGCAAGAAGCTACCTATGTATTTCATATGCTTTGCATAGCAGGAAATGTGGATTCTGCATCTAAATTCAGCCCTTCTTTCTCCCCATTTCTAGAGCTTTTTATATTAAACTGTATGGTAGAATCAGAAAACCAGCTATAAAGCAGGTCATATGTCCCTTGTAAATATTAACACATCAAAAGTCTTTCAAAGAATATTTAGCCCACAAAGTGTGTCTGAATTTTCTTCCTCAACACAAGCATCATATTCATATAATGGAGGGGGGGGGGAGGTGAAGGAGAGTAGGAATGAGGTGGCCTTGTCAATTCAAAATCTAGGTAAATGGAGGTTTCCTTCCTTTGAAAACAAGGATTACCCTGACTTTCTGTACATATCCCAGTGCTGAGTACTGTGCTTGCTAATAAGTCTTTAATATAAATACCTTTCTATCCCATAAAGTGTCGGGTATGACCAGCTGAAAGAGAAATAGCTCCAGTGGATTTACCTATTGGGGAATTATGCCTTTCAGCATACACTTATGTAACTGGACTTCATTTCTGTAGTCAAATGTAATTAACTGCCATAATAAATGAATGGCAAGGGGAAAACTTCCAGGCAGCTCCAGGTGTACCCTGCACAACCCACTTTCTACACCAACAGCCAGCAGGTGAACGAGTGCTTAATTGAACACTGTCCCACTTTTTATCAGTTTCCTCATCTGTTAATGGAGTGAGCTGGATGACATGACCTCTGGGGCCGCTTTCCACTCCAAATCTATGATGTCGCCCTTCCTAAAGAAACTAGGTTAGAAGCTGCTGACTGATTAAGAGCAGGTATAGGAGAATTCATCATCCCTCCTTAAGTTGATTCAAGGATTTCCTGGGTGCAAAAGGGCATACTCTTCCTTAACAACAATCTTAGGGACCAACAAATTTTTACCTTCAAGCCTGGTTATCTGGAGAATGAGAACACTGTCTCCTTAAAACCCTCATTTATAGTATGTGAAGCACATCATCCCCAAGTTTGCATTGCTTAATGACACAGAGTTAATAGAAGACAATACTGGATACTACACACTGGTAAAAGCCCAAATCACGAAAAGAGTCTTCCTTAGAAACTTTTTTGAAATTCTCTTTATTTTCTTGTCTTTATGAAACATTTCCTCTTTTGCAGACCAGAGTGCTTTCCTCCTCTATCCATCGGGTTCTCTTTCCCATCACCTTTTGTAGAAAACCTTCATTCCATTAGCAGTTACCAAGTCCCTTAATCCCAGATCCATGGTGTCAACAGTAACAAACACCACTTGAACATGATTGTCTCAGTCATTGGGGTGGGTCGTGGAATTCTGAATCTCCATTGTTCCAATGCTCACTCACCAGGCTGGGTTACTGGAGCCATCCAATCACAAACGACAGATACCTCCAGGGATAATGTCCTTAGTTTCTTGAAATGAGCTCCTCCTGTTTGACAGGTCAAATTGCTAGTCTATGTAAATAAATTGGAATAAAACATCAAGTATGTAGTCGTACATATCATCAGCTGGCAAATTCATGCCCACAAAGCCGTCTATACTAGCCATGCCCTGGCGCTGTTGGCTGGAAGCCCTTCCCCAAGATATATGGAAATGACAACACACTTGAAGGTTAGAACATGAACCAAGCTTTACACTATAGTACATAAGACAGGTGGGTAACCTTTCCATAGAAGGAAATTTCAACACTTTTTACTGCAAGAAAATGTTAGAGACAAACACAATTGAAAATAAATATGCAAACAAGTCCTAAAATTCTATGTGTAAAAGAAGTTTAAGTACAAAGCATTGAAGATTATGACCGCAGAAGATAAATTAGGAATAAAATAAACTACTAGGTAAGCAGAAAAGAATTTTCCAAACAGCAGTAAATTCTCCAATATAGGGGTTTTTTTTTAGCACATCCAATAGTATTCATGTCGATTTTCCAATTGCTTTTCAAACTATGGTGTTTGCAAAGAAAGTTGTAACCAGTGAGTACATTCTAGTACTTCACATAAGCAAACTTGTCTTTATTTAACCCCTGATGGACTGGACTGAACTCTCTACTTCAGTCTTAATAGTGTTCAATAAAGAGTTTTCAATGGAGCATTCTGGATTCACTTAAACTGTGATGGTGCTGATGAAAGCTTAAAAAAAAAAAGCTTAAGTAAAGGAACACAATCCTCAAGCTGTATGTAGACACACACTAAGGTAAACTACTTCACTGTAAACAAACATTTAACTCCAGATCTTGAAGTGGTTTGGCTCAAGTCCCGCTGGACATCCCTTTAACACATCACATGACATCTCCATAAGTAAGGCCAAAGCATGGCTGAGGAGCATAATTTGGACACACAGGCCCAAAGCACAAAGATTAGAGACAGAACATCAGATTCAAGGGGACAAATGACTGCTAAAACTTAATTAGATTGTCATCTCCTTAGATAACATCTAATAGATGGTTTACTTAGATTGACTGTTTTCATGAAACTGGATTTTGTAAGAACAGTTGATGTTCAAAGTCATTCATTCTTGGCAGACAAAAGCACAATGAACAGATTGTGATATGTGAAACTAACATAGCACTAACAATAACACTCACTGGCTGAAAATTTAAAAGAAAAAATGGAAACAAAAATTACGAAGATCCTCTTTCTGACTCCAAGGCCTAGAATTGTCCCGTATTCTGTACATACAAATCTTCTGAAAGAAGCACTGATGCCCATCTCATGCCTCAGGCTCACCTGGAGAGTCAAAAAGCAGCTCTCCAAAACTTGCTTTTACGATGTCCTTAAAAATCGGTGGTCCTGCTATTGGAATTTAAGCCGGCCTAATGGACTTTTTTTTTTGTAGGAGTGAAGAATTCTGTATCTATATCTTGGTTGCTGCAGCAAATTCTTAAAGAACAACTATAACAGTTATTTGTCATGCATGTTACACCTCTTAATAAGGAACTCATCCACCATGACTTTCTAAGTGAACAGCTAAGAAATGTATCTTTAGGCACTACAAGGTATACTTTACTCCAGAGATTGTGGAACATGGGCTTAAATATTGATGTGTCTACCCTTTTAATTTTTTTTGGTGAATGGCAGACAGTTAATAAAAGAGGGGATTCTTCTTATCTGCTGGCAACAAGAAGTGCCTTTACTTAAATACTCCTGAGATTCTTTTCTTAAATGAAAAAAGTCTTCATTTCACTTATGGACTGAAATAGTCAAAAGCTAGGAACTGCAATGATATTTAGGGCATCAGAAAACACGTCCTCTTGTAAGGCATCAATGATTAAATGAACATAATGCATATCTAACAAAGGATAGTTAGCGCTCAGAGATTATCACATAAAAGTTTACTTTTTAACATCTCCAATTCTTACCAGCTTAAATGAGCAAATATGTCTCCTAGCCTAAATAAAATACAATTTTTAAAAACTAAGAGACATCTGAAACTATTAGGCACATCAAAGGTACAGTTTATAGAGTTTACAGCTCTCATAAGGGCCATGAGTCCCCTGGCACATTATCAGATGGATGGAACAGCAAAGATTATCCACTAAATGTAATTTTCACATTTTTAACTGAACTGAAAGACCTACAGTAAATATTGAAACATACCATACCTTCAGTTACTACTGAACGAGTGTAACATTTCACCAGTTAAAAATCTGGAATCAAAGTCTGATGAACTTTCACAAACTATCAGAGTCTTGGCATCTTCTCTTTTCAGATGAAAGGAAGTCCTCGATACTTCCAACACAGCACTCGAGAAGAGAAACACCCCCAAGAGGTGGCTTTGCGGTGGTTCCCACACTGGCGGCTCAAAGCCACTAGCCTCGTGATGCTGCGGAGAGCAAGGCTCATCTTCTCCATCCTTCTCACGCTCAGTCAGACTTATCTTTCTTCTTTCCTGTTAAGGGCACTTTGTTTACAACAGCAGATCCGACGGCTGTGACACCACCAGCCACAGCAGACACCCCTCCTTTGACCAACCCTATGCCCATGGAAGGCACTGTGGTAACAGCTGTTTTGGTCACCTCCAGACTCTTCCCTCCAATCCAAGCCACACCACCAATGGTGGCACCAACGGCTCCTTTTGTCACATTGAAGATGCCTCCAGTGACACGGGACAACATGCCAGGCTGCTGCTGGGGATGGTCTTTCACTGAACCTAACAAGAGAAAACGTGCATAGCACCCAAGTCAGTGTCTTTAAAGGGAACTGTACGCAACTTTAGGCAAACCCAAAGCACCGGTTAGCCTGAAGGTTTGCTGTCATTAAGACTGGAGGTATTACACATGAGCCCCTCATCTTGAGCACCACAATTAAAATATCCTAGTGCTCTGATAATAAATTGCCTTTCAGATCTAGGCTGGATGAGGTGAGAAAATTCCTACACCTTCCTTTCCCTGAGTCCCAAACTGCTAAAAGAGAAACTTCTAACCAGCAGCCCTTCAGTCCTGCCTGGGACTGAGAAACTGAACCCAACAAACGCTGACAGCATATAAGGTAAGGCGCTGTTAAAGGGGATGGTTAATCAGCTTCACTACATAGATTTAAGTGCTCAAGTTTGAACTGCAAAGTATTAATAGCTTTAAGAGGGTTAATAATGCTGAAGAAAACATTCACATTTTCCATGACTTAGTTATAGTAGTTTAGAAGTAGTTATAGAACCACCTCAATCAAGTCTAGGAACTAAACTCTCTCTCTTACATGATGCTCTAGGTAGGGGTAGGGAATCTACGACCTCAAGGACACATGAGGCCCTCTAGGTCCTCAAGTGCCACCCTTTGATTGAATCCTCAAGGCCACAGGTTCCCCATCCCTGATCTAGATTCTTCCACAATCATTTAATGAACGTAAAATACATTGACAAACTTTGCTCTAAGGATCTTGGCATCCAAGAAGTCAAAGGATAGAAAAAAAAAAAAGGCCACATTGATATAAAGAAGCCACTAATTATAACACTATAACATGGACAAAATTCACCAGGACTCCCCCCCATTCCAAACTACCCCCACCTAGGTACAAGTTTTCTCACTTAAAAAAATGAAAAGGCCTGACTAAACTCCTAAGACCCCTGCCGCTTTTTTTTTTTAAAGCAATTGGGGTTAAGTAACTTGCTCAAGGTTACACGGCCAGTTATTTCTGGGTGTGGTGCTGAGTATCTGAGCCCGGATTTGATCCAGGTCATCCCGACACTGGAGCCGGTGCTCTTACTCGCTGAGCCACCTGGCCGCCCCCTACCCCTGCCACTCTTACGGTCTGGTAACTCACATGGACCGCAATCTGTACTCTTCTAATACAGTCAAACTAGCATGTGCCCTGCCCATAAATAAGGCTCGAAACTAACAGTAAGGCTCAAAGAAATTAAGACACCGGGCTGGCTAGGTGGCACAGTGAATAGAGCACCGGCCCTGGAGTCAGGAGGACCTGGGTTTGGATCTTGCTTCAGACACTTAACATAAAAAATAAATGTGACCTTGGGCAAGTCACTTAACCCCAATTGCCCTCCAAAAAGCAAAAAAAAAAGAAAATTAAAAGAGACCACTTCTCTTCCCTATTGCCTTTATGTTCTATTTTCAAAGGCTCAGATAAATGCATACGTTACTTTTGTTAGACCACACAGTTATGTTCATGCTCACACACACACACACACACACACACACACGAAGATATTTAAAGGGTGTACAAATGTTTTTCACATAGACCAGATTATATGCTCACAAGCACAGAGAAAGGCGAACTTTCTCAAAGTTACCACTTTAACAGAAAGAGATTAATAGAAAACCAAAAAAAAAGTATGAGAATTTCTTGGGAAATCAATACTATGCAAAAGAGAAAAACATTCTGAAAATAATCATCTTCTGATGTACATATTCATTTCTGGGGATAGCAAAGGAGAGATTTATTCTAGAAGTGAAGGTAAGAATTAGGCTATGAACTACTTTCTAAAAGAAAATGCTCCATGATACATATTTGCATATGGTCAAACGTGGTGTTAGTGTTAGAAGTGGACCATAAGATGGCGGAGTAGAAGCATGACCTCCAAGCGGCTCCGGCTTCCACCTTCCCCAATCCATGTAAAAAGGGGACTCTGAACAAACTTTGGAGCTGCAGAACCCACAAAATGACACAGAGAAGCTAACCTCCTGCTGAGGACAGCCCAGCAGGCTGGCAGGAATCGGCCAGTCCAGTGCTCTGGGAGCTGAGCCCAGGCCCGCCATGAGCCAGAGGTTTTAGCCCCAGGGTAGGTCTGACCAGCCTCAGCAGCAGCTGTGGCTGTTTCCAGAATTATCAAAACACAGATGCGAAGGGCAAAGTGAGAGGTCAGTGCAATCTGGACTTTGGGACCCAATAAAAGGGAGTACGTCAGCTTCTCAAGAAGCCGGTGAGCCGCCGGCACAACGAGCCAGCACCACGTGGCAGCTTCAGCTCCTGGCCTGCAGAGTGTAGGGGGACCAAGTGACCAGTCTGAGGGGTAATCACTCTTGCTTTAACCTGCTTGGATCTGGATTGCAGTCTAGGGTAGAGGTTCTGGGGTGTATGTCCAGCTTGCCAGAGCATGTGGAGACCTCAGAGAGGGTACCCATCTAATACCTCCGGCAGCTGAGAAAACCCGGACGAAAGCTCCCCTGTCTGGTGGCAGAGTCCTACTGTGGCAAAAAGCCCAGGGGTCAAGTGACTAAGGGGCAACATGACCAGGCAAAGGAAACAAAGCAGACAGAAGATTCCAACATTAGACTCCTATTTTGGGGACAAAAAGGATCAAAGCATGAAACAGGAGGAAGACAGTGAAGTCAAAACTCCTACACCAAAAGCTTCAAAGCAAAATATGAGCTGGTCACAAGCCACAGAGGACCTTAAGAAGCAGATAAGAGAAGTGGAGGAAAAATTGGGAAGAGAAATGAGAACGATGCAAGAAAATTACAAAATGAGAGTCAACAGCCTGACTGAGGAAAATAACACCTTAAAAAACAAACTAACTCGAATGGCAAAAGAGGCTCAAAAAGGCAATGAGAAGAATGCCTTAAAAAGCCGAATTTGCTAGATGGAAAAAGAATCTCAAAAGCTCACTGAGGAGAATCATTGCTTCAGAATTAGATTGGAGCAAATGGAAGCTAATGACTATAAGAAATCAAGATGCTGTTAAATGGATCCAAAAAATGAAGGAATAGAAGGCAATGTGAAATATCTCTTTGGAAAAACCACTGACCTGGAAAATAGATCCAGGAAAGATAATTTTAAAATTATTGGACTACCTGAATGCCATGATCAAAGTAAGAACCTAGAAATCATCCTCCAGGAAGTTCTCAAAGAAAACTGCCCTGATGTTTTAGAACCAGAGGGCAAAATAGAGGTTAAAAGAATCCACCGATCACCTCCTAAAAAAGATCCCAAAAAGAAAACTCCTAGGAATATTATAGCCAGGTGCTGGAATTCCCAGATTAAGGAGAGAATGTTACAAGCAGCCAGGAAGAAACAATTTGAATATTGTGGAAACACAATCAGGATAACCCAGGATCTGGCAGCTTCTGCACTGAGGGATCGAAGGGCTTGGAATACGATATTCTGGAGGGCAAAGGAGCTGGGATTAAAACCAAGAATCACCTACCCAGCAAAACTGAGTATCATGTTTCAGGGGAAAATATGGTCATTTAGTGGAACAGAGGACTTTTAAGCATTCTTGATGAAAAAACCAGAGTTGAATAGAAAATCTGACATTCAGATACAAGAAGCAAGAGAAGCATTAGAAGGTAAACAGGGAAAAGAAATCATAAGGAACTTATCAAAGTTGAACTATTAACATTCCTACATGGAAAAACAATAATTGTAACTGATGAAACTTTTTTCAGTATGAAAATAGTTGAAGGGAATAGAAATATATATCAATATTGGAGGGTATATGGGCATATGAATACATATGTGAATGTGTGTATATATGTTTACAGGTATACATAGATAGAGGGCACAGGACCAATTTAACAGGAAGGGATGATACTTAAAAGGTGAAATTAAGAGGTGAGAGGAATATAATGAGAGGAGATGGGGAGACACAGAATGGGGTAAACTATCTCATAAAAGAGGCAAGGGAAAACAGTTACAATGGTGGGGAAGAATAGGAAGGCAAAAGGGAATGGGTTAACCTTATTCCCATTGAATTTGGCTTGAGGAGGGAATGAAATACACACTAAATAGACAGGTATCTCACCCTCCAGGAGAGTAGGGGGGAAGGGGATAAGAGGGGGGATGATGGAAGGGAGGGCAGGCTGGGGGGAGGGAAGTTGGAAGCACCCACTTTTGAAAAGGGACAGGATCAAAGCAGAGAATAGAACAAGTGGGAGGTGAGATAGGAGGGAGGGAAATATAGTCAGTCTTTTACAATATATCCACTATGGAAATGTTTTGCATTAGCTACACATGTACAACCTATACTGAACTGCTTATCTTCCCAGTAAGGGTGGGTGACAAGGGAGGAAGGAAATGAATCTGGAATTCTAAGTTTTAAAATCAAATGTTTTAAAATAAATTATACCATTATTAATACTATTTTACATGTAATTGGGAAATAAGATATACAGGCACTGGGGCATAGAGATCCACTGTGCCCTACTGAAAAAGTCGAAAGAGGTATGGGAGAAAATATGGGAGAGAGCAGATTGGAGGAGGGGATATCCTGTGGCACTGCTATTTTGGGGCGGTCGGTAGGGGAAAAACGGGGAGAAAATTTGTAATTCAAAATCTGGTGGAAACGAATGATGTAAATCAGAAGTTAATAAAGCATTTGAAAAAGAGAAAAAAAAAGAAACGGACCATAAGCAGAGCCCAGAGGAGCAAATGACACAGGAAACACAGCTGCCAAGTGTGGTCCCACAAAGGAATGAGCTCAAACACCCAAGGGGCATCTCCATGAAACCTCTTGAATTCTGCTTGCCAGTTGTGTTTCTGGTGGACGCTTCCATCCACGACATTCTTCTGTAACTTTCCCTACTCATCTGTGGCATGAAAGAAATCACAGACCTTGGATGCACAAGCCCTTGTACCTCACCACGTTTTCCTTCTTAAATTAGCTGCACTTTCTTATCACAAGGCCATATATATCTCTGGCTACACTGTGATGAAGCAACTGCTTAAGCTACTTTAAAATTTAAAAGCTCAAACACCAATTAGGAGGAGGTTTCCATTCTTTAGGATGACGTGGAGACAGCCAAGGGTTCCAAACATCAGTCCACAAGCAGGGGCCCAGTGTCCGACTACATCTGCTGTCATGGAAGCAGCCTGGCTCCATTCAGAGGGCTGGCCAGTTGGGGACAAGCTATGGAAACCCGCTGATTGACTGGGCTGTCAGCTAACACATGAATGGACTGACCAGGGTCACCAGAGAAAGCACTAAAACCATGGAAATTCTCTCTCCTGGAGGCTCTGTAGTAATAGTTACCTTCTGGTGGCTCATCAATGAGGTATGAAGGGATTTCTTGTTGGTTTTTGTCCGTCTGATTCATGGTCTCCTAGAAAAGACATACCATAGGCATTATACTACAATCTTTTATTGTGAAAACAACTGATACAGAAAGTACCTGTCACAACCAATCAAGCCAATCCATTTATGAAACAACATTTTAAGCTGCCTAACTAGACTAAAACCCACCCCTCTCTATTTTCAACTCTGAGTTTTGGTGACTATGAAATGTTTTAAACTGTACCTAGTGAACGTCATTGCTGGAGGGCTTACGTAGAAACAGGAACTAATGCATTGGTAGTGGAGCTGTGAAACCCTATAATCATTGTGGATAGCAATTTGAAATTATGTAAATAAAACGATTAAAATGTCCACACCCAGAGATTCTATTATAAAGGGAAGAGGGAATTGATAGAAAGGCTCAACAAACACCAAAAATTGGCAACCCTTTCTCTAGAAGCAAATAACTGGAGACAAAGTAGCAGCCCACTGACCGAGGCCGGCCACACAAGCCCTGGCCTGCGAATGTCACGCAGTATTTCTCTGCTGCAGAAACCATGAGCATGCCCAGTACACGCAGACAAAGTAAAATGAGCCAGGCTGGGGAATCGGCACATCTGTGAGCCGCCCACTCTGTACTAACCATTACCCCCCAGTCATCAGCCCCAAGGAAGAAAGGCAAGACCAGACCTCCCCTGCTCACTGGCAAACATCAGGCTTCACAAACCATGTCAAGGCTCTTTCAATGGCCTGATGGGCTTTACTGATTTTTTTTTCGATTGTTATGCTTGGTGAACGATGAAATGCTTTGACTTGAGGCCCAAGACCAGAAGAGGGAATCCCAGCCTTTCTCCACTGTCCCTCCTGGCCTAGGAGCCAGAGCAGACTCCCAGGCAATCCAGTGCCCCACACTGACAGGAGCCATTTATCACACCTACAACAGTCCGTCTCAATTTCCCTGACTCTGCCTATCAGAATCCTCTCTTTCCCTCCTCAGATTCCTGGGTATTATTAAGCTTTGACAATTTCAAATTGCATTAAGACTTCTGGGACGCTGTATGCCCAAAGACACATTCTGTGAGCTGGGACTTGTGTGTTTTGCGCATCGCGCGAAGGAGCACTGACTTCCGTCTGACACCTGACAGCTCCTCCCTGGGTGGCGTGCCCCATTAGAATGTAAGCTCCCAGTTTACTATGGGCATGTACAGCACTCAGTACAATGCTTCACACAGTACTTTTTATTCATCCTTTTCTGTCCAAAGCATCAGGAACAGCACCTTGCACAAAGCAGGATAAATTAATCAATGGTAAGTGGGTTTCCATTGAAACAAACAGTGAGAAGAGCTGGGTGGTGAAAACTCTGGTGCCTTATCTAAGGAGGCACCCCCACTACTTCCCTTTGCTCACTCCCCTCCATCCTGACCCGTGCAGCCCCTGGCACTGTCCATCACCCTCCATTCTCACCTGCAGTGACACTTCTGGTTTTCCTCCTCCATGACCCCTCCTGCTCAGCCTCCTTTGCTTGATCTACACCCAGACTACACTGTGCAGTGGGTCATCCCTTCTCCTTTCCCTCAGTGATCTCATCAACACCCCCAGATTCAATGATCAATATGGCAAAAAGATTCTCACACCTATTTACCCAGCCTGAGTCTGTCTTCTGACTGCCAGTCTTGCATTTCCAGCCGCCTACTGAACATCGCAAACTGAGAGTCCCACAGACATCTTAAACTCATTATGTCCAAAGATGAACTCACTATCTTTCCCCCCAGATCCTACCCTCTAAATTTCTTCTTGCTATCCAAGGCCCTACCACCCTCCCAGCCACTGGCTCACAGCCCAGGTACCATCCTTGACTCTTCTCTCACACAGTCCTGTTGTATCTTCCTTTGCCACATCTCTTAGGATCTGCCCCTTCTCTCCTCTGACAGAGTCCCCACTCTCCTTGGGGCCAGCCCTCATCACCTATGCCCAGGCCACTGCAGACTGCTCTCCCCACTCAGCTGTCAAAATGACCACTAAAGCACAGTCTGACCATGTCACCTCCCCACCCCTGCTCCCCTTCAATAAATCCCAGGGCTCCCTACTACCGCCAGCATCAATTATCAAATCCTCCGTTTGGCTTTTAAAGCCCTTTGTATCTAGGCCCAGTCCTATGATTGCCCAGTCTTCTGACCCTCATCGCCCACCACAGCCTGAGAGCCAGTGAATGGGCCTCCCTCTCTATCCCAGCCCCAGGGCTCCAGATCCAGCTCCCAGCCAGGGCATTTTCAAAGGCGATCTTCCACACCTGAATACTCTCTCCTCATTTCTGCCTCCTGGCTTCCCTGGCCCCCTTTAAGTCTCAACTGAAATCCCACCTTCTATAAGAAGCGTTTCTCAGTCTTGGCACCTTCCCCCTCACACCACCCCAATGCCTCCTGCATGTATCTCGGTTTCTGGAGCAGCTGCCACATGTCTCCCCCACTGGAATGTGAACTCACTGAGAGCAGGGACCTTTTTCTTTGCCTTGCTTTGTATCACTACACTTACTAGCACAGCCTGAGACAAAGCAAATGCTTCATACTGGCTCGTTAATTGACTTTGTCTCATTTACACAGAAGTCTTAGCTAAGCTCAGAAACGCTCCTCAACAAGCACTACCCCCAGATGAGTTTTTCACTCCCAACAGTCAGTTCCTGAAGATTGTATAAAGCAAAGGAGTCAAACCTGGGCCCCACAAAACCCCCAAGCATGACAAAAGCAGATTAAAATGTAACTGGGGAATGTTTCACAAAATAAAAATACAACATGGATAATATTCATCTGGGGTCTTCTCTCTGCTGCTGTTTGAGTCTGACCCCACTGCTCTCAGGCACAGAGAAATTGCGACTCGCCACAATGCAAACGGTTCCCACATGAAGAGATGGTGTAAGCCTGAGTCGGTGCAGGTCTGTCATATAGGAAGAGGAGAGGAGCTGGGCTCTGCTCTGGTCCCTCGCTTAACCAAGGGTGACGGCAATGGTGAGTGCTGTTTATGGCTATGGAAGGCAACATTTCTCTGTACTAAAGTGAATGAATGGCCCATAGGAAAATCATGCCTGAACTCCACTCCCAGCTCAGTGTAAGCCTCGGGGAGTCCCTTAACCTTTGTAACCCCTGCAAGACATAAAGCAGAGATCATAAAAATGAACCAATGACCGCCCATGTTAAATATTACTGCCACCCTGGCCTAAGTAAAAAGTAGAAGTTTACAAAGCAACCTCCTCCCCAAACCTCGGCTGGGCTAAACAGTCAGGCCTCTGCACAGGCATCCAGCTTCCTTCCCTTAACAGCCCTCCCCTGCCCACATGCACTTTAGCGAGGCATTTTAAGGTTTTTCATAACTGCCCTCGTTTTTCACTACCTTTATGCTTCCAGTCCAATCCTCACTCAGAAAGTTTCCTTTTTCCTACATAACCAAAGAAAGGGCCTTCTTTATCTTGCCCCTTTGTACATTTCTGGGCACACAAAGTCCTACAGGCTCCTATTTTTGGAAACCAGCATACCTTGATGAAGGGCTGGGTGATGTGTCTGGGTCTTAAGGGAAAGCAGACACCAGGCTGATAAAAAATTACATACAAGTTCTCTCTTATATTGCCATCAAATTTCAATCAGCATTTGTATTTAAGGGAGAGATCAGGATATTTCACTGAAGAACACACAAAAAGGTCAGTAGCTATCAGGTGGGGCTAAAAGCACCAGTGCCAGGGTCTGATGCTTCAGATGTTTGCAAATAGCTCTTTCTTCAGCTGAGGGGATTGAAATAAGCTGGCATCTTGAGTCCCTTCCACCCTCTATGTGCTTTTAAATTATATGTACGTCTGAGGGTAAAGACTAGCCTGGGGATCCCCTGTTGACTGTTATAGCCTAGAACAAGCTCTCGGTTTACAGGGGAGTCAACAAGGGCCTTGTCCAAGGCTGAACACTTCGTGCCCTCAGTCTTAGTTCTTGTTCTACTCTGTCACACTCAGAAGTGTGGCCAATGCGGACTAAGAACAGGGAGGTGGATTGTATATTGTTGTTCCCATTTTCCAGGTGAAGAAACTGGGCTCACAGAGATCACAAACTAAGCCCCCAGACGGGACACCGAGCCAGGTCCAGGCCGACCTCGATTCCTTCTTTCTGCTGCTCAGCCTCGTCCAGATAAAGGCTTCTGTGTCTTCAGCACCTGGCCATTCCTTACAAAGAACACAGGACCTTAAAACTGGAAGCAATGTAAAGGTTAACAAGAAGAATCAGCGCGTTTTATAGAGAAGAACACTGAGGCCTAAAAGGCCCAACTCACAGGTCCATGGGCAGGCAGTAGCAGAGCTGTACCCCGAGGCTCACTGCCCTCTCCACTACACTACCCACATATACTGAGGGTGCACCTAGAAACCACTCACTCAGGGTTTGATACTCAAGCAATTAAATTTAAGATTTTCAACAATATTGTTTTCCCAAACCAGTGAGTTTAGAGTAGACCATGAGAAATTTATAACAGTTTCCAAACTCTCTTCTCCAACCAACAGGAGACTGGTTTCTGTCCATTTTTCCTCTCATTTTTTTTTGCCTTTTTTTTTTGGAGGGGGGAAGGTAGGGCAATTGGGGTTAAGTGACTTGCCCAAGGTCACAAGACTAGTTTTTGTGTTAAGTGTCTGAGGCCGGATTTGAATTCAGGTCCTCCTGACTCCAGGGCCGGTGCTCTATTCACTGCGCCACCTAGCTGCCCCCTTTTCCTCTCATTTTTACATCCTACACACAATTACAAGAACCACTAGAAAGGACACTTGTTCAGGCTTTGGGCATTATCATTTCAATTAATAGGAAATTTAAAAAATCTAATGTCAAATTCTTCTAAGATGGAGGTTCTTAACCAGGGATCTGTGAATTAGGTTTTTAAAAAGTATTTCTTAAACAGAAAACAAACAACCAACCAAAAAAAGGGGTTGGCTAGGTGGGGCAGTGAATAGAGTACCGGCCCTGGAGTCAGAAGGACCTGAGTTCAAATCCGGCCTCAGACACTTAACACAAAAACTAGCCCTGTGATCTTGGGCAAGTCACTTAACCCCAATTGCCCTACCTTCCCCCCTCCAAAAAAAAATAATAAAACAATTATTAGGGGGAGGCTAGGTGGTGCAGTAAATAGAGCAGTGGCCCTGGAGTCAGGAGGACCTCAGTTCAAATCTGACCTCAGACACTTAACACAAAAACTAGCCATGTGACCTTGGGCAAGTCACTTAATGCCAAATGCCCTGCCTTCCCCCCTCTAAAAAGCAAAAAAATAAAAAGTTTTTCTTGATGACAATTTCAAAATAATAGGCTTCCTTTGTAATCCTTTGTCTTTCATTTCCTGCATTTAAAAACATGATGCTTGGGAGGAGTCCATAGGCTACAGACTGACAAAAAGATCCAGGCTACAAAGAAGGTTAAGAGCCCTTGACCCAAGAAGTTCACTCTGACCAAACTCCTGGGTAGATAAGCAACAGCCCCCTGGGACACTTTCTTTTCTAAACTGCACTACAAGAGGCTTAACATATTTGGCTGGTGGGCCAGCACTCACCTCAGAATCATACTTTCAAAGAATCTAAATATGAACTGGTTATAAAATTTCAATTTTCTCCTGGGCCTAAACCATGTCCCTGCACTTCTTCCCAACGCACGCTGGGATTCTGGGTGAGGTTTCGCCTGTCTTTTCTGGAAGATCATGTCAGTACAGAAGAGGAAAATAACCCTTCCTACTCTGAGCCCCAAAAGCCACATTCTCTGCTCAGGGCCCCTTAACTCAGCCTGCTGCCCTCGATTAGATCCAAAAGCACAGGAGACTCAGAGCTGGGCCTCAGCTAGGGAATGCAAGGCCACTTGAACGTACTAAGGGCAGGTGGAAGGACTCACAGTCCGTCTTGGGGACACAAATATAAGCATGAATAACGTGAAAAACATTTTTCCCTGTGGCACAATTAGCTCCAACCTTATGTCTTGAAATATGGAAAAACTATTATAACTTCATCTCCTTAAAAAAAAAATGGACGAGTAATTTTAAGTGTGTAGGGAGCTCCCACCCAGAGCAATCAGTGCCTTCTCAGAGACTTCTAGTCTTCGAGAGGTGCATTGAGCCCTTGGACATTAAGGGACTTTGGACAGAACGCTTACCAGAAAAGGAGGGGGGCTCACCTAATTTCAACACTAGTATCCTGTAAATGTAAAAAAAAAAATGAGCAGAATCTATGGAAGGTCATGGATAAGAACTAAACAGAATGAGAACACATGGATGGGTGGTGAGCTGCACCGGTGGAGAGACTAGGCAGTGAGATGTCACTGAACGTATGACTGTGGTTGTGGATGTTTGATGGAAACATTTGCCAAAGGAGACAGAAAAGCATCTGGCAAATCTAGTGAGCCAGAAAGAGCAGCAAAATTCTCCAGGGGGCAATGCATTCCAATAACAGGCCTAGGTAAACAAGGGCTTCTTGGGAATTGTCCTTTTTATTAGGGGCTGTGTCTAATGGTCCTGTGTTTTCATAGAGAAAAGGATGTTGGTAGAGGACAGTTAAGTCAATGTTGTTTTGAATTTCTGGAACAAACTTCATGTACCAAATTCTACTCAATTCATACCAAAAAAGAAACTGTCCTATAGAAAAATAATTTTGTATAAAAATAACATAATGAATCAAAGGAATTTCCCTACCAGTATCACTTCTCTTCAGAAAAACAAGTATTAGCTAGCAAATTCAACAGTTTATTTACAGCAGATACAATTTAAAATCTGCATCAAGTCCAGAGGGTCGGCAAAATAGGGACTGCTGGCTTTCTATCCTAACATACTCAAGCTGTGGGCACTGCCTGACCTTCACTCCAAAAGGCTGGGCCTATTTCACCCAATAACTAAAGAGCTTTCTTTCCCAAAACATTTCTATAGAGCTCCTTTCTATAAAGCTCCCACACCTCCCAAAAGCATATCTGAAAGCACTCAGTTTGTAAGCTAACTCCAGTCAGCTGTAGATCGATTTCTGAGGTGGCCCTGCCCACTAATTCAACAGCAAACAGTGGGTGAGATGGCAGTCTTAAAATAGTCTGGAGCTAAAAAGTACCAGCCTGGAGATCCAAGTGGGGGGAGTGAGGGTAAGAAGGAGAGCGGAGAGTATTGCTGAAGAATGGACTGAATACAAGCACAAGGCTGACAATCTACTTTTATAATGTTATCTTTAAGTCTCTATTTAATCATTTATTGAGCAAAATTGCAAGGCTCTGAACTCTTCCAGGCATCTTCTTAAAGTATGAAGATGTATCCTAATCCCAACCGAGAAGACAAGGACTTCCTGGCTTCTAACAATCAGTGGCTGCCAGACTAAAACAAAAAAGCAGATTGTCTGGTCTGCAGTTCTATGCCTTGGACCACATGATGGTGTTTCTTACAAAAGACATGTCAACATGTATTTTAAAGCAATTTGGGTTTTGTTGTTATTTTCCCCAAGTATACCTGGCACAACACGGACTAAAAAAGAGGAAATTGAAAAAAACCAAAAACCGTTTCTTCCCCAGGATTCCTGGGGGCTCATTCCAGGTCCATGTCTTCCTAAAGGATGGCACCTTGGCACATCAGCATCTCAGATAGTGTCCAGTTCACCTTCTCCCTTTACCAAGAGCCAACCTCAGTCACCACTGCACCCACAGCAATGAAAGATTATTTTCCTCGATGCCTAACGCACCAGTTTCTACAAAACGTCCTCCTAAAGGGCCGTGGTAATAAATGAGAGCAAGGTGGCTCTCGCTCCAGAGTCCAGGGGCTCCTCCAGCCTCCCCCTCTCTCCCTGAGACCTGGACAAGCCCTTTATTTTTCTCAGGGAAAGGGAGTGACGTGGCAGGAGGTGCAGAAAATGACCCAAGCCCCAGCGGGCACCTCCTCTTCCACGTTGCCTAGCCTCAAACACGGGTGTCTACAGGAGGCACAAGGATGGGGCCCCCCAGCCCGGGGGAGGGAAGCTGTTCTTTCTCCCACTAGCCAAGGGGAACAAGCTATGGGCAGAGAAATTCTGGAGGGGGAGGAGGGCCCCTGGCGGCATCCCTGGAAAGCAAGCACAAGCACCTTCCCCTTCGCCACTCTCCCGGGCAACAGCTTTCTCAGGTGTATGAACCGCACCAGTCCCCACCCCCCCACACAAAGTCTGCAAAGGAAGGAGAGGAAATGAGGGGAGGAAAAGGGGGGAGGTGTGGGGACTCGGAGGGAAAGGAGGGGCATACAAGAGAGGAGGAGGATGGCTGGAAAAAGGGGGGACTGATGGGGAGGAAACCCACCGAGGGGAAATGGGAGACCCCAGAAAGGGTGGCAGAAGGGGAAGGGGGACCCACTGAGAGGGAAACGGGGGATCCAGAGAAGAAAGGGGGACCCACTGAGAGGGAAACGGGGGATCCAGAGAAGAAAGGGGGACCCACTGAGAGGGAAACGGAGGATCCAGAGAAGAAGAAAGGGACGCACTGAGAGGGAAACGGAGGATCCAGAGAAGAAATGGGGACCCACTGACAGGGAAACGGGGATCCAGAGAGGAAGAAAGGGGTATCCACTGAGAGGGAAACGGGGATCCAGAGAGGAAGAAAGGGGGAACCCACTGAGAGGCAAACGGGGATCCAGAGAAGAAGAAAGGGGGACCCACTGAGAGGGAAACGGGGGATCCAGAGAAGAAATGGGGACCCACTGAGAGGGAAACGGGGATCCAGAGAGGAAGAAAGGGGGGACCCATTGAGAGGAAAACGGGGATCCAGAGAAGAAGAAAGGGGGGACCCACTGAGAGGGAAACGGGGATCCAGAGAAGAAGAAATGGGGACCCACTGACAGGGAAACGGGGATCCAGAGAGGAAGAAAGGGGTATCCACTGAGAGGGAAACGGGGATCCAGAGAGGAAGAAAGGGGGGACCCACTGAGAGGCAAACAGGGATCCAGAGAAGAAGAAAGGGGGACCCACTGAGAGGGAAACGGGGGATCCAGAGAAGAAATGGGGACCCACTGACAGGGAAACGGGAATCCAGAGAGGAAGAAAGGGGGACCCACTGAGAGGGAAACGGGGATCCAGAGAGGAAGAGAGGGGGGACCCATTGAGAGGAAAACGGGGGATCCAGAGAAGAAGAAATGGGGACCCACTGACAGGGAAACGGGGATCCAGAGAGGAAGAAAGGGGGACCCACTGACAGGGAAACGGGGGATCCAGAGAAGAAAGGGGGACCCACTGAGAGGGAAATGGAAACGCACAAAGGGGGAAAAGATGGACCCACGGAGAGGGCAATGGGAGACAGAGGGGGAAAGGAGACCCACGCATGGGAGAAATGGAGGCGGCGCAAGGGAAGAGAACAGGAACGGGGGGCCTAGGAGGGAACGCGGGGGCAAAAGGGGGGGGAAGATTGGGGGAAAGCTGGAGCGGCCCCCGGGGGGGAGGGGGCCGCAGAGAAAGGGGAGCAGGATGGAGGAGACGGGGATGGGGCGCGGGAGCGGAGAGACCCCCGGGGAAGGACACGTCCCAAGGGGGGCGCAGGACCCCCGGGCCGGCTGCCCCCGCTCCGCACTCACCGGCGGCCCTGGCCCGGCGGTCGCGGCGCTGGCTGCTCGGCCTGGGGCCGGGGAGGCGGCGGCGGCGGCGGCGGCGTCTGGGATCCGGGGCTCGGGCTGCGGACGTGGCGCCCGCGCGGCCCGCCCTCCTCCCGGACACACGCTGGGCCTCCCCTGCCCCCCCCCGCCCCGATCCCCGCCCACCCGGCCCCTGGCTCCTCCCAGCGCCGCCGCCGCCGCTCGCTCCCGCGGCAGCTCCGGCGGGGGCGCGCGTGAGCGCGCTTCCTGACGCCGGGGGCCGCGGCCGCCGGCCGAGCGCCCCTCCTCTGCGCCTGCGCGGCTGCGTACGCGAGCGCGCACGCGCGGCCCCCTTCCCTCACCTCCTTCTTCCCCCACCTCCTTCCTCTCCGTCTTTCTCTCGTCCCCAGCCTCCCGGATGCCCGCTCCCCTCCTCCTCTCTTCTCCGCCTTCCCGCCGCGCGCCGTCATTGGCGGGGCGTAGCCGCCGTTTGGGGGTTCCGCCTTAGAGGACGTGCGGCTGGGCTCCGCGGGGGAGGGCGGGCCGGCGTTGCTGGGCAACGGAGGCGCCCGACTAACGGTCACCGTCCCAGAATAAGGAATCTCCCCAGGGGCGTTCGTCCGTCCCGCCCGAGAGGGCGCGGCGCGGGGGCGGGGCGAGCTAGCCGCCCCGGCACTTCCGGATCCGGGGACCCTGGGCTAGGCCGTCCGGTTCTGATCCTCTGTGCCCTCGTCTGTAGAACGGAGGGGGCCGCACTGGGCGCCCCCTGAGGCCCCTGGAACTTAGATCTGCGATCCTGGGAGACGACGCTTCCTAGTGGGGTGACCATGGGCGGGTCCCTTACCTTCTCCGGGACTCAGTTTCCTCATCTGTAAAACGGAGGGGTTGACATTCCCCCCCCTTCCGAGGGTCGATGAGAATCCGGCGGGCCCGTGGGTGCGCACACTGCTGCTCAGACCCCCACGCGTGTGAGCGCAGCCCTGCGCGCGCGCGGACATAAAGGGCTCCTTGCTGAGCCCCCGCAGGGCCGGTGTTGTGAGGCCCGCCCCTGAGGGGCTTCTGAACCGTGTTTAAAGGCAGAGACGGGCGGGGCTGGAGCGGGCGCCGATGAAAGGTGCCCCCATCCCGGGGAGGGTGCCCCTGGCCCACGCGCCTGCACCCTGGCACGGATTTCATAACCGGCCCCCCGCTGGGGAGCTGGGGGGGGGGCTCCCCTGGGAGACCGCCCGCACGCACCGGGACACCCCCACGGAATGGGGGGGGGAGGGCTGTCAGCTGCCGTGGTCATTAGGAAGGGCTGGTCATCTGCATCAGGGGAGGGAGGGAGCCATACCTTGAAAGGGTTTCAAGGGTTCTTGAAAGGGAGACGGGCTAGGAACGGGAGGGACTTGGGGTTTCCCTAAAGCTCCTAAAGGGACTCCCCGGAGGCACGGTTGTCCCGTCTTTCCAAAGTTAAAACCCTAAGGTTGCCCCGAACCCCGAAAGGTGCGCCTGACCCAGTCAGGGTCACACGGCCGGCCGGAGTCAAGTCAAGTATTCTCCAAGGACCGCAGAAGGATGTCCCACTCCTGATGGGGAGACAGCATGCAAACAAGACAGTAACGGGATGAATCGGTGATACCAAGGGAAGACGCTGCAAGCCAGAGCCTCCCTTGTCCGCAGGCAGCGCGATGCCCGGCCTCGTGTCAGAGAGACAAGAAAGGGAGAAAATCCAGAGAACCACAGCCCCCCGCACCTAGACCGGAGAATGGATGGATGGAAGAACCACGTGCTGGCAGCCAACGATTTATAATATTACGGACAACTGTGGATCCTCCTTTAAAATCCTCATGGGGGGAGGGGGAGCGGGGGGGGGGGTTCATCTTACCTACTTATGATTTTTATTCCCTGTTCTTACACTTTTCTACATGTATTTGAATACTTGAACTCAGGAAGTTTAAAAAAAAATTTCCAAAAGAAAAATATATCCAAGTACACATTGAACCATATAGGATGAGTTGAGGGAGATTGGGGGGAGGGTTATGATTAAATCATAGCCAGAATCCTATAGGACATGAACTTGGAGGCAACAGGAACAATGGTCTGGCAGAATTTGTAGCTTCAAGTGGATTGGTTCTTTAGGACAGACAGTTTCACAGTGAAGTTCACCTGCTTAGCACAGTGCCCAGTTTAATTAGTAAATGTTATTAATAACTTAATAAGTGTTTACTAATTGACTGACTTGGGGACTGAACATCCTCCTGGGACAGTCAGAATACCATGGCTGTAACTTTGGAAGGGACCTTAGAGATGATCTGGCCCAATCTCCCCATTTTACAGATG
Organism: Petaurus breviceps papuanus; assembly: GCF_028583685.1. Taxonomy (NCBI): domain Eukaryota; kingdom Metazoa; phylum Chordata; class Mammalia; order Diprotodontia; family Petauridae; genus Petaurus; species Petaurus breviceps. The sequence continues at coordinate 7,993,041 of NW_027185720.1, read as the reverse complement.
GGGAAACTGAGTCCAGAGAGAAGAAATTTGCCCAATATCATATAGCTATTACGTGGAAGAAACAGGATTTTGCAACCCAAGGTCAAATTCAGTGCACCATGCCAGGCTTAATGAGGGAAAGGGATTTTCTCAGATATCTGGATTGTTGCTGGGGAAAAGAAGGGATTTTCCAGCATGTAAAAACATGGGGATCTGGGAATTTTTGGTCACCACCAGAACTCTGCTGGAGTGCTCTTTGTCTCTCCTTGCTTTACTAAGAGAAAAATATGCAGTTGGTTGGTTCAGCTCCTCTGCTTTCCATCTCCCTCTATGGTACCCTTCCTCACTGCCCTGTGCCATCTGATCTTAGAAAAAAGGATCTGAAACTCTTTCACACGTTGGTGAATGAGTTGTTAAAATATATCGGCTAACAGTCTATTCTGTGTGAGTCACTGTGGTGGGTGCAGGTGTTGCTGCTTGCTATAATCTCAACAGTGTGGGTTTTCTGATGTTTGCAGAGCACAGCCTAACCGTGCCAGATGGGGCAGCCTGGTGTAGTGGGGAGGGCATCGGACACAGAAAGCAGGAAAGACCTGTCTTCAAACGTCCAGACTAGGTGTGGGACTTTGGGCAAATCACTTGCACATTCTGTGCCTTAGTTTCCCACTTGTAAAATGAGATGGTCTCTAAGGTTTCCTCAG